>NC_142605.1:34254261-34577720 GCF_041222555.1 Hakea prostrata | reverse complement strand
TTATATATAGATCCCATGTTTTTACAATCAATTATATTTACTATACTTTAAAAAAAAAAAAAAATAAGAGGGGGGGGGCGGGGGTCGAACTATCCATTTAAAACACGAGATCTATATATAATTTGTATTTTTAAATATAAGTTGATTTTCCATGGATTTCACCCAACGTATAACTTAGACCTCCTAACAAGTATCTCTTTGAATAAAGGGTGATTAAAGAACTCAAAGATTAAGCCATGCAAGGATGCATATAACTAGTCTAATTAATTGGGAAAAGGGAATCTTATGCTTTCTTCAACTGCTCCTGCTTTCAAAAAAATTTCTGTAACTTACATCTCTCAGATGCTAACCACATCTAGTGGTTCTTGATCAGTGGTCAATATAATCGATCATCTAGTTTAATCTTCTTTCGACGTAACGAGTAAACTCAAATGGTAGAACTCTCGTGGCGAGATCACTAGGTGACGTCACCATGAAACCAAGTGCAAAGGAAAACTTTGCGAGCTCAGGGTTCATCCATAATAGCAGAAACTAACGTTCTCTTATCTCATGACTCATGTCTACGACTCATCAGCAGGCCATTTACCAGGGGGCATAAGATTAAGGTGATAGATTTTTCTAAAAATATATTTTATTATTTTTATTTGTAAGCCCCACATAATTTGAGGTTGTAAAGCCGTCACCTTCTAACCCCTCCTTCTAACCCCTTCGACTGCACATTTAGATAAAGAATCCTTGTTTCATTTAAAGATTTAACCTCTAAGGACTGACAACATGAACTGAAAATAAACCTCCATCTAAGGATGTAAGGTGTAGTGATCGTGTATGAGAAAAACACAGTCCTCTAATCAATCCCAAACTGACTACATATACCTCTTGATTGCAAATTTGGTGACCTACGGCTTGAGGTTCCTATCAGTGGAATATTATCAACAAATTTTATCTTTTTTTGTGATTTCCCTTTCATAAGAAAATACCCAGATGCAAGCATGCACAAAAGAAACCTAAAAACACGAGCATGGAGCCAGAGGGACATGATACAACACCATGTTAGAATCACAGAAGAACTCGGCAACTTCTTAAATTACCAAAACTAATTCTGAGTATTGTTTCCAAAATTATTTTCCAAATCAGAATTCGCCTAATATGGCTACTTCTTTGAAAATACAACTCAGAACACAACTTGTAGTGAAAGAGATAACATTCAAGGGCATCACAAAAAGATCTTTCATGAATTACTACTTCTTTACAGTGACTGTTTCCTTTCAACTATCAAAATATAATGGCCCTTCTAACAAACAAAACCTGGTGAAGATTGATTAGAATCTTATGGCATTTTCTTATTTACATGTACTAATAATTTTATGGCACAAAAAGGAATTGAAAAATTGCCCGAGTTAGCAACTCCAAATCACCTATAGACATTGAAAAAGAACCATTAAAACACTAGCAGTAAAGAATGAGAGTTTTCTCACAATCCCCCATACAAGGCAATTTCTCTGAGCATCCAGCACCACTTGTTGAACAGACTAATGTTCTTTCATGACAGCTTCATACGGATAGCTTCAATTGTACAACCATCCTCCTACATTCAAAATTTGCAAAGGATAAAATAAAGAAAACTACTGCACAGAATTGCAAGAAAAACAATAGCAGGCAACTTGGAAACTGCAACTACATGACAGATTCTGTCTGCTAGGGATCTGAATTTAATTGTGTTTCCCATTTTGACAATCATGTAACTAAAGCAGGACACATAAGGGGGTGAAACAGTGGGACAAATTCCAGGTTTATGGGAGTCCGTTGACCAGAAAATTCACTAGGAGGGTGATGTTGCCCCCCAGTTACAGAGCACTGTTCTCAGGAATGAGGAAGGAGCTCACGAACAAATAAAACCACAACCTGTTCAGAATGCTCGGATAGATAACTTGTAGGCCTTCAAAAGAAGGGTTACGTCGTCCAAGGAAACCTTCACCCACACTTGGGTCTAGTTATAAGAATGCCAAAGAAGAAGCTCAATCAGAGGACATTCAGGAGATGGTGAAATGTTAGATGGTTCATGTCATAGCAGTTTGATTCAGCCTGAACTATCATGTAGCACTTCATTAGGTTTTTCTCAGAAGTTGCATAAAAGGAGATCTGCACATGAGCGAAGTGATTCTACCAATCTTATCTTCAGCTCCCACGACATGCTACTGTTTCAATTTCTTCTTCAAATGTTAGCTTCTTTTTTTCGGTCAAACTTCAAATTCTAACTTGGATGATACTGAAGATAGTGGAAGAAATACTTCCCATTTATATGACTAATCATTTCTCATTAAACTTCAAAAAAAACCAGTATTTCTATAATAAGCACCAAACTTCATGGACAATTATTTGTCAATAGTGGGCAGTGATGATGTATAAAGATTGTTTAAACATTATCTTGACTACATCTTTCAATAGTCAAGGTTAAAATACAAACCAGCAAGTTGGAAAATCACAATCAAATGCATGCAAAGCACCTTCATCAAACACGGTTTCAGCTAAACATTAGAAGACCTGCAACTCTACAGAGCATGATCATTATTAAACTGTGCACCCTTTAAAAAGAAGAAGAAGAAGAAGAAAAAAAAAACAATATCTCAACTCTGTGTCAGACTGTCAGTCAGCAAGTGTCTTAGTGAATTGATCTTCCATCCCACAAGGGCAAATTAGAGAATAAATTCAAGAGATGATGACAAAGGAACAAATGAAAATCAAACTTGGGCCAAAAGCATAGGCATATATGAACATGCAATGCTCATCCCATTGCAGGTGAGATCAGAAGATTGGTCCTATTTTGATATCTTTTGTTCGTTGGTTGTAGTTCTTTCAGTCTTAATCATAAAGCCCAAAACTTGGGGCCTAAAGGGATGCAGTGGGAAGTACATATTTAATTAGTACATGGATCCACTGGGTAGCGGTTGGCTTTAATTTAGTCACTAAAGAGTCCTATTTTGGTTAGTTGTGTGGGCCAAAGTTATCTACAGGATTTAGGCTTCATTAATAGTATTTGAAATTAGCCTACTTACCTAAAAATGTAAGAATTATTTGAGTTTTGACTTTTGAAATATATCTTTTTAACCTTACACACCACCCTGCTCCTCCCCCAATAAAAGAGATGGAACAGAATGGATTCAATTTGTTTGATTGGATAATTTCCCAAACGAACATTACTCTTTCTATCTCTATTCTTCTCCACCTTAAAGATTGCTTCTCCCCTTCCATCAACTGGTTCTTCCTCTTATCTCTTCACCCTTTTCTCTCCAGCACTACCTTTCTTCTTTCTCAAAAAAGGATCCTTTCCCCTCTTTTTTTCCCCATTGCACACTACCAGAGAATGAGAACCAAGAAGCTCTCTATCCCATGATTTTCAGGAGAATATTCTAAATTTAGAAGACTGGAGCAGCTGATCTAATCTCTAATTCCAAATCTAGAATATAACTTGGCTGGCTGCATAATGTCTATAACAGACCTGATTTGCCATGGCATAACATAAATGGCACATGGCTCTACTATTGGCATGAGAGATTCCTATGATGCTGACTTTCAGAGGGCTAAATAATAGTAGAAAATAGACTTACAGAAACAAAATAAAAAATTGACAAACAATTCATATGGACTCGAGGGAATTGGAAAAGTTACAATTTGCTTGTCTATGTAAGGACACTCAGTCGCATCAGACACCATATCAGGTTTACCATTTACCTGTCCATGTGATAAGGACACTTCGGGAAAAATAAACACTAAGACAAAAGGACTGGAAAGGGCCAACTCCAAAGCTCAATCCCCTAGACATGAAATGTTGAGAAAACAATCAGCATACCAGAACTAGACTGCTGTGTTTTATGGTTCATCAACCCTTACTTTCATTGTGAAACAGTTGCACTACCTTGGACTGATCCAAACCCAATTTGATATCCAAAAATACATAAGATGAAACTTCCTCTCAGAGAACTTTCCTCTGGCTAGTCGGCCCTCCATCAAGTTATACGACACCAATTTTACTGCTGCCTTCTAGTCTTTTGACCCTCTCTATGGTTGTAAGTGATAAATTTCGTAATTGTGTCAATTCGTGCTTTTTCCCCTTTCTTCCCAAATTTCATTCATATAAGCAGACAAAGTATGTAGAAAATCATACTAAGTAGAAATTAAACTTACAAAAAAACAAAAAAAGAAGCAAATTATAAGTTTAACAAGTAAAAGCAGATTCATCCAGAAAAAGTTTAATTCACTGGGGAAAGAAAAGTAGTAAAAGCAGCAGATCCACTATACAAAAGTGTACATTGTCACAAAATGTCTTAACGATGCTTAAACCCATCTGCAATAGGCATATGTGTTAATCGCATCAAGCATCAGAGTCTAAAAATAAATCCGGACTTCTCAAGGTGTTGTTTAGGTGACACCTCGGCAACCAAGTGCCTTCCTTGCCTAGGAATGCACTATGGTTGCCTTGAGTCCAGGGACCCTCCAACACCTTCGGAGGCCCTGAGGCTTCGACAACTAGGTAAAAACCACTAGCTAATAGAATATGAATAAAGAATACACCAGGAAGAAACAGACCTACCTCTTAATGTATCCCAACAAAAAAAATCCTCATCTCTGTTGTTTACAAATGCATAATTACATCCTGCTATCAGAAATCGAAATCATGCTCTCCAGTCCAGTCTCTTAGGCAACACAATAACATCCTGCAATGACCAAACACTTAAGTCAGTTGCAGGGGAAGCTGAACTAGTTGATGAATTATGTACTATTAAAATGTCTGCAAAGAAGCATCCAAAAATCCAGGAATTTTTCTGGATGAATAAAGAAATATCTTACAAACAACAGTGCCAAAAATACAAAGGGAGAAAAAAGGGGGAGGATGACAATGGACTTGATAGTATAGTACTTAATACATGGCCTAGGTGACTTTGCCTGAGACCAACACTAACGTGGAGGTGCTTATAATCCCATGTAGACATGATTAGATGCACAACCGAAGATATAATATTATCTCTAATTTGAACACACGCTCAACAAGTTTCAACCTTATACAAGTCATTGCAACTTTTAGAAAGAAATAAACTTCAGACTAGCATACTTGAGGATGATTTCCACGTAAATCAAAATAAAAAAGAAAAATGACCAAGCTTAATTGTCTCACCATGCAGAGGCATGATGTTTCATGTAAGACTTGGCACCACTTGCCTCAGTTCCAAATTCCAATCAGCTGTCTGGACAAATAGACATTGTATTAGAGTTGCAGTTAGCATCACAATGCCCACTTGTAGAGGCTGAGTTGTCACATTTAGCTTTGGCATCATCCCATTCCATATCAAATGCATCTTCTAGGCGTTTTTCAACAGATTTCAAAGAAAGAGATGCATCAGATTTTAGAGGGTGTGGGTGAGATGGGAAAAGCCTCTTTATGTTTTGTAGATCTCCGCTGTCAAGACTGTCTTGACCATCATTTTCATACAAATGTGAATGCTCCGATCCCAGTGTGTCAGTGGAACTGTTGGCCCTTATCTCTGGTGTACATAACCCATCATAACCATTTGCATTGTGACCATTGCCTTCTCGTTTGAAAATCTGACGCCCTCGCTTTCTCATAATAGATGGAGTACTCCTAAAATTCTTCGCAGCATTCCTTAACAAAGACTCTGGGCTGCTACAGTTCAGAGGGTTACCTTGTCTGTGGTTAAGCGGAGTAGAACAGCAAACTGGACTGTTTGCCATTCTGACAAAATCATCCATACCTGAAACCCTACCATTTTCAAAGGCAATAGACAAATCCTTCAGAATGGGAGGCTCATAACACAAACGGCCAAAATCTACACCCTCCATTTGTAGAGGTTTGCTGGAGGCAATGTTTTGTTTACCACATTCAGCATTGTAGCCACTTAATTCATATACTGGCAAACTAGGGAACTTATTGCTAGCTTCACCATTTAACGCTGAAGCTGCAGAAATCAATTCACTCGAGCTAACTAAATGGCGCTGTGGCCATCTAGGAGATTCGACAGATCTTCTAGCGGTAACAGGAAGAGCCATCTCAAGAGAACTAATTCTTCTACTATCTTCAGTATCATCCAAGTTAACATTTGAAGAAGAAACTGAAACAGCAGCATGTCCTGGAAGCTGAAGAGAAAGCTCAAGAGATGTAAGATTGGTAGAATCATTTTGCTCATGTGCAGGTCTTCTTTTATGCAAGTTCTGAAAAAAATCTGATGAAGTGCTACATGATAGTTCAAGCTGAATTGAACTGCTATGACAAGAACCATCTAACATTTCACCATCTCCAGAATGTCCACTTTTAGTAGCATTCTTATAACCAGAGCCAATCAAAGATAAAGGTTTCCTTGGACGACGTAACCCTTCTTTTGAAGATCTACCATTTTCTCTCCGAGCATTCTGAACAGGTTGTGGTTCTGTTTGTCCCTGAGCTCCTTCTGCATTCCCGAGAACAGTGCTCTGTAACTGGGGGGCAACACCACCCTTTGAGTCAATTTTCTGATGAACAGACTCCAATCTACCAGGACTTTGTCCCACTGTTTCAGCCCCTATGTGTCCTGCTTTAGTTACGGAGTTGTCAAAATTGGGAAAGACAGTTAAACTCAGATCCCCAGCAGACTCAGAATCTACATAGCAATCCAACTTCTTCTTCACAGAGCAGTTCCAGTGATTCTTTATTGAGTTGTCCGCCCTATCAATTTGCAAAGGAAACAAAAAACCTAAATTGTTTTATAAATAGGAAAATAAGTGGAATTCATCATCAAACTTGAAAAATAAACTTCCTTGCAGATAAACATGGGTTTGCTATACTATAGAGCATGCGAAATATTTCTAACCAGTCTAAACTCTACTTAAGCATCCATACAACTCAAGCTGTGAGTGGTCAAAGCAATTTTAACATAATGCAGCATTTTAGAAATCAATTTGGTGGCCAGAAGGTCATTACTCATTAGAAATAAAATCCTGTTGATGTAGATCGAAACATTAAGAAGAGGACCCAACTAGAAGCATAGATAATCTAAGCTGGGACCATAACATTGTTAAGAGTAAAACCCCCCCCCCCCAAAGAAGAAAAAAAAACACACAAAATCAACGGCAAATAAGTGACTGATAATGAGCAGGGAATATCTGTCTTTCTGCTAAATGGGAACCTACTGAACTCAAAATTCGCTACACTTTTATGAATGTCAACTTAGTCTCATAAGTATTACGGCTGGAAACACATAATTCAATATACATGATTTTTTTCTCCTAAGTTATATTTAGTCTTTCTCTTCTTCATGCTTCAATCAAAATAACACACAAATAACAAGCCAAAAATTCATTGAACCAGAATGTACAACATATTTGATTGTCCACAGATAATAGTATGACTATTATTAATTAGTTGTACTGTTTAATCTGGCACTTAGATGTAAATTAATAATAATCCAATGATACCTTCCAGGTAGAAACCTTGCTATTTCTGCCCATTTGTTTCCATGCCTTTGGTGGGCACGTATTAGAACCAACTCCTCCTCCTTTGTCCATGCGTCTTTTTTTATATCCGGGTTTAAATGGTTATGCCACCTGAGATATAAAAAATTAGTAATGAAACCTCCAAGAAACATGCCCATCTTAACAATGACAGGCACATCAATGAAAATAGTAAACAGATAAGCAAGCATATGACATTATTGTAGCACTGAAAGTTTGATAGAAAGACTCGTAAATGTATGGGTGCATGGGAACAAAATGTAGAGAGAAGTTTCGCTGAGGCAACATACTCAGATGTTGTGTTGTAATGCAGGAGCATGACCATCACCAGTGAATGTGGTTTGATCTTTTCATTTGGGATTATTTGATAATAGATGACTAAGGAGTATATCATGCATAGTTTACCAGTAATGGGATCAATTTTAGTTCAGGTAGAAAGGAGATACACGGAATTAGCATTTCAATTACAGAGTTGGCATTAATAATGCGGTACTTTACCCCCCCCCCCCCCCAAAAAAAAAAAAAAAAAAGAAGAAGCATTATTAGTAGGGCACATTAACTATTAGTTAGGAAGTTAACTTGGACATAAAGTTTATCCTATTCTTGTGGAACTTAGTGATTTTGTCCTAGATAGATAGGAGATCAACTACAACAAGGATCTTCAATGAACAGGGAATCCACAGTTAGTCAAACTGGGTGTGAAGTGGATTAGGATTAGGTCAAAGTTAAGAGTTTGATGGTAGTATATGACCAATAAGTGATGATGAATCTATCAGTGAAGGTTTTGGGTTTGTAAAAGAGGTTTGACTGCTGAATTTAAAATCCAGCAAGTTAAGTTTTGAGTTTTGGGTTTTAAAGAAGAGTAAATTGAAGGGATCCACAGTTTATACTTTGAGTTAGGCCTTTGAGTTTTAACAGAACTGTCGTCATTAATGGTGAACCAGTAGGGTGGAGGGGAATGCCTGAATAATTAGAGACGCAGGGAGAAGGGAAGAACCATAAAATAAAGGGGAAGGTGAACAAGAGTGTTCACACAGACCCTTCCATGCAATCTCTCAATAACATAAACTCAATTCTTATTTTCAATCTGTGTCTAACAATCGGAAATTAAATCATGTACACAGGAAATTAAGACTTATAAAACAAAACCAACTCTTTAATTAGGACAATAGTTCATAAGTAAAGTATAAAATTAGAAACTAAACAACCTATTAATTTTCTAACTTCTAAAATAAATAGAACAAAATAAGCAAAGCATTATTTTTTATTTTTTATTTTTTTGGTACAAGGGCACTTCTTTTTTGTTTCTTCACTAAGAGGTGTTGGTTTCACCACTAGAATAGCTCTGCATTGGCTAAGCAAAGCATTCTTTACCCAAATAAAGTATATCATAAAATTCTACTAGACCCATGACTCAAAGTGGACCTAGTTCATCTCCATCTGGAAACCCAAACAGGTTTGGGTTGGTCCAAATGCCGTTTATCTGCCTCAACTCTCCTAGTGTTAAGAAAACTTGCCCAAGCATTTTGTAAAATGAGATAATCAGCTCCAAGAGAATAGCATCCACAAATATTGACGCAGGGTGTTGATTCAACATATCTCATGGTCAGCCAACTGACAGCCATTGGTAAAATGACACATCTTCATTGGGAATATGGTCATGCAGTTTCTCAACTGAAAGTGGGCCATCGATCGATCCTTCAATCTCAACTTTGATTGAACCATTCAGATCAATTTAACCGTCACTTTTGATCCCCAGATTTTCTTCCATTTCTGATTTTGCTTCTGATGGCTGTAGCATGCTTGACACCGGATCATACAACCGGTTCTTAGTACTATTGGCCAGTTCTAGTCCTATCGTTGATTTAGAAAGTTTGGATATTCCTTTATGGAATCCACCACTAATTGGAAAGAGTAAATCATGGATTCAAGTATGATAATAATAATAATGGCAGACTTTTAAATGTGTAGGACTCTAAAAGTGGATGGCCAATACTAAATAAAGGAACTCTAATAGGACAGCAGAATTGTAAATAAAAGGATCTTCATAAAAAGAATAGCAGAATTCTAACTATTGGGGTTGAAACAAAAACACAATGAGGGAACCACATATGGGGGGGGGGGAGAATAAACTTGGAATAACAAAGAAAGAAAGGGCAATTTTAAAAATTAGAAAAACAGAAAATAGAAAAGAAAAGAAAAGAAGAAAAAAAAGGATCATATGTTACAAAAGCACATGCAGCAGAAAGAGGGAGGGCAAGAAGAGTGCTCACATGTGCACACACCAGCCACACAGGCCCCACAAACATGAACTCAATCCATATCTTAAATCTCTGTCTAACAATGGACGATTACATCATATCTAGAGAAAATCAAAGGGCAAACCCGTGCCACAGGCTTCTACACAACCATATTCCGGAGGGGCAATTTCCTACATGGCCTTAGCCCAGCAATTTATGCTGAGAGGCTGTTTCGATGCCTTGATTAAGACTCCTAAAATAAGATTAACTCTTTGACTAAAACAGGAAATTAAAGAATTAGAAGCCAAATACCTTACTAATCTAACTTCAAAAATAAACCGAGTAAACTAAGCAAATAGATTATTTTCCACAGTAAAATAAATTCTTTAACCTCTAGTAGACCCATGACTCAAACTGGACCCAGTTCACCTCTCTCTGGAAACCAAATTGGCTTTAGGTTGTCCAAGCAATATACCTACATCATCACCGGGTTTATAATACAGATTAGACCCAAGTATGATGAGGTTTGGATAGTTGGGTTAAAAGTAATTTAGGTTTTATGAAATTTGATGGTGCTGGACAGAATTGGACCAGCCTTGGAGTGAAAGCCAACAAGAAGTGGGGGTTGAGCGATCACAAAATGCAGGGATTTTGATTGCTGGATGCAAAATAATAGCAGTTTTATCGATTTGAAGGGTAGTGATGAAATTGGAAGCTCAGAACTTTTGACGGGCTGGGGAATATTAACCACTCACTGTTATTGCACTCGAACCTTAGCAGCAGCTTGTTGATGAGCAATTTGAAGAGAAAATTCGAACTTCAAATCAAACTAAAATATAAAATTAAACCAACAATAGGAGCAAATTTTGTATATATGTAACTCAACAACCCAAGTTACCCATAGTTTAAGCCCATAAAAGTGGCCCAATACATAGAAAACCCAAGGGATCAGAGCCCCAACATCTATATAACCTCCAACACTATACTTCATTAAATTAAAGTAAGCCTCTTTTGCTGATGTAACTGCATCACTTTGGAAATGTGAAGCTAGTATTAAGTTAGGTAGCTTAGAAGTTTTCTAATGATTTCATGTATGGAAGGCTCTCTTTTAAAGTTGAGATCTATTTTAATATTTGCAATATTGTTTGTGTGACACGTAAGAAGCTAAGGTTTGTTAGATTTTTATCTTATGTCTTTTTATTATAAATACATGTAAGAGGCTAGAGTTCACCCTGAGTTCACCCTCAACTTTGAATTATGGAATAAAGTTCTGTTTTCGAAGAGCAAGCTGCATGCTCACTCTTCTCAATTCTCATTACCCCGATTCTCTTTCTTTCATCATTTTGTTGCTACTGTCAGTGTCTTCCACAACACAATTGCTTGATCCATATGACAAAAAAACTGAAGTCACCACCAAATGAATGACATGGGACTACAAAAATGGAACAATTTATAGGAGCATCCACTTGGATTTAACAGAACAAGAACTGTCATGCTATTATACACCAACAAACATGATTCCCATCAAACCAACACATTTCAAACATGCTTGCCACTTCCTTTTTATGTTTTCATTTGAACCTCGTAAAAGGCAGATCTTTCAAAATCTGTTAAGAGAGGCGCCAGACGAGATCAAGATCCACAGAACTCAGGCAGATTAAGTAGAAGATGTCAAGAATCCTGATCCAAGACTTGCACTTTTTAACAATATTTGATGGGATAAAACCAATCTTAATAGATTTCATTTGTTAAGGGCATGTTTGGTTACATGAATTCGTTGAAATCTCTGAATTCATGAATGCAAGATTTATACCCGTTTGGTTGCAAAAATCCCTAGATTCATGAAATCTAGAGAATCATCTTTTTACACTAAAAACGTGAATATGTAGATTTATGGGTGTGTATTTAGAGATTTCACCCCTACTATAAAAGTGCTAAACATTTGCGCATTCACAAAAATCACGTCGACCAAATAGTTTTTCAGGATGAATTCACGGATTTCATTCCACAGATTCAGGTTAACCAAACGGTTAATTTTATGAATTATGACTCCATAGATTTGAAATCTTTAAATATTTGAAATCTCCAGACTCATGTAACCAAACAAGCCCTAAGGTCATCAATTTGACTACCATGATAGACATGGATAGACTATGGGAAGTTACATTTGGACCGGGTTCCTCTGTTCTGTATTACTGTAATTTCTGATAGTGCCTTTCCTACTCTTTGCGCCAGAAAATGACAGATCCAGACTAGAATTATATTGGCACGGCACTTTTATCCATTTAACCTCAACAGTAATGTTCATATACATGTCCAAGGTTTTGGGAAGTGGAGAAGTTGCCCTAGTCTCATAACGTCGTTCTTATGCAATACAAAGTACTGTTGAGAAATAATCAGATCACATATTGGACAGAAGGCCATAGGACTGGTTGAAAGTGTGGGTTGCCAGCAAGTCTCCTATCAACAATTAATGCCTCCATTCTAGCAATATATTAGACTGAAAGCTATTATTTGTTGGTTCAAAATCCAATGAAAAGTCGCATCATGCTTTCCAAGGAAATCTAGAGGCCTTGAAGCCCCAAACCAAAGACACAACCAAAGTAACTAGGGAGGTACATCATAAAGTATAATGTGCAGAAAATTTTCCAACCAACCTTTCTCGACATTGCTTCCCTATGCGACCTGGTAAGGACTTTGCAATAACAGACCACTTCTTAGAGCCATATTTTCCCACTAACTCAATGATACGGTCATCTTCCTGCAAATTATCAAACATAAAAGGGAAGTCATGATCCAGCATTATGAAGATAAAGCACATGAAAGATTTCCTTTTACTCCTTCGTGGAAAGCATTCAAACCTCCTTAGTCCAAGGTCCTTTAACAAGTTCGGGATTAAGAACCTTCTGCCAGCGGTGGAGGCATTGAACGTCTGTTCGACCAGGAAAATATTCAGCTGCAAGGGATTAAAAAGTTCACATAATCAAAATCTGAAGCAAGATGAATAATTTCTGCACAACAGCAGGCACTTTAGATGAAAATAAGTGAGTCATTGGTAGCTAAGGGCATAAATCCACTACCATTATTTTCCCTAGTCTTTAACACCCAACTTCCCCAAAACTGATTACTAGAAACAAAGATGGAATAGGAGGAATATTCGATGTCAAAGAGCATGGAATCCTCTTGTAGTCAAATTTTCTTTTTATTGGTGAATTCTTCTAATCAATGTCTGTTACCTCTGGCACCTAGATTCACACATTAATCTCCAAAGAAAGTAGTCAAATGCTTCTAAACTCCTAACCAACTCAGGCAAAACCTATACACTGAAAAAAGCAAAATGGATATAGAAGCACTCTCACGTATATTAAATGATTAGTCTAATCAAGTATATAGTCAATAAATATGTTGTACTTTTAGAAAGACCACATACCTCAATATTGAGAAACCCATATGCGTTCGTAAAATTATTGAGGCAAATTAATATGGGAATAAATCATGAGCAACAACAAAAAAAAAAGAGCAATGTGGAGTAAATAGATCAATGAATAGCATGCTCACCTATTTTCTTCCAGTTTTTCCCATTATAATACCTCACTGCCTTGGTTAAATTTTCATCCTGTTTCAAATTAACAGAAAATAAAAGTAGTCATTGTTGATTAGAACTCTTTAACAAAAGCAAACACATACGCATGTAAACACTAGAAGGAGGAAGTAGTTCTGTTGCAACAATAAGAAACCATACATTTAACCTTTCAGCTAGCATCCAAAATCTATCTACACAACTAATTTTTAAATAATAAAAGCTAAAAAAGTAGCATGTTGCACACTTAAGTACCTACCTTCGTGAGGTTCAACTATTCATCTAGGTTAAAACGAGAAGCTAAATAAGTTTCAACTGACAATATAGGTATGCAGACAATGTCGTTTCTGAAGGTAATAAAACACAATTCATCATCTTAATTAATCTAATTCCGCTCAAACAATTACAATCAGCTAGTAGATGAGACTATTTTATAAACTAGCAACCAATTCTAGGTGCTCACCTCCTCCTCTGTCCAGCCTCCCTTTGTTGAACGTCTGGTAGGTCCAGTTATCCTCCTAAATATATGTAAGAGATCGTATCACGAAGAATTAATCACATCAAAACATAAAACCATCGCATTACAGCAAATAAAATTTTGAAACAAACGAAATACACTGAGCGAGACAGTCAAGAGAGAGGTAAGCATACCCGTGGACTGAACCTATCTTTGGAAGGGCAGTATCGCCACTACTCTCGGAAACCGAAGAGCTCGACGCAACCGTAACGTCCTTCGCCGAGTCAACATCAACCTCTTCCTTCTTCATATCTTCCATATTGTTGTTGGCAGAAAATTCTGAACAGAATATTTAACCTGAGGCAATCTACGAACAAATAAACGTAAGAAACGAACTGAAGTGGAACAACATAGAAGGTATATCTTCATGAATTAAATCAACAAATCGATTATCGTTTGCGATCTCTGGAACGTCAAGTCCCACTCCTCAGTCCTCCAAAATAAAACACAGTGAATGGCGCCGTTTGGTCTCAAAATTAACAAAAAAACAGAGTAATGCGAGAAAGCCGAGAAGCTTTGAAGAGATTCTAGGGTTTCACGATTCTTTGATCTCACCTTGGATACTGAAGTTCTGTAACCGTCAAAGTGGAAGCTAAGAACTCGAGGTGAACACGGAAGAAAGCAGAAGAAGATGAAAAGTTATCAAGTTTCGCTGAAAAACTAAACTCAAAGTGAGTAAGAAGGATTTTGAAACACCATGGATTAGGATTTACGAAGCTTGAAAAAGAGAGAAGTTACGATCGACACGGAGTCGCGGGAAACTGATGTATTAAAGGAGCAACCCAAACTCTCTAAAACTCTAAACGGCAAAAAAAAAAGAGAGAATACATCTGGTTTAATTTCTTCCCGTTTTATAGTCCGCCAAAGGCTTCCGTTAGAAGAAACCAAAGGCACGCGTTGCTAACGTCAGAATGAGTAACGACGTTTACTACCACGACCCGATAGAAAACCGTCACATTGCGAAATTAAATCCCATAACAAATACACCCTCCAAATTATTCTTATTATTATTCATATCCTTCTCTTTTTTGTTCACAATATCTCTAAATTTGTTATTAAGATTTTTTTTTTTAATAACAAATTGATTGTTATCTAATTTCATGTGCATCTTATATGTGTAGAAATAGAAAGTTCAATTCTATTGATTGTTATTGAAAAGAACATAAATTTTTGATAGGTGGCTTTTATTGTAATTTTAAAATAAATAATTAGGCATGTCAAATTTTCCTTTTTTCATATTTCGGCATATGTTTAAATATACATATACAACAATTTTGGACATAAGTCAATTCATGGTTGATAAAGTGGTAAGATTCATATTTTTCAGTAGAGAGGTCTTGAGTTCAAACTTTGCGGACTATAAAGCTCCCTCGGAGGATAGTAACTTCTTTTGATAGGTAAGAGAATAAAAGCCTACACTGACAATAACAGCTTTGATATGAACTAATTCCATGAGTCAAAATTTGAAATCGCATGACATATCTTGAAGTTAAAAGCCTCTAATTATTGTAGTTCTTGGCACAACACACAACCAATGTGCTCTTTTAACAAGAATGTTGATTTTATTAATGGCCAAAAACCCAGTTCCCTCATATAAAATTGGGGAAAGGGTGTTGTGTATTGAGTAAGTTTTGTAATCCAAGAGTTGCAATGAAAGAACAAAGTAACCATTATTGTGCTTAGGTGAAAAAAAAATGTCCTCTTTACTTTGTTTTATTTATTAACCATGGTTGAATTTACATTAAACAAGTAGATTGTACCTTGCACCAATATTTTAGTCAAAATAAACAACAGCAAGGAACGGATTTTTATTTACATAGAAGGAATTTTGATTTTTAATGTATAGAAAGTTAATTCAGAAAAGCCTACTAGCAATTTGTGTTAATCATGATCATAACATCTGTAACTGATTGAAGTGCAAACTTCTTTGACCACTATTCATGTTTTATGTTGACGCAAAATGCACTGGTACCCCAAAATATAAGCCTTAAAGCATTGACACTCTACCTTATGTTTCATACACTATTTATTATGGGGTTATTTTTTTAAAATAAACAGTGATTAACTGTTTTTAGTAATAAATTTGACAAATATAGCCAATGAAAAACCAATTTTTAGGTCTATGTGTTTTTTAAACATAAAGTGGATTGTCAATGCTTTAAAGTCTCCACTTTGGGGGTGCCAATGCAATTTGCTATTTATATTGATTTGAAATGCATCTCGATATGTAAAATCTGAAATTTATAATATAAGAATTCAAAAAGACGATTGAAAATTAATTTCAAAATTTCCCAAGCAATCAATTTAAATCTAACATTCCAATTTTCAATTGGTGAAATTTGCCGTATTATTCTTCCAGTCGATGAAATTAAATATAAAACATTTGTTTTATGTGCGAAAAGCCCAACACATGCCTCATTTATGTATACGTTCTTTCATATGTTGTATATAGATCAAGATTTTATTGGTCACCAATTTTTTCAGCTAACGGATATGGATGGATGGTATTATAGCTTTACAATGTTATATAATGCACCGTCTGTTTGTTGGATTTAAAGTAAAGTAAGAAAAAATTTAAAGAAATTTTTTTTTCATAAAATCCTAGAGTTTGTTTGATGATGTAATATGCTAATTTTCTCATCCATAAAAAATTTTACGAAAAATAACAAACTAAGGTTCACATTTAAAATTTTTTCAAAAAATTCTTTCATTTATTTTTTTATTTTTTCACCCAATTACATATAAGTCTTAAATATTTTTACTTTGTTCACTTTTTTTTTCCACCCAACGTTTGTAAATAAACGGTGCAGGGATGTGTAAGGATTATATTTGATTTTTTTTTTTTTTGGATGAGGTTCAGAGGGCCACCTTATGCGCACCACGATTACATCCTCAAGGAAGATTTTTTTTTTTTTGAATATTCTTAAACTTATCTACTAGGTAGACTTCGGAGGAGTTCAAAACTTTCTGCGTTACTATCACGCAAGTGTGTAACGAGATTACCTGCACCACGATTACATCCTCTAGGAAAACTTTTTTTTTTTGAATCTTCTTAGACTTATCTACGAGATAGACTTCCGAAGAGTTCAAAACTCTCTGCGTTACTATCACGCATGTGTGTAACGAAGGCCGTTGGATAAAGTATACATTGAAGAATATCGAATATCTGTTTAGTATAGGAGTACTCGTTAACTACTTAACCCTAACTAGTTCCCCTTTCCTCCCCATGGTTGCATGAGGTGTTATCTGTATTCCCTAGGCTTTGCCCTATCATTCAATGAAAATCTTTTCTACCAAAAAAAAAAAAAAAAAAAACTTAACCCTAACTAGTTTTTGTTTGTTTTGGCCAAAAAAAACCCTAACTAGTTCCCTCGGCCTTTACGACTCGTTATACAATCTACGAAATCGGGAGTCACAGAATACTAAACTTGTAAAGGCCCAAACATATTAATATAAAATAACGCGTATATATATTTACCTCCTTGTATAAGATAATTAATTAAGGCTAGATTGCCTTCTTAAAGCCTAAATGCCTCTTCACCACCCAACAGCGTCGTCTGTAGCATTCTTGTGAGCTCTGCCTCTCGTTACCAGGGTAAAAAATAGCTGTTTTTAATTAATATATTTTTTTTTTCAAGTTTTTTATATACCCTGGTTGAAGCTAGTGATTACTCACTATTATGATCTCAACTGTCAAAATTACAAGCTATCCACAGTTAAGATTTTTTATCAAGTAATGGATAAAATGACTAAAGTGCCCTCACATCCATTTAATTCATTGAAATTTTGAAATTCAAATTACCTAAATGTCGATTGACAATAAAATGACATTTTTACCTTCAATTTGACTTATTATATGATTTTATCCCATTTAACTCATTTAGTCCGTTTTTTTATGGTCTGTTTGGTTACATGAGTTTGGAGATTTTAAATATTTAGAAATTTCAAATTTATAAATTTGAAATCTATAGATTCATATTCATTAAAATTAACTGTTTGGTTAATTGAACATGTGGAATGAAATCTATGGATTCATCTATAATTTTTTTAAATATAAAAATATTTAGCGTTTTAATAGTAGAGATGAAATCTCTGGATTTCACCTCATACCCATAAATCTATATATTCACGTTTTTAGTGTAAAAAGATAAATCTCTAAATTTCATTAATCCAAGGATTTTCACAACCAAACGGATATAAATCTCATATTCATAAATCTAGAGATTTCAAATATCTGGATTCATGTAACCAAACATGCCTTACCCTTCTTCTACCTCTCCCTTGCTTGTCCAAAGAAACTTGCCACTGCTAACTCTGTGCCCAAAATAACTGATTCATTGCCAACGTGTCTAGAAGACATAGGGAACTCAGCAAATCTGGAGGAGTCAATCCCTTTCTCTCTGTTCTTCCCAAAACCCACATCTTGTCTTCTCAAAAGCTCGATCAAATCGAGAGCATGGTGATCTCGAGTCCCATCGAATCATGAAAATTAAATTCCCAGATATACCTATTTCTGATAAATTTCTAGAAGTAGTCTCAGATTTACCTATTTTCATTGACTACATCTCGGATCAAACCGTGGCTGTTCTTGAGCTTGTATCCTATTGGGCTTTACATTACAGAAAAAATAAATAAATAAATAAAACTCTGAGCCTTTCAGGATTGAAAACCAATAATGAATGAAATCTGGATTGGTTGAATCTGATTCAGAATTCAGAACAAGGTCTCCGTGGGCGTTTAGGCCTGGACTAATAATTGCTGGGATGGTTGATCAAAAGAAACTGCTCAACAAAAATTATGAAAGTTGAATAAGAAATAATGCATCGATCTTTATTCTCTTTGCACCATAGAAAGAGTAGTGTTTTTTTAATATTTGACTTTGCTTCACCTGATTAGTTGGTGAGGTGAACCTAATTCTCGGGTTCTGAAAAAAACACAGAAAGTGAGAGTTGACCGCCTTTAAACACGGGAAGTTACCTCCAGTAATTAAGTAGTAAATGCTCACAAAAAGAAGTAAATGCTTGCTGAAGACGAAGAGAATGTTCCCTTAAGTTGTTGGTCGAATAATTATGAACCAGAGTTAATGTTCTTGAAGGACTTATTTTTTGTATTGAGTGTTGGTATATTTATTCTCCTCATACATTAGTGGTAGTGAAGGTGCTGCATAACCGTCAAATCCATGGATTCCAAAAGGAGGGTGGCAGTCGTTTGGAAGGCATGGCTTGATCAACAAGCTAAACCTCAGTCTTCCCCCAAAAGCTTTCACATATATACATAATACCACCGAATAAGGAGATCAGGTCACATATGACATTGATGTACTACAAGAACGCCTTTTGGCAAACAAAATAGTAGGATGTGGTACTCGAGTAAGTGGCGGGCGAGTAAAAAAACCTCCTGACTATTAATGTGCATTTAATAGGTCTTAGTGCATTCAATGCTAAATTTAATGCGATGATTGACATTTGAAAGATATGCGCAGAGTTCTCTGACAACGTTATTTTGTTTTGTGAAGTGACTTGTCGGGTAACTGCGGAGATACTTGTGGAGAAGCTTCTCAGGATAGTGGGTTGTCAAAATAAAGCGCCCTTGTCAACAACCTTCTCTGTTGAGAAGTGCCTCACCGAAAAGTGTCTTATGAGGCCAACAAACCAGGGTTTTAATGAACCTAGACCAAACCAAGGCACTAGTTTGGTTGGTTCTCTTGGACCCAGGGGTCTGAGCCAAATATCCATAACAAGTAGCGATTTCTCAATTCTCGTTTATAAGACAAAATTAGATCTCACAGCCCTTTTCATACTTGACGGATCACGATTGGTTTCAATTAATTTAAAGACATGATTGGTAGGTTAATTTTCCTTGATTTATGATTCTGATAAACAAAAAGAAAAAGAGGACGAGGATAAGGATAATATTATAATCAAAATTGAAGAAGAAGACGAAGAGTGACGAGAGGATCGCTGAGAGTGAGAGAAGATTTGCTTTGAACGTAACCATTGGTGATTTCTGGCGAGTAAAGTGTTGGAAGAAGATGGGTGAATCATTGAATACGTTAAATGAAGGTAAAAACATTTAGGTCATTTATTGAGTCAAATTAGGGGCAATCATGTCATTTTATTGCCCAAAAGACATTTGAATAACTTGCATTTTAAATTTTAAATTAATTAAATAAGAGTAAGGACATTTAGGTTATTTTACCCATCACTTAACAAAAAATCTTAAGTGTGGATAACTTGATAACATGTAATTTTGACCGTGGGTACCATGTAATTTAGAGCATAATACTGGGTGGACAATAGTTTCACCCCAATAATAGTGAGTACCATGTAAAAACTCAATTTTTTTTAGGTAAACCCTCTAATATCTTAGTTATCCACTTACCCATAAAGATGTATGTTTAATTACCTGAAGAAGGCCCAGGAAACATCAGAAGGAAAAGGATGTCTGTTGGGCCTTTGGTCCATTTATAAATTGTTACCAAACAAAGAAAGCCCATATAAACTACAATGGGCCACGTCCAACATATCAGGAGATATACTATTTACACAACTACAGCTTCATTTATTTATTTATTTATTTTTGGGTTTGCCAACCCTAATTTTATAAACTGGTGGTTCGACCCGCGTCGCACACCTGGCTGTGGTCGGTGAGTCTTCCAGCGGGGATTTTTTGCATCCACAAGGATTCAATACTGAAACCTTGCTTAAGCGAACCAAGCTGATTATCACTTGGACCAACCCCGTTGATTTCAGCTTCATTTATCTTTAATCTATGTGGTTGTACAAATTCTACTTTATTTTACATTTTTTTTTGGGGGGGGGGGAGGTGAGTTATTAATTTTATCAATTGTACCTGCTATATTGAAAAAATATATCAATAACATCTCCTGTCGATAAAAATCACAATTAAGTGGTAATGCAAGCAAGTTTAATTTTAAAAAACAATAAGAATATACTTGAAGAGAAAACTCTATGCTCTGACTCGTCTTCTTCTTCCCTTACTATCTCCAACCATTCCTCTTCTTCGATTCTTACATCTTCTACAGGATTTTTTCCTCCTTTGAGTATTTTTTTATTTTTCCTTTCTTTCTCTATCTTCTTTCTTGAGGATGCAAAGGTAAATATTTGAAATAAATAATAAAAATTAATTGAAATTAACGATGATAGTAATAGGGGCTTTAAGAGCATTCGTGGAAGATGCTTTTAATAGCATGAGGAGAAGGAATATCCCCCTAAGTAGTACTCATGTAATTAAGATACTATTTATATATTTTTTTTTGTGGAGAAAATGAGACTTTATATTAATAGAAATAAATAGAGTATATACAATAATACAGGATTAGGTTCTAAAGAACCTATGACCCTGCCACTCTTCTACAACACATTGAGTGAGTTGAGCAGGCAAAGAGAGAGGATCCAACAAAATTTTTTGGTCTGTCGTTGCCAATCTAGCTAAATAAATTGTGCACCTATTAGTCTCTCTAACTCCATGCACCAAAGTACACTCTTGAAATAAAGATCTCAAGTGAAGAATATCTTGAATAATGTGTAATATTCCCCAATGTGGGCGGTAAGTACCTAGTAGGGTCCTAATTGCCACTTGGGAGTCTCAATGCACCAAAACCTTATTACAGTAGTATTGTCGAGCAAACGCAAATCACGCCGAATTGCAAGCATCTCAGTATGAAAAACACACATATTAGCATAGCCACTAGCACAAGCAAAAATAACATCACCTCTACAATTCCAACCCATGGCACCATATCCTCCAATATGTCCCCGGAGAGAACTGTCACAGTTGATCAGGATCCAACTCCATGACTATGGTAACCAATAATGAGCAGAACTCTTGGTCTAGGCAAAAGAGACCAAATACCCCAACTAGAGAAGAACTATTGTAGGCTTGGGCAATCCTCCACCACTAGCTTTGCGAACGAAAACCGTAATCGGGTCATCTTAGCCACTAAAGATGCCATTTATATTTCCAATTCTTAACCATATTCCTAAGTCTCACACTATTGATGTAAGAAGCATTCATTTGTCAATACATGATTTTTCAGATTTTCCTCCTTCATGTGGAAAGAAACACAGGATTTCAATGGTCGGTTGCTTTTACAAAGGCATAATGAAGACAACAACAACTCTCCTTGGATTAACAAATAATAATGGGAGAAGCGCCACTCTAAAGAAACCCTAGCGGGCGCCGCCCTGAAGAAATCGAACGTCGTCGTGCTTTGAGGTGGAGAGCCTTTGTCTCTCCACCTCCACCCCTGTTCTGCTCCCTTGCCTCCTCTCTTCCTCTCTCCATCTCTTTGTTCGCTTTCTCCACCTCCAACTCCACCCCTGTTCTGCTCCCTCACCTCCCTCTCTCCCTGTGAAGTTCCGGTTAAAGAAAAAAAATTTCTCTCAGTTTCTCATTCTCTCCATCTCTTTCTTTGTTCTCTCTTTTTCCCCAATCGGTGGAAGGTTCAGGTTATTAGAAAAGAAAAAAAGAAAAAGAAAAAGTCAGATAGATGCGAGATCCAGTAGTTCATTCCGTAAATCTGAAGGTTTTACGTCAAAGCTGGAAGTGTATCCCGTGGATCTGGAAGCTTTGCTGTTGTGAGAGTCATGTTGCTGGTTGCCATTAGTGTGTCTTCGCTGTAGCTGTTGTTTTTGCTCTTATGGCTGTTATTTCTTTCTTTCTTTGATGTGTTTGTATTTTCTTTTAAGTTCATAAATGAAGTTTTTTAATTTTGTAAATAAAAAATAAAATAAAATAAAAATAAAAAAAAGAGAGAAAAAAGTTACAACGTCTATTTCGTCGTACATTTCGGACACAGCTCACCCTTAATATATGATCGGACTCTATAGGATACATACAAAGAAATTAGAGCTGGGTCCCATGACTCTCAACCAATGACTTCTAAACGTACACGCCTTAAATGCATTTTTTTTCTAAGTATGTCGGTAGCGTGCATGACTTCGTGGCCCATTAACTCCTTCAGAGATCAGGGTTGACTCAAAAGTCTACGGTTGACTCAGAAGTATTTATTAATGGGAAAGTAATAAATGATAAACTTTTTTAGTACATACCCTTCCTTTTGAATGCATTGTCTCGAATCTCGACCACCAGTCATGAACATGAACACTCCACAATGGCTCATTGTTTGTAACATGTTATCATCAAGGATTAATGATCTGGTTTGAGTTAGGTTCCTTAACCCGGGTAGAGGACCCACTATTTTGATATTAAATATAATATTTAAATATTTTATTTTATTTATATTTAAAGATGAACCTTCCTTCTAAATGTATTATAGAAAAGATTTCAAAATAAAAATATCATATATACATATTGAAATTTTGAAAGTCACCAAAAATAAAACGTAAACTATCTTTATCTCCGTCTATGTGTTTTCTCCGGCCTGATGTTTTCTTGAAAAATCTTCATTGACTTTTGCGCATGGAGACAACTTTGAGATCAAGACAGTTAATGTGGCTATATAGTTTGGACTGCCGCTTCACCAGGCGGTGGGAAGAAACTCAACAAAGGCGAGGTATGAACCATAAACGTGCTAGCCAGCACCAAAGGTGGGTTTGGTGCCGCGGTAAGCCACCTTAAGTGCCGAACCGGCTGCAGCTTTGATGGGAATGGCGAAGGTCATTTCCAAGCTGGTGACTACAATGGACTTCTACAGTGCTAAGGCAAACGGTTCACCACCCAACACTCCAGCTGAATATGGGCTTAATAGGTACATGAACATGGACTTTTATGATATTTCACTGGTTGGTGGATTTAACATCCCCATGGATTTTAGTCCAACCAATAGTGGATGTCATGATATTAAATGTATGGCTGAAATCAATGGCCAATGTCCCTCCCAATTGTAGACCCAATGTGGTTGTAATGGACCTTTGCTTCAGTCTTGTGCTTTAAATGCTTTAGTCCTGTGCTTTAAAAGCATTTGTAGCTCTTTGAAAAAACTAGAATGACAAGACTCGATATAAACCCGCTATGGTGAATGTACTAACTTGTAGATGTGGCAATCCTACGAGTCTTTTGTTATGTTGAAACCTAAGCCATGTTGCCTTTTCTGACTCTCATATCTCTTGGGTTCGGTAAAAAGAGACTAAAAAGAGACTATGATCTGGTCCAAGATCTGATCTTGCTTGGGTGGTACCTGTGGTGCCCAATGTTGAATTGAATGCACGTTATGTAAATTTTATCAAACTTCGACCACTAATTTAATAAATTAAGTTTTCAAGTAGGCCCATTCCTAAGTTTGCAAAACTCTTAAGCTCGGCTAGGAGAGAAGGAATATTAATTGATGGGAATGATGGACCATGCCAAATTGTTGAACCCATAGTGTGAAGAAAAGAAATTTCTAAGGGACAATTGAAAGGTAGCTGAATTGGTGATAGCAGAGCTTTTTATTGAAGAAGTCAAGGGTCAAGTCTTCTAGTGTTTACATATAATAGTCTCTATCTTCTATTATGAAAAAATTATCAATTCTAAAAATTAACATACTTTAAAATTGTAGCAAAAAACTGGCAAACGTGTCCCTAGATATCTTAGTGGTAGCATTAGTGGAAGTTGCTTTTTCAAGAGCATGAAGAGGATGAATATCCTAACATATGTGGAAGATGCCATGGATATTTCCAATTCCCAGGCCCATTCTAACGTCTCTTAACTTCTACCAACAAATATAGAAATCTCATAACCATCCGAAGAATAGTCTTGATTTTGATATTTCTCAACCATGATTTTTTGGATTTTCCACCTTCACATGAAAAGAGAGAACATTTCCAATTCCCAACCCTATTTTAAAATCCCATAACCATCCGTAGAATTTTCTTGATTTGATTCGTCAACATATCATAATTTTTTAGACTTTACATCTTTGTATAGAAAAAGAAAACACAGGATTTCAATACTAAATTATTTTTTCTTGTTACAAAGGACTAAGAGTTCATAGACCCAAGAGGTAGGTGAGGAGGTATGGAGGACTGAAGTTTGAACCAAAGACTTCTTGAATTTATTGTCTTCACACAAGAGATTATGGCTTGAATCAGGATGTTCACAAATGCACCCGTGGCATGAATCAGGATGTTCTCTTCTTGTTGTTCTTGATATCCTTGTCACCACACATTTAAGATGGAGACCAATATTTGCATGCTATATTTTACCTTCGGTAGTAGAGTAAGAAAACCATATTCTATGTGGTACATACACGACATTCATATATGAGTCACATAGACTCTCAATCCGTGAATTCTAACCATACCTGCCTCATGTGCAGGGCGAAGTAAGAAAAAGCTTCTTTCTCTTTGAGTGTTTTTAGTTTTTGAATTTTTGAATAAGAAACAAATTCATTAAAATAAATAGCCAAATCATATGGGATTATGGTCTAGATTATAATAAACCCACACTATATGGATTGAAAATAGGCTACACAGTCACACGCGGCATGAACAGAACCTCCCAAGCTATAGACCATGGACCAGAAAGACTTTCAGGGTTGACCCATAAATCTTTCTGAAGAGGAGAAGAAACACATATAATTTTTGTAAGCATATGAGTCTTCCTTGTTGAATGTAATCTTTTCTACCAAAAAACAAAAAGCCTTCCTTATTGTGCGGTCCAGTACTGAATGTATTGTCTCGATCCACCACCATTCACGCACAAAGCCGCCTCACTCGTCAATGGTCTTTGAGAGTTTGGGGCATGTTGTACGTCCTCACTCACCAGTTGTTGACGATCTCAACTCACCACTCATTCGTTCCCCAATTCTATAAATTCAACCCAAGTTTAGGCAAAATCAGCAAACCAATACAAGACATTGAGGTTTTGTTTTGTTTTTCCTAATGGCTTTCTCAAAAAATCTTCCTCTCTCCACTGTTTTCACTTCAGTCCTATTCGCTCTTGCGCATGCAGCCAACTTTGAGATCAGAAACAATTGTGGCTACACAGTCTGGGCTGCCGCTTCACCAGGTGGTGGGAAGATGCTCAACCAAGGTGACGTTTGGACCATCAACGTCGCAGCAGGCACCACAGGTGGCCGTGTTTGGGGCCGAACTGGCTGCAGCTTTGATGGAAATGGCAACGGTCATTGCGAAACTGGTGACTGTAATGGACTTCTACAGTGCCAAGGCTACGGTTCAGCACCTAACACCTTAGCTGAATACGGGCTTAATGGGTATAATAACTTGGATTTCTATGACATTTCTCTGGTTGACGGATTTAACATTCCCATGGATTTCAGTCCAACCGACGGTGGATGTCATGACATCAAATGTACGGCTGATATCAACGGTGAGTGTCCCTCTGAATTGAAAACCCAAGGTGGTTGCAACAACCCGTGCACGGTGTACAAGACAGATGAATACTGTTGCAATTCTGGGAACTGTGGTGCTACCACTTACTCCAAATTCTTCAAGGATAGATGCCCAGATGCTTACAGTTACCCCAAAGATGATGCCACAAGCACATTTACTTGTACTGGAAATAGCAATTATAGGGTCGTTTTTTGCCCGTGATGAAGCTTGATCTTTTGAGTTGCAGGTCACGAACACAATATTATCTAAATAAAACTGCAAATGTTACTGTTTAGCTTATTACATGTTTCTAGGTTATTACATGTCTGGTTCGACTTTTTGTTTTATTTTTATCTTAAAAGATATGTGTGTTCTTGATCCCCGACTTTGTACTTTGCTATTGTGCAAATAAATTTTAGAGTTTTTCACATATACATCCTTGAATTTGTCATGGATGACTCCCCTAATCATTAATGTTAATAGCTGAGCAAAATGACAATGACACCCTTAATTAACAAACAAATTAAAAAATATTTAAACGAAATTCTTAATTTATCCTAAACCTTTTTCTTTCATTAAAATCTCACATTTAAGAGATGGGTGAAGAAATACTTATTTGTACCCATCTTCATCTCTACCCTTGCAGTTCTCACCTATCTTCTTCATTGATAAGAAGATTTATTGATTAAAGAAAGAAAAAAGGATTTACGATTAAAATTAGGAAATTTATGCGTAGAGATTTAGGGTTTTTCCACTACAATCACATAAACCGTCAATTTTAAAGGTTATTAATTATTTAAAGCATCAAGTTCACCACAAGGAGTATCACAAATCTCACACCAATCCATCACCGAAGGAGTACTACCACTCTTTTTCTCTATCTTTTTCTAGTACAAACCAATTTATTTAAACGAGCAGATTAAACTCCAGACAACAAAGAAGATTAGATGGAGCCCAAATGGTCCTCCATGCTAAGGACAAAACTCTCTTGAGTCTTGATATGAACAACTACAACATTCATAGCTCTTTGAAGGAACCAAAAAGTCAAGACTCTGAGATAAATCCGCCATGGTGAATGGACTAACTTGTAGAAGTGGCAACCCGAGTCTTTGTTAGGTTGGAACTTGAGCCGCCATGGTACATGGCTTTCTGATTCTCTTAAAAATTTATTATAAATCATTCTTTATTTTTCTTTTAATTTCTTTTCCATGGAATAAGGAATTTTAATCACCCTCAAAATTCTTTTTATTTTTCAAATATTTATTGATATAAAAAAAATCATATTATTAAAAGAAGTTTTAATTTTAAATAAATTCCTTCTTTAAAATAGAGAGAAAATTCTATCAGAATAATGCAAAATCATCTTTAATCAATCCTTATTGGTTAAGAATAATTAAAATGATAAAATCATGATATAAAAATATGCATAGGCATATCCCAAAAAAAAATTAAAAATGAATAGGCATAGGAGTTCATCGGAATTTAAATCATGAAAACATATGCAAAAAATCACGACTTTTTTAGATCAAGGTAGTTGTTAAAAAAAAAACACTAACGCCAAATGTAAGATTTAAGCAAAAATAAGTGTAGAAATTTAAAATTCATGCTATAAAACAAATGCAAAGTGAGGATCTTTTGCATATAACTCTAGCCATTGATCCCCACAAAGATTTTGTAAGATATAATAGAAAAGATGTAAATGATTATTCTGAACCCTAGTAACTCTAAAATGAGATGTTTTTGACTTGATGTGTTTGATAGGTTAGAACCCATTATTTTCTATCTTGGATCCATTATGGACAAAAGGCTTTGTAGGAGAGTTAAGCTCTCAAACCTACGCACGGAGAAGAGAAAAATGACCATGTAACCCCCATGAAAAATGAATAAAAATCTTATCATATTATATGAATATACATGCTCTCATTGGGGTGATGCACATGGCAAAATGCTTTCTATAGTGAAAATTGTTCCTTATATTATTGTATCTATTTTTTTTCCTAGCTTGAAATCAGAATCTGTTTACCATGGATACATGGATCAGCCCTACTAGATTTCTAGTAATTTTGCCGTAACATTTGTTACATGGAAAACCAAAAGAAACTAAACAAAATCTAATTGGATTAAGCTCTTCCATTGGAGATTAAATTTCTCAAGGGCATGTTTGGTTACATGAATCCAGAAATTTAAAATCTTTGAATTCACAAATGGGAGATTTATACCTGTTTGGTTGTGTGAATCTTTGGATTAATGAAAGCTAGAGATTCACTTTTGTACACAAAAAACGAGAATCAATAGATTTATGTGTATGAGGTAAAATTCAGAGATTTCACTCTTACTATAAAAGTGCTAAACATTTTTACCATGACTCCATAGATGTTTTCTTAGGATGAATTTACAGATTTCATTCCAAAGATTTAGGCTATCCAAACAATTAATTTTATGAACTATAACTCCATAAATTTGAAATCTCTAAAATTTTAAAATTTTCAAACTCAAGTAACCAAACAGGTCCTAAAACTTTTCACCATTTTAGATAATTAACTTAAAGAAAGCCAAGTTGAATAATAACAAAAAAACAACCATCCTTGTAGAAAGCTTACCAAATTGAGAGAATAAGCAAATCCCAATCATCCTCCGCTTCATGAATCCCCTATGCAGGGTAACCAACTAACCATGATATCGCCAAAATGATGAACTCATGGTGTGGGGGAAAAAAATTCCAAGCTGCCAAGCATGTCTCTAGATGTCTCTTGGTGGTGGCATTAGTGGAAGATGCTTTCTAAAGACCTGTCTGGTTACATGAATTTGGAGATTTCAAATTTATAGAGTCATAATTCACAAAATTAACTGTTTGATTAACTCAAATTTGTGAAAATTTCATTATGAAAAACTGTTTGGTCGACTTGACTTTGTGAATGCAAAAATGTGTAGTGCTTTTATGGTAGGGATGAAATCTCTAGATTCATGTTTTTAGTGTAAAAATATGAATCTCTAGATTTCATGAATCCAGAGATTTTCACAACCAAATGGGTATAAATTTCGTATTCATGAATCCAGAGATTTGAACTCTCCGAATTCATGTAATCAAACAGGCCCAAAAGCATGAGGAGGACGAGTATCCCCATAGCAACATCTCTGAAGACGCCATGGATATTTGTAATTCCCAACCCTATTATAAAGTCTCATAACCATCCGAAGACTGGGACAATGATCATGATTTGATATCCACTTTTCAACACATGATCTTTTGGATTTTCCACATCCACATGAAAAAGATAACATTTCCACTTCCCAACCTCATTCCAAAAGTCTCATAATCCACCGAAGTTTAGGAGTCCGGATCAGCTCCCCGTCGAGGTAGCATAAAGTGCTCCCCGACGGCTTTACCACCATAAAAACAGGGGGCCCAGGGGTGGGGTGATGGGAGGTTTTTTTTTTTTTTTTTTTTTTAATTTTTTAATTTTTTAATTTTTTACAGGTGGGTCCCACCAAATTTGTGGTGGAAAAGCTGCTGGGGAGCACTTTGTGCTCCTCGTCAAGGGTGATGATCCGAATTCAAAGTATAGTACTTGATTTGATTTGTTAATACAAGTTTTTTTAGATTTTCTACCTTCACATGGAAAAAGGAAATGCCGGATCTTCAATACCATATCTTTTTTTTATTTTTATTTTTACTTTTATTATTATTTCACGAGGACTAGGGGTTCATAGCCGACCCAAGAGATGAAGGAATTTGGGGGAAGGGAGATAGATTTCTTGAACTTACTGCTTCTACATAAGAAACTATCAACATTATATCACAGGCAATTTCACAAGATAAGTCATATTAATGAAGGCATATATGTGGCATGAATTGGGACATTCTGAAATTAAAAGAAAACAACCAAAACACATGGTCTAGGTTATAATAAACCCACACCTCAGAGATCGGAAATTGGCCAAACGGTAAGACACGGCAATGACTGGACTCTCAAGCAAGCCACAAACCATGGATCACATAGACTTTGATTGTTGACTCAATAAGTCTTTCTTAGGACAAGAAGTAGATGACACTTAATTTTCCATAGCATATGAGTCTTCCTCGTTTTGCGCTCGAATGCTGATCGAATACATTATCTCCAGTCACTACCATTGACAATCAATGTCCCACTCTTTGTAACATGTTGTCATCACTCATCAGTTGCTGGCGATCTCAACTCGCCACTCACTCGTTCCCCCATGCCATACAAGTTTATGCAAAAGCTGCAAACCAGTAGAGAACATTGAAAGTTTTTTGGTTTTTTCTAATGGCTTTCTCAAGAAATCTTCGTTTCTCCATTATTTTCATCTTAGTCCTATTCACTCGATCTCGCGCATGCAGCCAACTTTTATGTCAAGAACAATTGTGGCTACACAGTTTGGGCTGCCGCTTCACCTGGTGGTGGAAAGAAGCTCAACAAAGGCGAGGTTTGGACCATCAACGTACCAGCTAGCCGGCACCACAAGTGGCCGCGTTTGGGGCCGAACAAGCTGCAACTTCGCACTACAAGAAAAAGTAGAATTAGTGACGTTTAATTAGTGGCGGTTTATCATAAACCGCCACTAATAATGTTTATCTACTGGTGGTTTTCAATAAACTGCCACTAATTAGGGGAAAAACACGGGCTCCCCTCGGGCGGTAGGGGGTTGAGTGAAAATCTAGGGTTTTGGTGGCGGTTTTAGAAAATCGTCGGTAAGTAATAAAATATTAGTGGCGTTTGTTCTATTAACGCCGCTAAATAGCATATAAGTAGTGGCCTTAGCGACTAAATATTAATATATTTAGCGGCGTTTATATATTATCGCCACTGAAGATAAATATAGCAGCGGTTTTATAGGAACCGCTGCAAAGAACCCTAGATTTTTCCTCTCCCGCCCAATCCCGCGTCAATTTTTGACCATTTTCCGTTCGATTTTCATTTTCAGCTTCTCAACTCAGTTTGTTTTTTGTTTCAGACGAACAACTTCAGAACTCAGAGAGATCGATAGGACTTTCAAGGTGAGAAATCCACTCGAAATTTTGGATCAACTTCGGCACTCGCAAGTTTACGGTGACCATACTTAGGTTCTTCCCTGGACAAACCGGCGAATCGCAAGCTTACGGTGAAACACGGCTTTTCTCTCTTTTCTATGCTCTCTGCGATTTAGGGTAAGTTGGAATCGCTTTCACCACTTGTTTCATCTATTCTCAAGATTTGGATTCCAAGTCCTTAAGCTATTTTCAGTTTCGATTTTACTGATGGCTCCGAAATGTTGTTTTTGGTAGTGTTTTTTTTGCCATCCTTGTTATCGTTTTTGATAGGTAGAAAGTTTCAAGGATGCGATGAGATTAGGTTAAGTCATTAGTTGTCGTCCTTCACCACTGGTTTTACTGGAAATTTATCATGCCATGTCATCCATTCTTCTGGTTCACATCGAGCCTTGTTTCCGTCAACTGATATCTAGCTACTAGTGTTTCGATCTGGTACAGTGGTGGTACCGTTCATACAAGAAGACCATTGTCGTTTTGCTTGTTCTTCCTCTTCTAGTTACATGATAGACCCCTTTTTTCTTTTTTCGATCTGGTACAGTGGTGGAAAGGATTTGTTTATATTTGGTACTTCATGAAGGATTTGTTTATATGGTCTAACTCATAATAATAGGTTTGGGTATTGTCACATCTGTGTTTTTCCCCTGCTGATTTTTCCCCCTTAAATGTTTCTTCCAGTTCTTTGTTTCGTTGTGTAATTATTCTGCCCTGTTGCAGGTATGAGGTCTTGTATTAGTCATACTTGAAGAGGTGGTCTTGTTGATCATGAAGGTTCAGTAAATTAGTCTCTTCTAAAAAGTTACAAAACTCTTGGCATTGGTCTTATGCCTTGATTTAGTTACCTGAAGTAACAACTACTTCATCTAGTGTGTGAGGTTGAAGGCAGGGATCATTCCCGGGTTCTTGCATCGCCAGCCTCTCCCATCATTTCGCTTGCAACGAAGCTCATCCTCAGGTACAGTGCGCAACTTAGCCTCCTCATACCAATTATGTTTCGTTGCCTTCAATATACCAATTCTGTACTTCAATCCTCAGATCACCCACACCCACCATACAGTTAGTTTCTCCCATTCACGTTTCTGTTTTCAGCTATCTGTGTCTACAAAATATTTGGATTCCTAGTTAGTTTACAAGTGACCAAGGATTTTATAATTTTTTTTCCTCTTCCCATTTTTAAAGTGATACCTGGATGAAGATTTGGGTGGTGAAACATTGGTACAGTACAGATGAATGTATCGTCTTCTTTGGCAATAGCAATAGTGTGTGTGCTCTAATTTAGTTTTTGTAAATTGTCTTCAGTTTCTTTCTATTTGTATTCTTTCTATTTAGTTGTCTTTCTATGAAACCATATTATTAAGGGATGCCATCATGTAGATGGAGACTTCATGGTAGATTTCATTTTTCCTATAAATAAAAAGGAAAAGAATGGAGGTTTCTAAAAAGAGATTAACCTTGCTCCTAGCTGTAAGGACTGATGTCATGGTTTGGGTTTTCTTCTTCGATGACCCTTCTACTTCTCTTTATTTTCTTTGGTTCAGAGGCTTCCGCTGTTTGTTTTTCTTTCTAGTACCTGGGATAATCTCTATTACCTTATCAGGAACTGGTTTTGCAATGACTTTTGTGGAGCTGCCTTTGCTGCTCTGGCCTTTTGAGCCCGGGGCTCATCAACAATTTACACCCATCAACAATCCCGCAGCTAGCTTCTGCAAATCAATGAATTAAATTTACGACTATTGACTTGGAAGATTTGTACTCTGATTAACCACTCGAAACATTTAACATTTTCAATTTACTCTAATCAGCCTGCACATTAGGCTGTATATATCAAGGTTGGCATCTGGTTTAATGTTGCCTCCCTTCCTCTTCCTACCAACTCTGCCAACATCTCTGCAGGTTTCAATGTTGAGAATTAGTTGATTAAACTCAGTTTCACTCATTGGTCTAAGCCTCTTCGATTAAAGCTGGTCATCTCAAAGAAGGTAGGTGTTACAACTCCATATTGTGAGCCTACCATTGGCATCTTGCAAAAAAGGCCAATGTTTCTCCCACAGTCATTTATGCTATATGAAGATCTAGTTGATTTAGAGAAGCTGCTGTCCTTTGTAGGACAAATTCAATAAATTGTTCTCACTTGAAATGCAAAAAGGTAAACAAGTGTAACTGCTGATGTCTCAGGTATCAGTTCCAAATTTCGGGGGATTTATTTTATTCTCAGAGGTACTGTGAGCAGAATTACCTTTGGCTATAATTTGATTCTCTTGCTCTTTGTAGTTTCTGTTTGTAGAGTGATGCTTAGTATGAATGGTGTTTGATTTTATTTTTATTTTATCTAACTTTAAGTCTAATATTATTTTAGAAATACCTATTAGAAGTTATTTGTTTCACCACATCACTATTTTTGCCATGATTGCCCCATTTTGTGCATATGCATTTATCTAAAACCATAGAATTGCTTGCAGTGGTAATTTTTGTTGCGTAGCGACAAGATGTCAAATAATTGCCTTTTGACTAAGATATTTTTGATTCATTGAACCTTTCCAATAAATGAATCTTCTCTGAGTATTTTTACAGTGTTGTGAAGGGGTTTTGAATATCAAGTCTAAAACCAAAGGTTGATAGCTTCTTAGCATATTTAAAAATTTCTCTTTACTTACGTATTTGAGCTACATATTGCATGTTGTATTTTTGGGTGGTTCAATTTCTATAATCGTATTCTGATGTGAGATGAGATAAATAAAAACTGATTATTAGATCAACCAAGACTGCTTCCATCCATCCACGACACTAGTCATCTGACATTCTAAAGATATATACAAAGAAAACTGAAATTTGAATTTGTTGTATTTGATCCAAGTCGGATTTTTCTTTGGGTCCTCAACAGTCAACACAGTACTTAGTCCATAAAGCTAAACATGGAATAGAACAAAAACAAAATGAATTGAACAAATTTCGCCAGCTTCATGAAAATTAAGGGTAATGTACAGGTCAGAATTTTTGGTGTTGGCATTGCCACACGCTCTATCTTCCATATTAACAATTATTGGATGAGTTACTTTTCATGTGGTTTTTATTTTTAATGGAATTATTATTTTTGTGGATCTTTTTGGAGATAAAATATTCACGTGAAGAATCTTGCGTTCTTTTCCTTTTGTGTTCTTCTTCTTGTGGGTTTTCCTTATTTGTTTTGATGTTTATGTTAAACAAATCTATCTTCGAGATTCGCTGCTTCTTTTTTCTGCTTTATTATTTATTATTATTATGTCTTTATGTCCATTTTGATCCTCGTGTATAATGGTGTTCCCAAGGATCTGATCACTGTTTGACCACACCCCGTACCTCGTATTTGCTCTTATCTTCGATTTGATTTAGCTTCTTGGTAAGTCTGATCAAGATTTGAAATGGGTTTTGTTATTTTTGTTATTTCATGTATGATTTGTTTTGATCACTTACCCAACTGATTTAGTTTCCTTTGTGTTCCTGTTTCATCTTTAGCTTCCATGAAGAGTTCAGGAATGCAGTGGCCTTTCTCAAACAAGGTATGATATTTGATCGAATGACGAATTCTGCATTTACAATATCTACAGTAGATACTTTTGATGCTAAGCACAAGCCTAATGCTATCATAGTTCAGGTTCGATCTGAAGGTTGCATGAATCATGTCGAAAGATTTATAAAGTTCAGAGCCTCCGTGTAGTTCGAATAGATCTAATATTGCAATTCTCTGTGGTGTGCAGAATAGATGAAATTGGCAGCAGATAGTAGGTGTCGGCATAAGCCGGGTACAGAAGACATTATGTTTAGACATTATGTTGGAGGGCCCCATCCTCATATATCCCATCTCAAGAGACAAGTAAGACCATCTTTCCCTCTCGTCTCTCTCTCTGTCAATTATTTCATGTAACTTCTTTCTGTAATTTAATATGAGCTATTGCTTACTGGGTCATGGAAACTTTGATTACTTTCTAGTTAATTTATTCAGAAGAAAGGGAAGAAAACCTTACACATCATTGTATATTCTTTGTATAGTAAGAAATAATGAATGAATAAATAAATAAATAAATAAATGTACTGTTTTCTCATCTTTCTGTGTCTGCATCTATTTCCAAGATTGTTTAATAAAACCGATGGGTTACCATATGGGGTGCTGATGGATGTGGGTGCACTTAATGGTTGGACGGGTATGATCGGTTTTGGAAACCCAAACCCAAAACCAAACAAAACCATCCAAGGGTTTTTGGTCCAACAAGGACTGGAATTTATTATAAGTTATTTTAAGTTTCTTAATTGTTTGGGTAAATTATGAAGGAATAACTTGGCAGTTTGGCTTTCTTAGCATTAGCTTACTTTGGTGGTTTCCAATTTTAGTTGGTTCCTTATTTTCTTTAGTCTTAGCATTAGCTGTCCTTTTAAATGGGCATCCAGATCCTATGCCCCCAATATTTTCTTTTACTTTCTTATCATTAGCTTACTAGTGCTACTGATTCCATCCATGAAGAACAAAGTGATACACTAGCTAACGCATTAAAAAAAACAGTTTACTTATCAGAATCATGAATAAATTCTATACAACATTACAGTTTATTAGGCTAAGTACGGTTCCACTCCAAATTTGAAAACAATACCCTTTGAAAAATGTGATGCCATTATGTCTTGAGGAAGGCCAAACCTTAAAAATTCAAGATTCCAACCGAAGCCTTAAAAACTAGACTAAACAGTAAAAAACCGACTTAGATAATAAAGCTTCTCACAACTGAAAAAACGAGTCAAAATTCTAGTAAATGAAAATGTACAGATGATTCTTTGATGGAGAACCCCTCACTACGAGTAAGCTTTTGACCACCATTGTATGTGATATGAAGTGGTGTTGGTGGATGAATCTGGGAGAAGCCTCTCTGTTGGTAAAGAAGAAGCTGCCATGGACATGTTTAATATCCTGGACTGGTGTGAAGGATGAGCTAGGAGAAGAATGATGAGGAGCAGCCCAAGAAAGAGCATGAGCAGAGTTTGTGATCTGTGAGAGCTTCCTTCGCTTGATGTTGTAGTTGCTGCCATGCAATCAGGAACACTTAGAAACCCCCCCCCCAAAGAGCCCAGAAGACTTCAATATCCATTAACCAGTTGGAACACCAGGGCTATGAAGGAAAGAAAGAATACTCTCAACCAAAGAGGGAAGTGTGATATATGTTTAGTTAGTATCCTCTCCCAACCTCTGTAATTCTTTTTTTCAATTGTGAAATTTGTTTATATCATATAACTTGACTTTCATGGGAACAAAAAAGGAAGTGTGATATATGTTTAGTTAGTATTCTCTCCCAACCTCTGTAATTCTTTTTTTCAATTGTGAATTTTGTCTATATCATATAACTTGACTTTCATGGGAACAAAAAAGAAATAAAAGGAGCGCTACCTTGAGATTATCTTCTCAATTCTGTGTATATTGCAGGTGAGGTTGTACCTTCTTTAGAATTCCTAATGGCAGTCACTGATGCCCAGAGTCCACTTCGTGGAGTGACAACTTGTGGGTCTCTACTGCAGCAGTTGCAGGCAATCTTCTTAAACTTTTGTACCTTGCAAATTTTCTTTCAACTGGATTCCTTACATTTAGCATCCTGAATTGGTTTTCTTTGGACATGTAGCAATGCGTATGAAACTGAAGAAATCACAAATTGTTATTCTGTTTGCATTGCAACAAATATGGGAAGAGATTGCTGGGAATTTGAAACTCGGTGTGAGGGGGTGGGGCTCCTGCAGTTGATGAAGCTGACCTGTGTCCTTGAAGAAGTTTGATGAATTTAATGCTCAACTCCAAGAACTTCAGAAGTTAAGTTTTGGTACTGAAGAGAAAGAGTGGCTGCTTATCCTTGCAGAGAGAGAGAAGACAAGAGTGGTTGGACAAGAAATGATATAAACAAACTTCCTTTTGAACTTCTGCAAGGCTAAGCAGCCACTCTTTTAATGACGAATTCTGAATTTAATGTGATTGGATTATTCCTTTTTGTGTCATTTTTTTCCTTCTTCTCTTATTGGTGTTTAGATTAACATGTAACATCAAGTATAGTACCACATGTAGCTTTTGTTGACTTGATTAATATGTATTGTATTTATTTTTCTTAATTGTGTTCTTTGAATACTGTTAGCTTTTTTGAATTTTCTTTCTATTCATGTATTTGTACTGTCTTTCAGGAATAAATGTAATATAATAGCAAATATAGGGATTTTTTTTTTAAAAAAAAAATTAACGTAATTGGTGGCGGTAACAAAAAACCGCCACTAATGAGCAATAAATCACAAGGGATTTCATACTGATTGTAAACACAATTAGTGGCGGTTTTTGGAAAACCGCCACTAAATAGGACATAATTCGTGGCAGTATCTAACTTACCGTCACTAAATATGACATAAATGGTGGCTGTTAGAGGAATGACCGTCACTAAATATTGACATTTAGTGGCGGTTTCTTAGCTTACCGTCACTAAATAGTGACTTTTAGTGGCGGTTTTATACATTACCGCCACTAAAGTAAACTTAATTCCTCCCATTCTTATATATTTAGTTAGCGGCGGTAATTACCGCCAGCGTATGCATAATAATAGTGGCGGTTATATAGAAACGCCACTAATTGAAGCTTACACGCGCGGTACCTATTACCGCCGATATTAAATCGCTGCGGTGGTTTCCGCGACGGTTTTGTGGCGGTTTATAAAACCGCCACGAATCAAATGGTGGCGGTTTTTTCCACTTTTAGTGGCGGAAAAAACCGCCACGAAAACCCTTTTTTTTTGTAGTGTCGATGGCAATGGGAAAGGTCATTGCCGAACTGGTGACTGTAATGGACTTCTCCAGTCCAACCAAATACTCCAAATTCTTCAAGGATAGATGCCCAGATGCTTACAGTTACCCAAAAGACGACAACACGAGCTTATTTACTTGTACAGGAAATAGGAATTACAAGATCATATTTTGTCCATGATGAAGCTCTGAAAAGGTCGTTTGGGTTGCGGGTCACAAACAAAATACTCTCTAAATAAAACTGCAAATGTTAGTGTTTAATTTATTACAGGTGTACTTGGTTATTACATGCCTTGTTCGACCGTCGTCGATCGTAATATTTATAAAATGATAAGGATTTTTTTTTTGAAATTTTTTTTTGGTAGAAGTTACGTTTTTTTTGGCTAATCCTGTTTCCATCAAAACCAAAAAAGAGAAAAGTTTTTGCTGTGATCCCCAACTTTGTATTTTGCTATTGTGCAAATAAATTTTATAGTATTGTTTTTTTCATTAACCAAAATTTTTTTTTTATGTGAAAATTTTATTTTATGCTTATTATGGACAATATTACAACAACAATCTCTAAACCGGAATAAATCACTTGATCTAGACCCAAGGCTCAACTTGAACCAAGATGGTTCAGTTGATGCTTCTCAGTCATGGGGCTTCTCAGAGGAGATACTAATAACTGAGTACCTAAGAATCAAACATCGATCATAATGACACAATTGTCACCATGTGGCTTCTCGGTGGAAGCAGCGTTGGCAACAGACTTGCAGTTTCTTTTATCTGGACATCAATCACGACATCTAATTCCGCATTAAATGCGTCAGGAGTCATTAAATGTTCATGGATGATAAATAGATTTCTCTCTCATTCGAAGCTTGCCTTGAGCCTTACACCTGCACCTTTTTGTTCCCCCTACTACGGGCTAGTGTCTTATCAGTATCAATTTGGGGACTGACTACTTGACTCATCAACAAAATTTTCCACCAACATAAAAAGCGCACGGTTTGACTTGTTGACAAGCCTTTCTAAGAAGTCACCTCTATCCTCCATTTCATCAGATAAGCATCTAATAAAAGCTATGAAGCGTCCACTATCTCCTTAGGTATGGATCAACTATATAACCTAGGACTATGCCAGGTCAAAGGTAAGCCAAGAGAATTTGAATACTCCAGCCATTATTCTTCTGCATTAATCCCTAAAGAACATTCTTTTCTTTATCTCCTTAAATAGAGGAGTCTCTGGTTTTCTTACCTGAACTAACGTAATCATTGGAGGTGGTTTCTCGTCCTCAAAGGCGGCCCACTCGCACTCTTGTTTTGGTCTCAAGAACTAGACTCGGATCAGGAGCGAACCAAGGAGCTAAATGTACATTTTCACAACAACAATCCTAAACCTTTTTCCTTCCTAAAAATCTCATATTTAAGAGAGGGGTGAAGAAATACCTCTTTTCACCCATCTTCATCTCCACCCTGGCAGTTCTCTTCTATATAACTAAGATACACCTTATGTTTAAAAATAACTCAAATACCCTTTAACTTGACTTAAATCTTATTTCCAAAGTTGAATACACAAGTATAGTTTTATCACCTCCTGTTCTGACATCCTCAGTTAGCTGTTGTTCACCCTTAGATTACTGACATGTGTATCGTTCCAATCCAACAATGAGCCTAAAAAGACTAACCAAACCCAACTCCTAAGTGTGGTTTCATCTTCTTGCTTCACCTGCAACACAACTGCATTGGTTCGCTTTCCTCCGGCAATGATAAGTCTCGTAAAGAATGAGTTGCCTAAATAATGGTTGGATCTCAAAGCAAAAATTTGTTAATTTTAGGAATTTTGACCTCAATTAAACTATATAGGAGAAACGCTCTATTGAAATCTCAATATTTTTTTTTGATTAATTGAAGCTTTTATTTGAAAATCGACTTGGGTATGATTTGCATAAGCCAAACAAGCAACTCATCGATCGTTGTCCTGAATACTTGTGATACCCTTTTGCAAACCAATCAGAAATTTGGAACAATGCGGTAAAATTGAGTGCAGTGAGTTTAAGAAATTTTGCCTAAAGCCAGAGGTCCAAACCACCAATCTTTGTAGCTTCATACAGGTCACCGAACCTCAACCACCTTCTGCAATACTCGACACCCACCTTGAATGAAGGAAGAGTTGACAGTGAAGGTGGTAAGAGAATTCCTTAGGTCCCATTAGTTCAATAGAACCCACATATACAAAACAAAAGATCATAAGTGGCTTGAATAGAGGCGAGAAACCTACTTTTCCTTTCGTCGCGTAAGTTACAAGGGATGAAAGAAAGGAAGGGTAGGGGAAGATTTGCAGGAACAAACTGTTTAGGCCAAGAGGGATATTAACTCAGGTGGAATTGGGCTTAGAATGGAGTTGGATTATTTATTTTCCTTGGATTATTTGTCACACAGAGGACATTTTGCATCCGCTACAATTTCATAAGTAGTAGATTGGAGGTGGTGGAGGAAACGCAGAAAATGGTAAATTTTTAGCGTGTAGGCAACAAAAAGGGTATCGTTGAATCGGATGAGTGTGTCATGGGAACATGGAAATCCATAGCTGTGGAGATACTAGCAGCCGACTTTAATAAGAGAAATTGTACAAAAATAGTAAAGGTGAGAGAGGATTACGAGGAAGATGCAAGGAACAAAGATGGAGAAACAGGGTGAAGAGGAGAGAGAAGATAATGATAGTTGGGTGCAGGAGTCAAAGATGAAGAAACAAGCAGGACGACAAGGTCAAGGTTGGGGAGTCGGAAGATAGAAGGAAGAAGGAACCTTGATTAAAAGTGGGTGTAGTTTGGTATTGCATTTCTACCTTAGGGTTGGAATAATACATGTGTCGTCAATCCAATGGTGGACAGAGCAAACTGTAAAGTGATAAAAATCCCAAATATATACGGGTTAGGTGACTTGACTGGGTTGAAGAATTCCTTCACCAACCTTCACCCATCTTTTTCATTGATAAGATAATTTACGATTAAAATTAGAAAACTTACACACAGAGATTTAGGTTTTTCCCCTACAACCATAAACCACCGATTCTAAAAGTTCTTAATCTTTTAAAGCCCCAGGTTCACCCCAAGGAACTCCACAAAGTCTCACACCAATCCATCATTGATAGAGTTCTACTCTTTTCATTTATTGTTTCTCTAGTGCAAACCAATTTTATTCAAATAATCAGGTTAAACTCCAGTCAACAAACAAGATCAGATAGAGCCCAAATGTCCTCACGCCAGGCAGAAGTCTCCAGAGTCCTGATGAACATCAACCTGTACAGCTCTTTAAATAAACTAAAACGGCAAGACTCGAGAAAAATCCGCCATGTGAATAGACTAACTTGTAGACGTGGCGACCCTGCTGAGTCTCGTGTTAGCTTGGAACCTGAGCCGCCATGGTATGGTGCGTGCCTTTCCTTATCTCTTAGGTTCGGTAGCAAGGGACTTTAAAGATCTGGGTCTATCGATATGACTAAATTCTTTTCTTTATTTTTTAAATAACACAGTGATATCTTGATTTGTAGCCTAAACGTCACATTTTGAAATAAAAAATTAAAACAAGAATGACTGAATGAATGCTATCCACCCAATAGCGAAGACCTTTTACTATTCTTCTTCTTTGGTCAATAACTTTTACTACTCCACAAGCTAGATATTGAAATTTGGAGCCTGGCTCATAATTATCCTGAGCTTGCTTTAATAACTAGAATATCCGGTATCTTTCTTGAGATGCCTTTATCTTTTTCTTATCAAGAATAAAGCCACCATCCTTTCAAATGGATTAGAAGCGACGTGTGCACCTGTTTGTCGGAAAACAAGCTCGATTTCTATCTCAGTTTTCCCCTTTACGTGCTACAATTTAACTCTACAAAGACGCTTTTCTGAGCCTTTGACTACTACCGCGTTAATCTTCTGACAATCTTCTCATGATTTGTTGTTTTCTAGTCCATAAAAACACCTCAGGATTTGTTGTATGTGAGATTAAGCATTTGTTTTAGATTAACTTGACGTAAGATTAGCTAAAATGCAGGTTAGAAAGCTTGATTATACAAAACCCATTTGTGAATGTCCTAATCTTAACCTGCCCAGTCTTCTGTTCTTTCTTTCTTGCTTTCAATGTATTAGTAAAGTGGCTTTGGGTTTCCAAAAAAAAGAAGGAAATGAACCGAGTCAAGAAAATGTGGCGACTACCCAAAGCCGCCACTGTACTATAAAAACCCAACCCCTCTCATACTAACACCACCCACATCGATCTCACAAATCCAAGTCTCCCTACCTGTTCTCAAGATGGAATCCATCAAGAAGCTCATCTTCTCCTTCTTCTTCTCTGGCATCCTCTTCATCACTCTCACCCATGCAACTACCTTTGAGATCAGAAACCAGTGCTCCTACACAGTATGGGCTGCTGCTTCACCGGGTGGTGGTCGGCAACTTAACCCAGGCCAATCTTGGTCCATCAACGTCGCTGCTGGCACAGCTATGGCTCGCATTTGGGGCCGAACAAACTGTCATTTCGACGGAAGCGGCCGCGGAAAATGCGACACTGGTGACTGTGGCCAACTAGTGTGCCAAGGCTGGGGTGTACCACCCAACACCTTAGCCGAATATGCTTTAAACCAATATGGAAATTTGGATTTCTTCGACATCTCTCTCGTTGATGGATTTAATATTCCAATGCAATTCACCCCCACAAACCCTAGTGGTGGCAAGTGCCGTTCGCTCAGATGCACAGCTGACATCAATGGCCAATGCCCTGGACCGTTAAGGACTGCTGGAGGCTGCAACAACCCTTGCACTGTGTACAAGACTGATAATTATTGCTGCAATTCTGGAAGCTGTGGACCTACTGATTACTCTAGGTTCTTCAAGGATAGATGCCCTGATGCTTACAGTTATCCTAAGGATGATCCAACCAGTACCTTCACCTGCACTAGTGGCACTCAAAATTACAGGGTTGTGTTTTGCCCAGGAAACTCTCTCTCTAGTTCTAACTCTTCTCATCCCCTGTTTAGTATTGTTGATGAGAATTAAAAGAAGAGTGATCGATCGTCTTGTGAAGCTATAATAGTGGGAGACCCAGTCATCATCTAATCTATGTGAGAATAAAGCCTCTGGCTGTTTTTCCTGTTAGGTTCCTTTGTGGCCTGTGATGATCAGTTCTGTTCTGATTGTCTTTGTTAGTTAATGAATAATAATTACGTTTCGTTTTGTTTCTATTATCATAGTTACCCTTTAATTTTGTCTTATCCCCATAAGTTTCCTCTTGGGTAATGGATAGACTCGTAGAAGACAACCATAGTCACTTATTGGCCTTTTAGGGCCATTGGTTTGGGGCTGCATGTATCGGTCTGTTATCACAATTAAGTTTAAAGTATTGATATCGAGTATCGTATTGATTAGACGATTTTAAGCAACGTATCATCCTGTATCGAGTATTGTATCATTCTAGGTAATATATTTTAGTTAATTCAATGGAATCGAGATGTATCATATTGGTTTGGTCAAATATGGATACATATCGGCTAGTATCGCATGGTATCGTGGAATACTTTAAACTTTGATCACAAAACCGTGTTGAATCTGCTGATACTGTATCCATGAAATGCACAAAATAAAGGCTCAAACAGTGATTAAAGAAAGAAAGAAAAAATATCCTCAATAAAAAAGTTTCAATCATTTTCTTATTGGGAAACTTTTAGCATCACACTCGGGTCATCATAATCCCCTTCCTTCTTTTTTCTTTTTTTTTTTAAACAGTCAGATCCCCTATTACCATCATCATTTGTTTTAGTTTGTTTTTATTTATTTATTTTTTAATATTAACCCTCTCATTTTAAGTTTAAAGAAACTATTCACAAATCATATCTTCTCAACTTTGTGAGATTTATAATTGGGAGAGAAAGAACTCATAAACTGCAAAGAAAAACAAAGAAATGATTCGAACCTAAGATTATCCATTCAAGGTTATTTTGTCATTTTAATTTTTTTTAACTTACTGACATTAGTATTTAACTGTAAATTTTCCAAATATAGAAGATGTCATTAATATATTTTTGGGTCTCATTATAATTTGAATAACTCAAATGATTGACATCAATTTTAGGGAAAACTTATAGGATAGCATTGAAAAATTCTTGTTTTTGTTGATGAAAGAGAATAAAATTTAATATTAGATATTAGTTGTAGTTACATAATTTGTTTATATCCATAGTTTTCTTACTACCTGTGGAGGATTCACGTGCTATGTTCAAAAATTTTCTTATTATAAATTGAAACAATTGACGTAGTTAGTGTGAACTTAGTTCTTTAATGGGAATCACCGGACCCCCGAGGTTTGGCCAGGTCACTTAGTCCAGTTAAGTTTCTTTGCATATGGCTCCCCTGTAGTTTTAATAAATGATTAAATAAGGACAAGTTAACAGAAACCGTTAATTTAATAAATTTGGTGACAAAAATACCCTCGTTTGGAATTTTTGTTTTTATTTTTATTTTGTTTCGCCCCACAAAGGCCGCTTCAACATCGAATTTCAAGCGATAAGGAAACCCTAGCAGCAATAACTTGCTCTTATCGTTTGAATTCAGTTCAAATCACAACCTCTCAAACCCTAAAAAACATCAAAATGGAAGTCATGAGGAACAAATTTCAAACTTCAATTCGATTATGATCTGAGATGAACCATACCTGGTCTCACCACTAGTTCTTTGAGAAAAAAAATTCAAAACAATGGATCTACAATCCAAAAAAGTAAAACAAGAGCACAAAAACGAATAAAGAAAGTCAAAAGCCAAAAGAAAAAACTGATTTTTCATCGAATGTAGAGGAACGCAACTACGAATCCATCTAAAATAGAAGAAGAAAAAATCGGAAAAAAAAAGCCCGCGAGAAGAAAAAAGACCGCAAACAAAGTCGAAACCGAAAAAATTGAAAATTAGAAATGGGTATATACAGTATCAAAATCCCACAACAAAAGAACCAATTGTCATCTACCCGCGATCTAAAGAATGAAGCAAAGATCCACTTCCAGAAAAATAGCAACCGACCAAGTTGAAACATGAGAAAGGTAACACTTGAAGAGCGGACCCCGCGAGCGAGAGCGGAAAAGAGTAAATCGCCTCATTCTTGTGCGAGCAGAGGACACGGATGGTTTGATCTCCAAAGGGCCACCAACCTCGCGACGGCGAAGTATCCGACCCGACGAAACGTCAAGGGAATCGATGATTGTTTATTATTTATTTATTTTATAGTATTTATTTTAGTAGATTAAAATAAAAAATAAAAAATTCCAAACGAGGGTATTTTTGTCACCAATTTATTAAATTAACAGTTGCTGTTAAATTTGTCCTTATTTAATCATTTATTAAAACTACCGGGGAGCCATATGCAAAGGAAACTTAATGGCTAAAGTGCCTGGACCAAACCTCAGGGGGTCCAGATGAAAATTACCCTTCTTTAATTTAGGCATTACAAAGACCTATTTTAACCATCATCAGGTTGCTCAGTTGATAAAACCAATACCTCTTATAGAGGTTTGCATTGACTTATGTTTCTTTCCTTCTCAAGAACTAGTTGTTTTAATGCCACTAATTGTTTATTTTAAGATTTACCAAAAAAAAAAATTGTTTATTCTAAGAGAGGAGTTTGACTTCTTGGGATGCGGTGGTTGCCGGTAGGGGAAGGTTAGGTGGTTTTCAATGGTAGTGGTCCGGTGACGTGTAGGTAGAAGATGTGAGAAAATTAAAATGGGACTAAATTGGTCATTATACCATAATGACAAATTTTAAATACTTTAAATAAAAGTAAGAGCATTTGGATAATTTCATAATCTATTTTAACAAGAAGTTTAACTGTGAGTAACTTATAATTTACATGTAGGTACCATGTAATTTATAAGATAATAGTCTGCGGTCAAGAGTTTTGCCCCAAATATAGCGGATGTGCCGTGTAATTTGCTATTATTTAAATCTTCCTTAATCCTCAAATGAATTTGATGCTAATTGCAAGAATTTAGCTCATAAAATTATTCAATAATTTCAGTTCTTATATTTGGCTTCTTGTAGGATGCTTAATATCAATTGCTTTGAAGCCAGGTATTATCCCATATATTACCAAATATTTGGAATCGTTGAATTTTTATGGAAAATCCAATGCTGCTGTTGTAAGCACATTCCTTTAATTGGATCCCCTTTGGAATTCAAGACTTTACCAAATGTTATTTCTCAACTATGTGTTGCTAAAGGCCCAAGACGATCCGGAGTATAAAAACTAAGAAGGTAATAGATACTATCTTCAAGTCACAAAAGCTTGTTGACGGTGTAAACTCTACTTTGTTTTATTATTATTATCATCATATTACTCTCAATTGTTGTATCTTATTTTTAAGTTAGGATACTAACTAAGATTTAATAAAATAAAATAAACTAAAATTTATTACATTTTCAAAAACTAAATAAAATCGGGTAAATTTTGAATATGGTTTACCTTTTGGTAATTCTATATTCTGGCTATGCTTTTTCAGATAAAGGAATTGTCAAATGTCAAAGAAGAAAAGTACTCGATGGGGCTGCGTGCCCATTCTTTCATTGCTTAAGGAGTTGGAGTTCTTTTTTTCAGTGGAGAAAACACATATTCTTTGGAGATGAGGGCAGTAGTGATCTTGGACAAATACTGAAGCAGCCAAGCAAGTAGTGCAGCAAGAATGTTTCCAACCAAAAAATTGATTAAGTGGTGTCCATTGCAAAGTCAAGGTTATCCTATCATCTGAAAACCAATTAGACCAAAAGAGAAGTGATCGACATACCTAGTGAAAGTAAGGTATCAAAAGTCCAACCAACTAACATTAAAATGAATAGGGTTCAAACAAAAGACAATCCCAGCGTAGTGTAGACATTTGTGAGCCATGAAAGAGCTATTTCATTGCAAAACAGGTCTATTCTTACTGTTTCTTCTCATATTTTTATATCTACTGCGTTCTTCACGCATGGCGACACATGCAAATGCAGCTGCGTGAGCTGAGCTTACTATTCCACCTGTTAGATATTGGAATTTGGGGTTTGGCTCATAATTATCCAGAGCTTCCTTTAGTAACTAGAATATCTGGTATCTTTCATGGGATGCTTCTACCTTTTCTTTTTAAAAAGAAAACAAAGCCAGCATCTCTTCAAATGGCATAGAAGCGACGTGTTTACCTGTTTGTCCGAAGAAGAGCTCGCTGCACCAAAAAAAAGAAAGGGAAAAAAAAACATCAGCGACGTGTTTTCCTGTTTGTCCGAAGAAGAGCTCGCTGCACTTTGCTTCTGTCTTGCGCCAATTGGATCGAAATGTCGGTTATTTATTTTAAACTGAAAAATATAATGAGTGATCGAGATGAAATATCAATTATTGAAATAATTTCTTGAATGCTATGTCAGTTTTCCTTTGCGTCCTACAATTTAACTCTGCAAAGACGCTTCCATGAGCCTTTTCTACTCATTCTTCTCATATTTTGTGTTTTCTAGTCCATAAAAACACATCAGGACTTGTTATATATGAGATTGAGCATTTGATTAGATTAACTTGACATAAGATAGGCTAAAATGCTGGTTAAAAAACTTGATTTGGTCAACCGGTTTGTCACTTCCCTAATCATAATCTATACCATACCCAGTCTTCTGTTCAACCTTTCTTGTTTTCAATGCATTATTAAAGTATGTTTTGCGTTTCAAAATAAACAAAGGAGAATAACCAATTCAACAAAATGTGGCGACTACCCAAAGCCGCCACTGTACTATAAAAACCCAGCCTTCTCATACTAACACCACCCACATCGATCTCACAAATCCAAGTCTCCCTATCTGTTCTCAAGATGATATCCATGATCAAGAAGCTCATCTTCTCCTTCTTCTTCTCTGGTATCCTCTTCATCACTCTCACCCATGCAACTACCTTTGAGATCAGAAACCAGTGCTCCTACACAGTATGGGCTGCTGCTTCACCTGGTGGTGGTCAGCAACTTAACCCAGGCCAATCTTGGACCATCAACGTCGCTGCTGGCACTGCTATGGCTCGCATTTGGGGCCGAACAAACTGTCAGTTCGACGGAAGCGGCCGCGGAAGATGCGACACTGGTGACTGTGGCCAACTAGTGTGCCAAGGTTGGGGTGTACCACCCAACACCTTAGCCGAATATGCCTTAAACCAATATGGCAATTTGGATTTCTTTGATATCTCTCTCGTTGATGGATTTAATATTCCTATGCAATTCACTCCCACAAACCCTACTGGTGGCGGCTGCCGTTCGCTCAGATGCACAGCTGACATTAACGGCCAATGCCCTGGACCGTTAAGGACTGCTGGTGGCTGTAACAACCCATGTACCGTGTTCAAGACTGATAATTATTGCTGCAATTCTGGAAGCTGTGGACCTACTGATTACTCCAGGTTCTTCAAGGATAGATGCCCTGATGCTTATAGTTATCCTAAGGATGACGCAACCAGTACCTTCACCTGCCCTGGTGGTACACAAAATTACAGGGTTGTGTTTTGCCCAGGGAACTCTCTTTCTTCTTCTAACTCTTCTCGTCCACTCTTTAATATTGTTGATGAGAATCTAAAAGAAGAGTGAGAGATGTATCGTCTTGTGAATCTATGATAGTGGGAGACCTCATCATCATCATCTAATCTGTGTGAGAATAAAGCCCAGCATTAGTTGGGCTGATTTTCCTGTTAGGTTCCTCCTTCGTGGTTTGTGATGATGAGTTTTGTTCTGATTATCTTTCTTAATTAACGAATAATATCGTTTTCTTTTGTTTGTATTATTATAATTACCTTTAATTTTGTCAGTGTCCCCATAGTTTCGCTTTTTTTTTTTTTTTTTTTTTTTTTGGGTGGGCGTGGGGAGTGTTAAGAGCATAATTTCCCTCCTGCATAATGGATAAAAGACAATTGTGTTAAGTTTTGAATTTTTACATGTCACCCACTGTACTAAGGTAAAACCTGGATTTCCCATCATAGTAGTTTAAATTATATGCCATCAACTTGCAAAGTTACAAGTTATTCACTGTTAAGTTTTTGACTTAAATTCTATTAAGTGAATTGTAATTGCAGGGTAGGGGGAAGGTAGAGGGGATTGTCGTTAGCAGTAGAGGTAGTATGGTGATTGCCAGAGGTGGTGGCAGTTTTTAGGAAGGGGGTAGGAAGAAAATGTCCTCCCTTCACCCCCTTTAAGGGTTGAGTATGGGAGGATATTAAATGGGGGTAGTAAAATCATTTTATTGTTTAAAAGGCATTAGGCTTATTTTACAACTCACTTATCAGAATCTGGTGAAGAAAAACTTAACTTTGGATAATTCGTAATTTTACAAGTGGATGACATGTAATTTAAGCCACTATAGTAGAGAACTCAGAGTCCCACCCCATCCTAGTGAGTGATATGTAAAAAGCTCTTAATTTTTCAATCTGTCAAGGCCATCGATGTAATGGTTTGTTATCAGTGATCACAACATTGTGTTGAATCTAATGATTGTATCCATGAAACGTTAGAAATAAAGGTCAAAAAATGAAAGAATAAAAAGGGAAAAAAAGAAGAATATTTCTAAGAAAAAAATTCGATTATTTCCTTGTTGGAAAATTTTCACTCACATCCAAGGCTACCTTTCAATTTATCATTAACAACATTATTAGTCTCAGTTAGTTTTTGTATATCTATTTCCGCTTTATCTCCACGTCTTAAATTGAAGAAAGAAAAAGAAAAAAACCTATTCATGAACCATAACTCTTGAAGTTAGTGAGGATCCACAATTAAGAGAAAAAGAAGTCACAGAGATTAGATAAAGTTGAAGAAATGAGTTGAACATAGGATTTTTCATTGAAGATTTTTCTTGTCTTTTTGAAAAGTTTTATTTGTTTACATCAACCCTCACTTTTATTTCCTTAAGATAGGGGTGTCATTGATTTATTTTTCTCCTAGTGTATCCGAAACTCTTATTAATTAGTTCATCACAGGTTTGTTCATGTTCCATGCGCTAAGTTTCAAGATCTCTATTGTTTGAGTCCCGTTGTTGAAAGCAAGTAAGTGTGCATTTTCACCCATTGCTAGAGTAGGATAAACTCGAGAGGTGATGCAAGTCTTTCCTCCAGCACCAAAACTTTCCACAACAGAATGATCAATCTGAAAATATCAAATAAGAAACAGATATTAGAGATAAAAAAACACTGAAAAAGAAATTTGATATTTTCAAAATAATGCATAAAAAATCTTAGTTAAAAATCATACCAAGCTTCTAAGAGATATCAACCCATTGGACAAATCTACATCCACAAAACCTCCAAATGATGGCTTATAAACTTCTGGCCTTAGTGAAGACCTATGATTTCATACCAAAAATGACAAGAAGAGAAGTCAATAGGAAAGTTAAGCTCCAATATCTTTTGAAGAAGTTTGAAAGTTTTTATCGCATGTTCAAAGAGAATAACCTGCTTTGATCAGAACACATGAGCACCACATGCTTGTTGTTGGCTTTGAAGACCCTAAAGAAAATTGGTAGGTACTCTTCAAGATTTTTGGAAGCCAACGTTAGAAGCCCAAATGGTCCAACCCCACCTTCAACAGTGGCTCCCTTTTGACCACAAAGCTGTTGTGCGTCCACCCAAGCAGAATCAAAAGGCTCGGCCTTGTCTAAATTAGATATGCGGAAGGTAACCTCAACATCAGCCTATTAAGAAAAATAATAATACCATAAGAAATTGGATTTGAGTTAATGAAAAATAGAAGAAGCACTGTAACAAGAAACAAACTTGTGCAGCTGTGATTCTTTGAACTTCATGATGGTCTCCCTTTGTAAGATATAGTCCCTTCAGTTGAACTTTTGATCCTCGTAAAGTTGTGATTTCTTCAATAGGCCATTGCAACAATTGTTTACCAGAACCATCAAGCCACACCTTCCTTGGAATTGTCTGCAAAAAGATAGTGCTTTAAAGTTTGTATATGAACAAGGGTAAACAAAGTGTTCTTATAAAAACTATGAGTCTTAATGTTGGCTTAGATTGAATTTTTTTTGATAGATTTAAAAAAGGAGCAAAAAGAGATTAATTGGATATGAAAATCTCTTTAAGATAAGGAATCTGAATAGTGAAGACATGTAAAAGTGATAAGGTTTCCACCTGAATACCAGCCCATCCTTTGGCAACATCATTTTCCATGGTGTCAGATTCATTTGCCCATCCCCATAAAATTCTTCTATTCTTGCTAGAATCATAGAAAGTCTTTGATGCATAGAAATTTCCATAATCATATCTTAGCCCCATTGCATTATCTGCAGCCGGGTTATCTGGCACATACCGATCTATCTGCTCGAAGTATCTCCCCACTGTATAGTAGTCAAACCTTGTATTATCAAGGCTGACCTTCAATACATACTTCATCAGAAGTTTTTTCATGGATGTCTCTGATTCAAATTTTCCTTGCGAAGTGACTGGATAGAAATCTGGGCACTCCCACATACCAGTGCCAGCTGATGAATGCAAAGGTTGCAGCACCTTCTGCCAATTCTTGAAGTCAATACTCTTGTAGAGCATAGCCATTCCAGTGTTATTTATCCTACTACCAACCAATACCCTCCAATGTCTATCTTTGCCTAACCATGCGGTACTCGGGTCACGAAACTGGCTCGCATTAATGCCATCGCCCGGGACAATCAATGGGTTGTAATCAGGCTTTACCCACTCTTTGAGGTATCGATCAGAGAGGTCCTTTGGCACTGCAATGTTCTGGACTTGTCTGTTTTGCTTATCAACTCCAGTATAGAGCATCACAGGCTTGTTTCCAGGGAGGATTGTGGCTGATCCTGACCAACATCCATTTATATCAAATGGCTTGCTAGGATAGATGGTTGGGTTAAGTGGGGTCCAATTGATTAGATCAGTCGAGACGGAATGGGCCCATACAATGTTGCCCCAGACAGACCCATTGGGATTATATTGGTAGAACAGATGGTAGATACCATTGTAATACATAGGTCCTGTTACATAGAGGAGACACAAGAACTTAAATCAAGACCTAAAACTAAGAACCTTAAATTATAAATGATTCACTGAACAACAAAGAAAACTGGAAAGTACTTCAATTATACAAAAGCCTCACCGTTAGGGTCTGTCAATTTTGTATTTTCCCGTAAAGAGTAACAGCCAAAGCAGTTCAAGAGTACAAAACAAAGAACAAACGTCAGATACTACAATGGAAAGTCATAAAATAGTAATAATATTAAGTTTTTAAAGAAATTATAAATGAGAACATTATTACCAAATAAAAAGATACCTTTTTAAGCAAATTATAATTACATCAAAAGAGAAATACTTTATTAACAAATATAAAATCCAAAAAATAAAAAAGAACATTGAAATAAGACAAATATAACTTAAAAATCCACAGATAAGGAACTGGTGATAAGAACGAAGAAAAGGATCAGAAAACCTCCTTAATATCATCATGAAGCATTAGAATCCTGGAATTTAGATTCCTTGTATTTAAAATTTGAGCCACCCAAAATGGTTCTCTGACTCTAATTTTGGAATACCATTGTTGCTTCTGCAAATTTAAAACGACAGCAGCAACTAAAACAGAGGCGTATCTGATCACCCATATAAAACCAGTTCATGTTTAGCACACAAACCAACCGTTTCTGAAACAAAAGAAAATCTTAATGCAGGGACAGCATCTTTTTTCTCTTCTAAGAGTAGAAAGATTATAAAAGTTAAGAACACGATACCGTTCATCCAGTTCTTTTTAGGTTGAAAATGATATACAGGTCTCTGCTCTTGGCTCACGTTTATGGCCTGGACAAACTGAAACTCAGGAAATACTTGGTGTGATGCTTCAACAATAACCTTCACCTGGTCTATCATTCCCAGTAACAACAAAGAGAATAACACAGCCCAAGCATATTTTAGAATCGCCATTCTTTGATGATCTACAAACAACGAGAAGAAAACCATGGCAGGGCAATGTTATGAGGCAGAACAGAGTTATAAAGAAGCAATGGTACAATGAAGAAGAGAAAGACTACCAGAGGAGACAGGTGATAACAAAGAATATCAGGATGATGAGTGATGGGAAAATCTCTAACCACAGTCACTTAAATAATGATGGGAAGATCGAATTCATCTGGAAAATTATGGAATTAAAGAACGCAATAAGAGCGCAATAAGGGGGAAGATTAATTTATGAAAGCGATTGACTGATTTGACTTGTTGTATCAGAGGTTGCAGATTCTGGTTCGTAGTGTGATTGGGTTTCAGAGATTGGATTAATTTATCAGGATTGGTTTTCTGTTTTTTGGTAAGAAGATAATTACTCAGTCTCTAAAAATCTAATACAACCCAGAAATTTTGTCGGCAGCAAATCTATGAGTAAAACAGGGGGTAGCTTTAAATATTTTTATACTTCAGTGATTCAAATATTAGTCTTTTGTCAAGTGAGCCGACTAGTTGAATTTCAAGCATTGATTTTAAGAATTAATCATAAGTGATGGATTTATTCTCACACATAATATATGGAAATTCAATATTTCCTTTATTCTTCGTGAACTTTAAACTTACTTTCTCTCCTGCAATTTCTCACCGGCTTTCTCTCCTCTTACTTCTTCTTCTTCTACATTTTGTTCATGATTTATATCAGTTATCTATTATGAATTTTTTACCTACATTGTGCTATTATATATTTCTATCCTATTTGAAATCTAAAGGTCAAATACAAATACAAATACTAATCTCTTGTTCATTATTAGATTAGGGTCTGTTTGGTTATGTGTTCATAAATAGGAGATTTATACCTATTTGGTTGTAAAACATCCATGGATTCATGAACTCCAGAAAGTTCAATTTTTTGTTTAAATATGTGAATGTGAGATTTAGACTCATTTGGTTGTGAAAATCCTTAGATTCATGAAATCTAGATATTCATCTTTTTACACTAAAAATGTGAATCTATGAATTTATTAGTATGAGATTTCACCTACTATAAAAGCTCTAAACATTTGTGCTTTCACAAAAATCACGTAGACCAAACAATTTTTCATGATGAATCCATAGATTTCATTCCACAGATTCAAGTTAACCAAACAGTTAATTTTATGAATTAACGAATTAACCCATAGATTTGAAATCTCCAAACTCATGTAACCAAACAGATCCTAAAAGCCATTCTTGGATAGATTTGAGGCTGATTAAACATTTATTCTTTTGAACCATGAATCTCTATATTTGAAATCTCATTTCATTTCAAATCTTTGGATTCATGTAACCAAACAAGTACTTAAGCATTCGTTGAAATTTTTTGAAGTTCAGATTCGTTTTAGAAAAAAAAAATGCAAAAAAACTAGAGATTTTATATAGCCGTAGTTGAAAATTAAGAAGTTGCTATGAAAAAGTAAAAAGTTAAGTGAAGCGTGAGATGAAAATAAGGTTTAATAAATAAAAGAGTAAATTACACGACCCCCCACTATTTTTGGGGTGAAACCAGTGACTATCCACTATTGTCTCATAAATTACATGGCACACATATGCATAATTAGAAGTTACCCAAAGTAAATTTGCTGTTAAAATAGTTATGAAAATTACCCAAATGCCCTTACTTTTAATTAGTTGTTACTTAAATAATTTAAAAATTAAAATTACATAAATGCCCTTTGGGCTGAAAAATTACAAAACCACCACAAGGGCCCTAAAACCACTGTCCCTCTAACATATGTCTCCGGCCAAGTTCTACAGAGAAAGAAGAAGGAAAGAAGACAAATTGAGATTGGAGAGGAAATTCAACAAAGAAAGAGAAAGAGAAAATTTATAGGGAGAAATTGGGGTGCGAAGCCAAAAGACTCTCACACAGTTCCGAAGAACTAGAGGTCACATCCTTTACAATTCCCTATAATTCCTATCTTGGATTGTGACACGTGGCAATTAATTATCCAAGTGTCAGAATTAAAATCCAACTAAGAATTGAATCTCATAAATCCCTAAATTGCCAATGGTGGCTTAGTAGAGTAGTTAAAAGCCCAACCTCCAACAGAAAGGTCCTAGGTTTGCACTCATTGGATGGCACCTATGTTAGTAATATTCCGCTCCCCATATAAAAATCTCTTGTCCAAAAAAAAAAAATATATATATATATAAAATAAAATAAATTCCTAAATTTTCTCACAATTTCGTCTCTCCTCTTTTCTTAAGACTTAATTTTAGGAATTTATTAGATTCAGTTCCTAATTGGGTTTGTCTACAATGTAACACTTACATGTTCATCCACCTCAATTAACTTAGGAGGAAATGCAAGTGCGATGTTCACCAACATTCCATGTAGGGGTGCAATTGGTCCTGGTGGCTCTAACCCACCCTGAGCCCGCATAGGGCCTGGGCACAAGATTTTGACCCTTAGGGCGGGTTCGAGCCAAAATATTATGGCCTTGAATTAGGGCCTAAGACAGGCTTCAGATTACTGTTTGTCAGGTCCGACTTGGCCTGACCCATCCTTGATCCTATCCTTGATTTTGTCTCCGATTATGATATTGATTTTGGCCCTAAATCAAGGCCTAGGACGGGCTTAGGATTACTATTTGTCCCACCAAGCCCACCTGTCCCTGATCCTCTCCTTGACTTTGGCCCTGATCCTAAACCTTGTTTTGGCCCTAATTCCAACTATGGTTTTGTCATAATCTTAAACCCTAATTTTAACCTTGATTTTGTCCTTAATCCCGACCGTGATATTGATCTTGACATTAATCATGGATGTCATTCCAATATTGAACTCCATACTAACCTTGACCCAAACCCTAATTTTAACTCCTATTACAACCCAACCCTAATCAATAATTTGAATGACTAAGGAGGTGGCACTAAAAATTCCATATCTTATAAATGGCAACCATTGACATAGTGGAATCTAGTTTTCTATTTTACGCATCATAAAATACTATTTTGTCGAGTTCGAGTAGACCATGTCCTAATCCTACTCAATATTTGTGCATTTTTCAACATAAAAGCTTATACTTATCATTAAAAAATTATCACTATTTTTTTCAAGTATTCTTTAGAAAATAGATGTAAGTTTGCATATACCAGTTGGAACATTCGCACGTGGACTTTTCTGGGTTTAGGGAGATTAGTATAAAGATTCCCAAGTTATCTTAATTATATATAAGTTAAAAATTAATGACTTTCCATAGTTATCTAATTATAAATAAGTTATAACTTTTGTTTTTTTGTAGCAAAGAAAAATTCATATTAGACTCTCCAGCCGAACGCCAGAAGCTAACAAAGAAGTTTTGCGATACAAAGAGGTGGAGATAGCCACCAAAACCTGTTTGACATAAACAACTTGGAGCCTGTCACAAGGAAATCTACCTGAGCATTAACAGATCTACTAAAATAACTAAATCTAACAAAAGAAAGAGCAGCCAAAATCCATAGAATGTGATGGAAAATGCAGTCCTTTGGCCAATCAAGAAATTAGGCCTAGCCATTTACAGTCTTAACGGCAAAAAGATTGACAAAATCACCACATGTGAAATACAGAGGTCCAAAATAAAAAATAAGGCGCCCCTAATAGCCTCAAGTTTCATAACAAAGCTAACAAACCGAAACTAAATTTTTTCCTTGCGATTAGAAAGACACAAAATACAACTTTTTTCGGAATATTTTGTTGAAGGGTCCCAAGCCACATTTGCTTACACATTGAAGCTATTGTGTGGGGGAGGCGACTCCTTGACAACAACATGGTGGTTTGAGATAGCCGACAAATCAAAATCACCTTGGCTGAATTGAAATATTGAACATCACTAAGCAACCTAGCAAACAAAAAAAAAATCACATAATAGAGTAGCCAATAGAATGACTTTCGTATTTTTATTCTCATTAAAAAAAATGAACGAACAACTACAAATATAATAGATGCAATGCCATTAATAATTATTAAGGTGTTTTTTTTTTTGGGATAATAATATTAAGGTGTTTTTTTTTTATAATTTGGTAAACAATATTAAGGTGTTTTCAAAAATTAAGAAATGATGGATTACGCTCGAATTCATAAGTTCAAATCTATTTACGGCATGTGCCTTGCCCTCAGGGCCTCACCTCATCTTCACACACCCCGCCCTTTTCCAAACCTTGTCCCCACTCCCTTCTTCCTAAAAATAAAATAAATAAATAACAAAATTAATTAAGTAAAGTAATAAAAAGTCAAAATTTCAAATTATTTACCGATAAAAAGTTCCAAATTTTGTCATTTTACGAAAAAAAATCCACCGAATAATTAGAATTTTTTTTTTCTTGGGTAGAAAAGTAATTAGATAGCTTAGAACCGCATTCTTGTTGCACCATACAAATCATGACTATAAAGCTTTATTTGGACAAAAAATGTTAGGGCCTGTTTGGTTACATGAGTCTCGAGATTTCAAATATCTAGAGATTTCAAATCTATAGATTTCAAGTCTATGGAGTTATAATTTATAAAATTAGATGTTTTGTTGTGGAATGAAATTTGTGGATTTATCCTAAAAAATTATTTGATCGACGTGATTTTTGTGAATGTACAAATGTATAGCTTTTTTGAAATCTCTGGATTTCACCTCTTACCCATAGATCTACAGATTCACGTTTTTAGTGTAAAAATGTGAATCTCTAGATTTCATGAATCTAGAGATTTTTACAACCAAACGGGTAAAATTATCAGATTCATGAATCCAGAGATTTGAAATCTCTAGATTCATGTAACCAAACAGGCCCTTAGGGAATGTGGTAGCTGAACGGACGTGTGAATCCCTTAGTTGAACGTTTCTAAATATCTACCATCAGATTTGGTAAACTAAATCTAAATTGTCGAACAATATTTTTAATTTTTCTCTTTTATTTATAGATTAGTTTTGTTAACCTTCTATCACCCGTTGTCATTTAAATGACATCAAATTAAAAAAAAAAAAAAAAAAAAAAAAAACACTTTAATATTAAACTTTTATCATGGTCTCTTTGGAAACGATCAATGAATCTTGGGTGAATCATCAATGAATCTAAGGGGGCGGAGGTTACTCGACTTTATCCAATAACTAAGTAGGAAAAAAAACCCTGGCGATAACGGCTGATCAAAATTACCAGTAAATAGTGGGAAAAATCTTAAACTTTAATGAACGGCTCAAGCTTAATTTTATAGATTTAACGGTAAGATCTCAACGACTGTTCAGTAAAATCAATCTACGCATTCGTTTAGCTACAATTTACCCAAAATGTGATGTGATTTACTCAATGTCCTTTTATTAAATTGTGAAATCATGTCTTCATGTATATTTAATTACTTCTTGTTACATAGAACTACATGTACAAAGCAAGCCTTATTGCATTAGTAGCGTGTCACCCCCACAAATCATATAATCGTGAGATATTTTTAAGTCAGATGCATACAATCGCGAGGTTAATAGTAGAGAAGCTAGAGTACTAGACATTAGAGCCTGGACCTCATCAAAAGCATTACATGATGCACCTAAGGGTATTAATTCATTATAAATAAATTTTTTTTTTTGGTAAAATTTTTATTCAAAAACTTATAAATAAATATTTGACACTATATTCGTATGGGTTCGAATAAATTTAACTCATATTATTACATAGTACGACGCACAAAACAATTCTCATATTCAATATGATATTGATTGATATAGTTCATTTAGATCATTTTGAACATATCATAACCGTCCCATTTATTCAATAATACAACTATTTCATATAGTATGATTTAAGGGGGTGAGATTTCAATGTACGAAACACGGTATGAGTTGACACCGTTAAATGCACCTTTGCTCTTTCTCCAGTGAGAAAAGAAATGCATCGTATCTACTGAGCCAGCAGCCTTGTTGACTTCGACCAAAAATTGTGATTTGCAAGCCGAGATGCGATTGATTGGCTTGCCGTGAACTTAATTATAGGACACGGCTTTGAAGTCCATATCCTCTATCCTATACCCCCTTACCAAGTTTTCCTCTCATAGCCACCTGACATGGGTGCCTAGGTAAGCTTTTTATTTTTGGTGAACCAACATTCATTTCAAAGAACAGAGAAATGACAAGGATTCAAAATTACAAAAATTCAATAACCAAGTAGGGAATTTAGCCAGTTAGTTCTCTCTGTTAAGGTAACTGTTTTCTCAGCTAGAGAATGAGCAACACTGTTGCATCCCCTAGGAACAAAATGAAAACTACAATCCATAAAATAAGAAGAAAGGTGGATGATATCCTCTACAATATTCAAAATATCAACAAAAGTAGGGATTTTAGAATTAATAGCATTGATCAACCGTGAGCAAAAAAAGGAGTCTAAATACTATCTCATAGCGAGCAGCACTCTATACTCCCGTAACGACCTTACAACCACAAATTATGTGGTACTTACAAGTAAAAATAAAAAAGTATTAAAACAAAATTTTATCACTCTAACCCTGTGGGTCTCTTGTAATTCGTGGTCAATAGCAATGGGTGGGGAGAGCACATAAGGGGAGTCCAGGCTCAATCTTATGGGCCCTATAATTTGAGGTCAACAGCCGTGAGAGAGTCGGTCCGGACTTGGAAAAAAGCAGAAAAGGATTCAGGAAGCATTTATTTATTTTTGTTTTGATTTATTAATTCGGAATCTTCGGATTTTCAGAACATTTTACAATCCTATAAATATACTACGCACAGTTTTCCCTCTTTGGCCGGGGAAGAGATACACAGTGGAGAGAAAGCCGAGAAGAGAAGAGAAGAGTTTCGATTCGTTTTATACTCTCGGCTTCGACAATTCCTTTCTGCATCTTCAACCTTTTCGAGTTTAAAAGCAAATCATACAAAATGCCTCAAGGAAAGCTGGAAGTACTACTTGTCGGAGCCAAAGGCCTCGAGAACACTGATTTTCTCTGTACGTCTAATGAAACTCCTACTTAATCGTATTTTGCTTCTAATTTCTCATCTCGATTTTCTTAGATCTTGATTTCTCCTTCTTTTTTCTGTGAACTAAGTAAAGAATTTATATATACTGGATGCAATTAAATCGAATCATTGCTTGTTTCATCTCAATTCCGTCAGATCTATGCTCTGCTTTTATGATTTCATATTTGAATGAAGCATTCACTTTATTTTTGTGGTATCGCTGAATCTGGCAAGAAATTTTGGTAATCTCATTCTCTAAGATCTTATTTTCGCTGATATATTGCAATCAAAAGTTCATCTCTACACGTTCTCCTCATGTTGATGATTAATACGAGATTTTTTTTCTTCATTGATTTTGACTTCTGATCTTTTTCAAGAGAAATGAATAGTTGCAGTGCTTTTTCGAATCTCTGTGCCGATTCTGTGTTTCATTTCATTTATTCTTCCCGCGAAAGGTGGATATTGTCCAGATCTAGGATATTTCACCTTTCAGACACATTATTTGAACTAATATGATCGTTGAATCGCTAACTCTTTGTATTTTCCCTTATACTGTAAATCCCTTGATCTGTTGCCACTGTTCTGTATTCTGTAAAGCTATACACAGCTTTAGATCTTTGTACAAATTGTTTTTTCTCCTTTTGTTTTTTCATACTTGATCTCCAATCTGGTAACTGTGTTTGACGAGGTTTAATTGTTTACGAACAGCTAAAATGGATCCATATGTTCTCCTCATTTGCCGTACTCAGGAACAGAAGAGCAGTGTCGCATCAGGTAAATTTCTAATTGTTTATCGATTATTTAATGAAACTAGACAGATATCAATGCCAATGCCTCATAAGTTGTGTGATCATGCACCTCTGCTCTGGCTTTTCTCAACCGGATTGTAACGTAACTTGGATTCGACGACATTACGTACTCGGCTTCTGTAATTTTGTATCGACTACTGAAATTAAGAGATGGTTGATGCAGGTAAAGGAACTGAACCAGAATGGAACGAGACTTTTGTGTTTACCGTATCAGATGGTGTTACAGAATTGAACCTCAAAATAATGGACAGTGACTTAAGTAATGCGGATGATTTAGTGGGAGAAGCAAGGTGAGTAAACAGGCCTGCAACTATTGGTCATGTCAACCATGTACATTTTATTTTTGGCATAAAATTATGGGTAAATACGAAATATTATTCTCCTCCGTCCTTCAATTCCTAAATTTTTTTCTTTCAATATTCAAATCCTGAAAGGGAAAGGGAGCTCAAAGCACTGCCACCACCATTTCTGCTTCTACTATGCTTTGAACCTTTTGCCTTAAAACAGCATCAAAATATGGAAGAGTGAAACAGTAACGTTGGTAGTAGTATAGAGCATGCAATGTTTTCCTTGACTTGATCTACTCAATGAAACCAAACGGTGTTGATGTAGGAAGGTTAAATAAGCCAAAGTTTTGTCTTGCCTTTAAATTCTTCTTCCACCATGGGTGAAGGGAAACTCGGGACTGACAATTTCTTTTTCTGTTTCTGATGAACATCTCACACGAATACTTCATCTGTTGTTCCAATTCCATAGAAAATCATCTAAAATGTTATTTGATTTTGTTTTGCAGCATTCCTCTGGAGCCAGTATTCATTGAAGGAAACCTCCCGCCAACTCCATACAATGTGGTCAAGGAGCAGGAATACTGTGGAGAGATAAGAATTGGTCTGACATTCATACCAGAGGTAATTCCCCCGACCTCATCATTTATCCTTTAACCTTGGTAAGGCTGTAAGGCTCTGGGATTTAGGCGACGGGATATTTAAATATACTCAGTTTTTTATTCACATTTCCCTTCTGCTACCCTATCACCTCAAAAATGTCCTAATAAACGATGGGGGATGGGATATTGTTTTTGGTGAACGCATATCTAATATTGGCATACGGATCCACTATTTACTAATAGTCTAATATGATAAAAGGTGTAAAAGATATTGATGCCTGTTCATGCATTCTCATTGGCCTATCATATTGACTCTTTATCTAGATGATGATGATCTGTTTTTGTTGTTTTGGTAGTAGGGTGATGATCTCTTGATTGCGTAATAATCTTTTTCCCTCCATATATATGGAAAGTAAAGAAGAAAAAAAGTATATGTGCCTTTCTTTTTTTATGTATGTTTTTAGTAGAGACCGACATTACATGCTTTTCTGATTTTATCTGAAACTACAACAATACTTGGGTGGCCATGAAAGGTTTGCCTAAAAAGTGAGAAGGGTAACACAATGCTGTCTCAGGTGTCTAGCATCTAGGACTTATATATGTTGTGTTATTGGTGGCATGATGTCAAGTGTTGAGGTCTTCTTTCATCAATGTAGGATATCCGCAGCCGGGATTTCGAGCCAGAGGAGAGCTATGGTGGATGGAAACAATCTTCTTAACTAAAAAAGTATATCTGAATTTTGTTTATCATTTTTCTTGATTTGGGTGGGTAACTAGCAGGTTTTCATGGGTTGTTTCTTTGCTAAACTCTTGATGCTATAATGCATAAACAGTCTTGCGGTTGTTTCTATGTTAACTCTTGATAACGTAATGCATAAACAATCCTGCGGTTTACATTTTAATTTAACTTGTTCTCCCATCATCTTTCGGAAATCATCAGGCTTGGACTGTCTCAGAAGAAATTTTGACTGAGTAATTAACATATACTTGGTGGTAAGCTTATTATAGTATCATCTATAATTCTCACCTCTTACAATTTCCTATAATTCAACTCTAAATTTTCTTCCAACTTTGTCTCCTCTTTTTTCTCCTCTTTTTTCGAACCTTAATTTTAGGAAATCATAGTTGTAGTTGGGTTGAGTTTTAATTATGACCCTTGAATAATTAACTGTCACGTGATACAATCTTACATAGAAACCAGAGGGAATTGTAAGAGGTGAAAAATTTAAAGGTTGTGAACCCCATTTCGACATGTTGAGAACAAAATTTCGAGAATTATTACGAACTGAATCATGCGCATCTTCTAAAACTAGTCACAATCTCAATCCCCCAAAACAAATTGGACAACCCTATCATGGTGCGAGATATTGTAAGAACAAACTTCTGTTCATAAAAAGGTTAATACTTTACGGCTACATGAACAACAAAAGGGCCAAGAAAACCGGTAGCTAGTAAGTGCTTGACCATATATTTTACAGGGTCCATCTACGAGGATTTATCTCCTAATATTTTATCTCTTTAACATTCTTTTCATTCACCCTAGGTTACGGTAGGGTAACGCACATTCCCCAGATACAGCCGCACCACAATTTCCTAAAGGTGTAAATGTAGTATTCCCTGGAGAGTGCTGTTTGCATGTAGGTGAGGCTGATGTACTAAACTGGAACATAATATCAGTTTGATGAGAGCCACCTAAGCCAAGATTTGGCAGTGTGAAGCTACTTCTGCTTTGATCTTGATCAACTCTCTGATTTTGTTGGAAGTATTCTTCAATAACTAGACTATCATCCACAGAAATAGCACCTGTAAGTGTCTTGAATGCAAATTCAAGACACGGATCTGGCCATGAGTCGCCGAAAGGCAGGACAAGAGGTGCGTCTGGCTTTTCTGTGGACTGTACCTCACTTTCAAGCTTTCCAATGAGCAGGTCACCTTCCTTGGATGAATTTTCATCTAACAGCACTCCCGAACCTATTGAAATATGAGGTGTGGCTGCTATGCTAGCTGCGGCCTGAAGATTGCAACTACTTGGGTTGACCGCTGTGGCCGGATACGCTTCCAGATCAATAGACTGATTAGCCACCATCAAAGGTGACCTTTCAGACATTTCCAAATTTGGTGCCACCTTAGCTCGGAGCTCAGCAAGCCGTTTTGAAGCTCGACGAGGCACATTACCGGTGCAAAGCTGGGCCTTTTTCTTATGCTTGCCAAGATTTTTCCCAGAGAGCTGCTTTTCTGGAGAGGTCTTTGCTGACGCTGCTGAGTTTAACCCATTTTTGGCATGGGTCAAGTCTTCAGGTTCTTGTTGGGCCACACTTAGCAGTTCTGAGCCTTCCCTGATTACAGAATTTGATCTCTCTAAAGGCTCCTTCTCTGGAGAGACATTGGCTGCAGTAGATGAAACAATTCCTCTTCCATCACGTACCATCTTCTCTTCCATACCCTCTAAGCCTCTTGATCCTTGGCCTTGGGTTACACTAATCAGTTCAGAACCTTCTATACATGCATCATGTGGTTTTCCTGAAGGCTGTTGCTCCGTTACAGCATGATCTGAAATAAATAAGGGAAGGGGGCCTCATCTATCCGCTATAAAAAAAATTCCATCATATCCAGAGAAAAAAGGCAAGAGATTTTATACTCACCCAAAGCAATGCTTGATAGTGGTAAGCATTGTTCCACCACAGAGGACTCCAGGACCAGTTCATTGTCAACTGTTTTACCTGATCCTGAGCTCTGGACCGTGAAGAGGCATCTCCTTGTTGCATTGTCTCCTATTTTTCGCCTTTTTGCTGCAGTAGGTGGCTATGATAGAAAAAGGCAGTTGTCAGAAATTAAAACCCTAATTCTACACTAGGTTCAACTGAAAGTACATAATAAACTAGAGGGTAAAATTCTTCATCCAACACTCTCAACTTAATTCTAACAGGAATTGAATGTTTAGCTCACAAAATGGTTTTCAATTTGTGAATCATCCAACCATGTGCCTGTTGCAAACCATTCATCTGCTAGGAACCCGCCAGGGGGGGGGGGGGGGTTGGGTTCCACATTCAATAAGCTCCAGCTGCCTGATACATTCCAACTTCACTTCGAAGTCTTTAAATTAAAAATTAGCTTTCAGGATTGGTTTGGAATTGCCAACTTATTGGCAAGGTATAGACTTAAGGAAAACTCTGCACACTTGACAGTTCGCACTATGATTTGTGTCACAACTCTCAAGAAATTAATGTAAAGATCCCTAAAGCTACTCTTTAGTTCTACATTAATCAATTCTGTGAAAAATAGAACTTTGCCTCACACTAAGACATATTTGCTAACATATGGAGCGATTGTTTTCCTTTTCAACAATAGAACATTTTTCTGGCTGCTAAGCAATGTATATTTGCTCCATTTTGTCATTATCTTTACAATAAAGTCAGGTAGATCATGTACACATGCCACGATGATTTGTTAATGTTAGATGCCATCCCTCGAAATCACTTAAAGAAAGTTTTTCTAACAAAAATATCTCAATGAACAACTTTTCTTAGCATTTCTTAAAATTTCCCTTTGCTTTACATGCATATTCCTAATTGTTTCATTTATATTTAACCTTTCCATGTAATATTAGGCAGTTCCCAGCAGAGGTTTCAAGAAATGTCTACTTTTCTTTATTTCAAATTATCAACAGTCACAAGTCAACAAAACCCACTTCAATAGCAACTGGAAGAAAGGCATCATCGAGTATTAAACTATAAATAGAATCTCAAAAATGTTTGGTGGTCCAGCCCAACAGAGTTGATGTCATAGGCAGTACATGAATAAAGTCCACATCCCATTTAATACGGTAGACAAAAATTTCCGGCTGCCTCTGGTGGAACTTACCTAGACTTGACAAATATCCCATTTAGAGATTATGAAAAAGCAATCGACTAATGGGCACAGGCTCTAGGAATAGTAATAACCACTAATATAACCACATGGGCTGAAAAAACTTTCCTAAACTATATCTGCAATACCCTTCAAGGAGATGTGCTACAATGGATGTGCAAATATGATGATTTTTTTTTTGGGCAAATGAAAATATGATGATTTTTTTTTTTGGTAAATGTAAATATGATGATACTGAGAAGTAAAAAACTAAAAAACAAGAGCTTCTACAGAATTTTAATGATTTGAAAAAATATTACAGGAGGTAAACACCATAGCAAAGACTGAATTCTGTGGAGTCCAAACTACAGAAAGCAAAGAATAACAAACTCAGAATTCAAGTTTGAAGCAATGTAAAAAAATATGTAGCTTGTGATGGTACTTCTCATTTCTCCACTCCTTTTGGGTGTCTCTTGTAATTTTAGAATTGAAAGCACAACATAAATCATGGAGAGGTAAGACCTAGTGTAGGAAGCACAAAGAAACTGGGAATACCAAGAATTGTATGTAAGGCACACTTACAGAGTTCTTTCCATCTATAGACTCCAGGCCACTTATTTGCCTCATCTTTGGTATGATTTTACACTTTTGGATGTCACCAGATTTGAGATAGCGAAAGACATCCTTTTTGGAGCGGAATTCATATCCAGTTACAGGATCAATGTAATACTGTAGGATTAGTCAACAATTGAAAGATGAAAAGGCATTAATATTATCATAGATGCAAATAAAATGCTGCACAAAACAGCCTAAGAGAAAAGTTCATTATTTAGCCAAGCAATGGCATTAATATGACAATAAGTATCTCAGAACTACATATCTATTTCATTTGCTAATTCAAAAACTATAAATACATAACACCAGATCAGAAACTGAAAATAGAGAATACCGGGTCTTTTCTGGTTCGATTTGCCAGTCGAGTAACCTTGATTTCCTTAATCCATCCTGGAGGCAACCCCTCCTCTATATGCTTCTCCACCACAACCTGAAAATTAACAGATAATCAGACTCAATATGTTGTAAATCAATCTACAAAACCCAATATGAATAGTGGATTTAGTCCATAATCAAAACAGACTTTTGCAGATTTCGAAGGATGCACTCCAATATCTCTTTCGTTCAGTTCAGATCCTAGTTGAGTATCCTTGATTTTTTTACACCATTCTGGAGGCAACCTCTCCTCTACATACTTCTCCGCCACAACCTAGAGATTCATAGAGCCAATTCAATATCTTTCAAGTCAATATAAACACTGCAAAATCTATAAAACCAAGTGGACGGTAAATTTAGTTCATGATTAGACAGACTTCGCATGCAAATTTAGCAGAATGCATTCCGACCTCTCTTTCGTTCACTACAGGTTCCAGTTGAGCGACCTTCATTTCCTTAATCCATTCTGTGGGCAAGCCCTTTATCGGGTGCTTCTTCCCAACAATTTAGAGATTAACAGACAGTCAGATAATCAAATAAAGTATCTTAAAAGTCAACCTAAACACTGCAAAATTCACAAAACCAATGAACACTAGATTTTGATCATGTTTAGAACAAACTTGGCTTCCAGATTTGGTAAAACGCATTTGGATGTCTCTTTCGCTCAGTTCAGATTCCAGTTGAGTAACCTTGATTTCCTCACTACATCCCAGAGTCAACCCCTCCGCTGGATGCTTCTCCATCATAACCTATAATAGATTAACAGACAATCAGATCCAATATCTTAAAGTCAATCTAAAAACAGCAAAATTTACAAAACCCAATGAATAGTAGATTTAGTCCATTCTTAAACAACAAACTTTGCTTGCAGATTTAGTGGAACGTGTTCCAATATCTTCCTCCTTCAGTTCAGATGCATGACTACGTCGCTTCCCAGTCTCAAGATAGCTGAAGACCTCTCTCTTGGAATAATATTTGTATCCAGTGTTTGGAGCAATGTAACACTACAACGCACAGATAATAATTCCATTAGCTAGCAAGCTAAGAAGAATATCTTCAAATATATGATACCCTACAATATCATTTCTCTTTTTGGGGTTTATTCAATTTGTATTTTCCATTTCTATTGATTTCTGGGGGGGGGGGGGAAATAGAGGTGTAGGTTGGGAGGGGAGAGAACAAGAAATAGAATTTAGAGTATCCACTGCTAAGAGATTGGTAGATGAACATATAGCAAAGGAACCTGCATACGTCTATATGATTAATGCTCATTTCCAAAATAAAATGGGAAAGAATATGCAGCAGCCTACTAAGATAATTTTGAAATGTATACCATCCATAACTATAAATCCCTATAATTATGTCAATCTAGTTAAGAATGGATTTTCTAATGGAGTCTTGGCAAGTTGGAGTCAAATAGAACTCCACTGCAAATAGAGATACATTAAATATAATGAATTTCCTGAGCCACTTTATAGTGATTTCTCCCACCAAATCCTAAGAGGCAAAATCTTTCTCAGCAGAACTCATCATTAGCTGTTTACTGACACTGTTAATTATGCACATGGAATTCTTTTTAAAATTCGAGAATGATTTTCTTCTCTTCATCTATAACATTTGGAAGAGGAGACTCTAAAATGCAACTTCAGAAGCAATACTTTCATCCCCTAACAACCTTTAGCAGAATAATAATCACACTTGTTGACACCCTTCGGATAATCCCCATTTAGTAGTGAAACTGCTTCTGTTGTCGTAGACTCCTTCAGACGGCATCTTCCTGTAACCAGAGTAACGCACAGAGATCAACAACCTTCTTAATATTGACGAGTAGAGCCTACCATAGTTCAAATCTCCCGAGATTTCGGCGATCCATGAAAACCGAGACAAGATGGAGAAAGAGAAAAAGAAGTAACAGATCTCAGTCCATCTCAGTCGAAATCGTATTGATGGTTTCAACGGGGGATGGACCATTTTGGTCCATTTTCTCTCACTTCAGTACCTGTCTTCGACTTGGATACGCCAGCCCATTTTCACAAGTACCTACAAACCTCAACCTTGCAAGAATCTTTTGAGTTGTTCTAATTGACATGAAAAATTCTTTATAAAATCTTAAGTACAAAGCTGTCTTTTATTCTCACAAGTCTGATGAGAGATACATGGGCCAATGGGACAAGCCAAGCCAATGTTGTTGAATCAAAGAAGATCTGATCATGTCAATTTAGTATACAATTAGCAATCAAGATTTCTTATCTCATGTCTCCAACCTCCTGATGGCTTCATCCTTACACTGGTTAATTACTTCAAGAAGTTATCTTTCCTTTCAACCAGTGCCCCTTCGAACCCTTTCCCCAACAGCTTGCTCGACAAATTTATAACCGGCTCCCACTTCAGTTCACTGACGCAATCCCTTCCAAAAATGTGATCAACATAGCAGTTCTATCCTCAAGGTTAACAGTCTCTGGTCCCGATGGGTTTCATATGAGCTTCTTCTCTTGTTGGATATTATCAAAAAGAAAAGCCAATATAAGCTTCTTCTTCAACCCACCCAGATCAAAGGTATCCATAGAACCTTCTCTGCCTCATCCCTAAAAGGAAATTACCTCCACCACATCAGAGATCAGTTCCATCTCCTTACGCAACATTTTATAGACCCCAAGAGGTATTTTCCTTGAGATTCTTCAGGGTTTCTGTTTATGAGAATGTAATCCTACATATATTACCTATAATTGGTTTCAGCATTAACAAAATACTCCTTTTACCCAAAAAAAGGACAAACAACTCAAGATTAAGAGGTAATGAGTCCAACTCTCCATGGGCCAATGTATCAAAATAATTAAAGTTGCCATACAGTTTTCAGAAGATTAATTGACAACTTTGATAATTAATAAAGAGAAAGCAATCAATTACAATAACAACAACTGGGACTCCTTAGAGTTAGCAAAACATATATTACTTTCTAACCGTCATCTTGAACCAGTTATTCATTAAAGTCAACAACAACTAGGACTCCATTATTTACTTTCTGAGTGAACAAAAATATACTATAAACATCCCAAAGGGAAGAAGAAAAAAATACAAAGGGGGAAAGAGGGGGAGGGAAACCAAGAGAGTGCCTGGACAGGCGTAACGAAGAACTATCTAGACCCCAGGTAACAAAACTCTGCATGTTCTTTGGATTACCTAGAAGAGGCTTCACTGCTTGAGAGACAAAAAGGGACTCCATTTGGCATTTTGGCAAAAGAAAAACAATCAACAGTAAAAACTCAAGCAATATACCTTACAGTCAAACTAACAATGAAAGTTATGAATTATCACATACTTTGCAAATGTGCATCTGACATATAATGGATGTGAGAAACTGCTGGATGGCTTATCTTTCAATCAATCACCTCTAAAATTTATCCAAAAGGACCAACACAGTAGAGGCCAAAAAAGAAGAGTGTAATCACCTAAGAATCTACCCAAAAGTCATGGAAAATGTTTCAATACTGTGGCTAGATCATGTATGCATGCACCATATTTCAATCAATTCTCATTCCAAAACAATATGATCCATTGAGTATAGAAGGGGTGGATATCAAAAGATTAATGATAACACACGTAGAAATGACTACCTTGTACTTTTTCCCAACACTATTACCACTCTTTTTAGTTTGGATCACCATACTCCAGTCAGTGGGTAACCAATCAGGTACATCCTCCATTTTCACAACCTATAAATCAATGAAACAACAGCAAATTGGGATGTACAGAGGAAAACCAAAACTAAGGCAATAATAAACTGGGATATTAAGAGGAAAGCCAATACTATGGCACAATAAAATGAAAATGGTTCAGACTCACTGAGTTCTCATTATCTCTTATGCATATTTTAGTTTTTCAAGGCATGTGATCACAAAGCTTTCCAGATTTCCAATGTCTAGCAATTTTAATCTTGGAATGACACTTTTCTCCAGTTTTTGAGTTAATATAACACTAAGACAGCCAAGTCACAAATTTTCTCATAGAACTGATGACAACTCTCAAAACTTTCATAATATACCATATTGGAAAGTCTTGCCTCCCTATAAATTGTTATTTTTTTCTCCCACCTAACATATAATTTTCATATGAACGAAGCAAACACTTATCAAAGGTACCCAGTCAGGATACTCATTATTCAAGTGATACTTTTCAAAAACAGAATTCATCTCATACTAGTACAGCTATTCATTGGACCTCCTTGAAGTACAAGAACTAAGTTTCCAGGAAAAGAAAAAGGAAATTTTTTTCCCTTTGTTTCTTTTTTTAGGGAGTGTGGTAAGAATTTTTTTCTTTTTCTTTTTCTTTTTTTCCTTTTTTCATTGGGGGGGAGAGGGGTCATGACATCATGTGGTATACCTGTAAATTATCTTAGCTAATTTTAGCTATCCAAAAACATGCATTTTGTTCTTTTTCACAATTTAAAAACTCGATAGAGCAACAACACCAAATGTAAACATTTCCAAGATCATAATCATCACATACCAAGAAAATTGAAGTATGTGGGCATCCCCCCGCACATACAAGCTACCTGAATTTGCTTCTAGATAAGTTCAGCCAAATTATCTTGAAAAAATAAGAAACTGAGATGATGAATGTTCTAAATCTCAGATTCGACAAGCCAGAAAACTGAGATTTCCAGAGTTTCAACCAAAACCAGGTTGAAACCTGGTAATTATCTCACAAAGCTGAACATGTCATGTGCTTCAAAACTGGGCTGGTGAAATTTGGTTGACACTTGGTATTTTTTGGGTTGAAACTATCAATCTATCATAATGTGAGAAATATGGTTGAGACCTGAATTGTATTCATTTCATGATGATGAGTAGAATGACTTTGAGTAGCCTGATAGAAACACCCCCCCCCCCCCCCCAAAAAAAAAAAAAAAAAAATTTCTTGTTGATATAGCCTAACAGAAATACCTGATCATCATGCCCTAGCAATACCCAGCCCATATTATGGTATTATTAAATTCTGATTCCTAGCTTATGGTATTCCAAGGAATACGAATTGGCCAGCCTACATGTGGTATTGCATCCTGTTGCCTGTGGTTCAAAACTTGAGAATAGCCTCTCCTACAATAGCAAGAGCCTCATGCGCTGGAATGCTCTTTAATGTGGCTATTAATCTTGCTGATTTGAAGGACTAGTTCCTTGATTGCAGTTAAATGTATAGATTAGTAGGGGAACTAATTGCAATCAAATCTGCTGATTTGTCAGTGGTTATTCTCCAGATGAAATACACTTCGAGCGAGCCCATGACAGCAGGTGATTGAATCGAAAAGCAGTTCGAAACTAACCTGCCAAGGAGATATTGACCACTAAGAGTGTTTCAGAAAGCCTTAGTTTCCTTACTTTTTACATTATAACAGAGTCAGTTCAGGAGATACTTTTCCCATCGCTATTATGATTTTAAGTTATTTTCAGATAAAGCCAACAATTTAGAGAAAAGAGAAAATTATAATTTGATAGCCATATATGTCGTGCGATGCAACTAGGGCAGGAATTCCTTGAGACTGTAAGATGCCTTCAACTGCAAGGCTCAACCCAAATTATCCTTCTTCTATCTTCCTTTACTTTATCTATTTATTTTTCATGATCTTCTATTCAAATTTATTCCAATGGGAGTTCCGCACTGAAAGCTACTATCAGCTGAAGACTATTTGAAAGACAGAATCAGCCAATCGAATTGATGCCTAATTGTCACACGAAGGCCTGAGAACATCAGTAGATCAATCCTATTGCAGTGACGGTTCTTGGTGGAACTGGCATCAACTTTACCAAGGCCATTGTTACCAGAGTTGGAAATTCAAAACCTCAGCCCCATTTCCATTTGTCAAATCCAAAATATTTTCGTAACCTTTCAGTCTATTTCAACACTGAAATTTTTGCAATTATTTCATTTCATTCAATCGAAATTGAAACTTTCACGCAATTATGCTCTAGAATGACCGTGGCCCAAATAAGTAGGAGGGTAGGTGAAATGAAAGACCATTAGTATCATACTAAAAAGGGTAAGGATGAAAAAAGGGATGCCCCATTAGAGATTCTGAGGCAATTGCAATACCTCAATGCATGGATGTCCAACAACTATTAAATGACTTAATCACATCCAGCCTAACCACTATCTTCTTTGCTTCATCTAATAATGACCTTGAGGAGAAAGCCACACCCCATCCTGAATGTTGAATCCACACACAACCCGCAGAGTGGTGACCTTCTTTGGTTCCAATTTCAGACTATATTGCCTAATACATTTGAGTGTTTCTCAAAGTGGCCTATTTTCTGCACCAAAGGTGCCACAGGCATCAAAATCTGAAAAGATACAAAGTGTAGATTCATCGAACCTCAAAAAAGAAGGATTGATATTATATAATATTTTCTATTCAACTAAAATTATTTGCACTATTCCATCCAAGAAAAATTCGGGGGAATTTTATGATTAAAATTATGTTTGCCGTGAGTGTATGCATTGGGTTTAGGAATTTTATGATTAAAATTATTATGACAGGATAAAAAAAATTTGGGGGGAATACTTGATTGGCTCTCAGATGTACATTCAGCTACTGGTATTGTTTATTTAGCCATATTATCACAAATGCAGAACATATATCCGTGAAATGTCTCCATCTATATTGAAACCGCTTTACCTTCCCTTTTTTGTTTGGTTTCAGATTCACCTAATATCACCCCAAAACTGATTCAGACTGAACCAACCGTTTGACATCCTAGATAGTCTTCTTGTAGTCAATCAAGGAGAATATCATAGTTGAGAAAGGCCCTTTGGTCATCTCTCTCACACAGATTTGAGTCAACGACTGTAGATCCACACACTAGGTAGTTTACACAAGTGAAGGACTGCCTAATATTAACCCAGACTTGCTACTGTTTCCTCCAATGCCACACTTGTCGACTTACAGACATCATTTCTCCTGTTGCTTCAGGAACGTTTAGTTCAAATTTATAAGAATACTGTAGATCCACACACTAGGTAGTTTACACAAGTGAAGGACTGCCTAATATTAACCCAGACTTGCTACTGTTTCCTCCAATACCACACCTGTCGACTTACAGACATCATTTCTCCTGTTGCTTCAGGAACGTTTAGTTCAAATTTATAAGAATACTTGGTGTGTTCCTCTTCATTTCCATCAATCCGAATACAAATAAGCTCTAGTACACTCAAAACGCCAGAAAATACAGTTCTCCACTTCTCCTAACACGCAGTGCATATAAAGGACGCATTTGGAAAGCAGAATGAGCAAGGCAAACTCAAATAAAGAAAGAAAATTTACTCTCACATAAAGTCAAACACGCGATAACAGTCAAAGCAGTCTCAATAAGTGTCAATGCCTTCCCTTCGAGCTCCAAAATAGATTGGTAACCAAAAACAGATAGCGAAAGAAGCATATGAAAGCAAAATACATTAAGATCTTACATTCCCAAAGTTAAACCCTAGAAATGAGGAAATCAGAAGTGAAATGCAGGATAAACGAAGCTTAAAATTTTAATTACCGAATCCGTCTTCGTTCCTAGGCCTTCCAAATCCAGCCGGGCGGTAGGTACTCCGGTGACTTCTCAACGACCATCCAGTCGGTATCTGACGTTTTCCGGCGAGAAACACACGACAAGCGACGCCTTTCTCCAGTGATCAACACTGCAACTTCCACAGGTGCTCTCTTCTCTCTTCTCTTTTCTACTCTCTTCTGCTCACTCTTACTTCCCTCTCCCTCTCTCACTCACTCACTGAGCTCTCGCCATGGCTTCCAATGTCGCTCAAGGCTCACGCTCTCTGCGCGAGTGAGGTAGGAAGTTGAATATAAGCTGTCCATTAAACGGATAATGAATCTTTGGAACCACGTGTTCCGAGATTCTACGTTGCTATTGGGACACGCAAAACGTGTCAGGTCGCCGGATAAATTTTTACTGAAAATCTTTTTGACTCTCACGGTTCCAACTTCTCTCCCACTCTCCATGGCTCCACCTCCGATCTCTGTCACCCTCTTTATTGGGGTCGAATGGTTTAAAACTTTTACAGGCGACGAAACGAAACTAAACAATTCAAAACCGTGCGTGGAGAACAGTTCGTTGGACTCGTGTGCAGCTGTTATGACTATGACCTGTGAAGCTCTTTTCTTTTTCTTGTCTTTTTCCATTTTTCCTTTTAGGTTTCAGTTATAGCTATTTAGGCAGCTTTCATACTGTTGTTGGTGAAAAGTGGAAACTGCCAAACTCGTGACTCGATTGATGACTGGAGAGACCATGAGATGCTTAATTACTCTTTTAGCCTTTAATTTCTCCGAAAATTTATTTATTTATTATTTATTTTATTTTTAAGGGGAAATCAGATTTATATTAGATTCTCTAGTATAACTCTAGAGAAAAGAAAAGTATTATGTACAAAACAAGGTGGTGGGGATGGCCACCAAATTTGACTTAATTGGAAGCCTGGAAGTCTAAAGCTTCTTTGTACCACGGACTGAAAAGTCAGCATGAGCATTACAACTCTATGTAAATGGTAAAAACAAAAATAGTGAAGAGACCTAGAGCACCTAAGGATGTCCGGAACTAAGTCATAACTTGACCAATCGATGGCTTGGCTATTAAAGCCTTGATGGCAATGAGGCAATCAAGGAATAAGACTATTTGAATAATAAGAAGTTTCGATAAAAGTAAATAATAGTTAAAAAACACTAAATAAATAGTTCCTAATAGCCTCAAGCTTTATTGCAAGAGTAGATAGATTAAAAGAGAATTTTGTCATTAGCACAAAATGTTCTGTTAGGCCCTAAGTGACACAGTCACATGTTTTGTAGCAAGATCATAAGCAAAATCAAAGAATATGCTGAACCGTGGGTGTGAAGAACCTTTCGTTGAATTTGGGGGCAGACTTGAATGCTATGCATTTAATGCGCAACACCTATCGCCAACGGTCTAAATCGAAATCTTGACCAAGATTCTGGTCAAAATCTTGACCAAGATTCTGATCTCAACCATTGACAGAAGAGTATTGTGCATAACACTGAAGTTAAACCCTTGTATTTGCACACACACCTGTTTGGACTATGACTCTACCTTACTTAGGCAGCTTTCATACTGTTGTTGGCAGGGAATGGAAGTTCGTCAGATTTCGGGGTTTCACTGGTTGGCGAAACCAACGAAACCCTGAAATCTCGGCAAAAGTTCGCCGAGATTTGTGGAAAATGTCGATTGGATTTCGCCGGAAAAATGAGGAAATTGGGGGCACCAAGCTTGATTCCTGATTTTGCCGGAAAATAGGAAACCAAAGAAACTTGCTCGGCTAATCTGGCAGTTGCTTCTCGAGCTTCAGGGGCACCAAGATGAAAGAGAGAGAAGAAGAAGAATGAATGAATAACAAAGGGAGGTAGAAAATGAGAAGAGAGAGAGGGGTAGAGAGATGCCTGCGTGGTGGCAACGTCCACAGCCACCTGCCATTGACTGAGTATTTTCTTTCTGAACTTGGACTTCTCCTTCTTCCCGGTCTCTGCCTGGTTTCTTTGATCGTGTTAAAGACGGCTTCTTCTCTTCTCTTCTACCACAGAAAATCCCAAACGGTGAGTCAAAAGATTTAACGGCACACCAAAGGTTGTTGTTTCAGAAAAAATGGCGAATTTCCGGCGAAAGGGTGCTGTTTTGCCGGAAAATCGTCCGAAAGGGTGCTGTTTCGCCGGAAAATCTCCGGCGAAATCCTGAAATATCGATATCGATCCTTTTTTATTTCTCCCACCGGTGAACTGGGCGAATTTCGCCGATATTTTTGCCGAAATAACTTTCCATGGTTGTTGGTGGAAAGTGGAAAAAGACTGGTGAGACCGTGAGATCTATGATTACTCTTTTAGGCTTTAATTTTTCTTAAAACAAAATTTGGATAAAGTCATTCCCCTTTTTTACCCCAGAGAAAATCAGAAAGCCGTCGCTACAGAATGCCAAACCTTGACATAGGCAGTCGAGAGAATTAACCGTTGGATTTGGATTTGGATTTCTATCTTCGTAGTTGCATCGATGGGTTCACTTCATCTTATATCGGAAAACAAATTGGTCCAACCCGAGCTGCCCTTACGCACATCTTGATTCGATTTAACTGATCTGCAAGTCAGTATAGTCCGACAATGAACCATTTTGAAGCTTGACCATGCATATGCGAACTAACCGAACCATCAGTCGAGCCGAAGTGATAAAACCCCGGTTCATCCATGTGTATTACAACGTGCCACGAAAGGCAAAGAGATTATCCGCAGCACTCAAGTTCAACATGATAACTGAACTCGTAACTGTACATTTTCTGCTCTTCCTTCTGCACTAATGCATTTAATCCCTTTGGCATTCATCTCGTCTCGTCAAAGAGTCTTGTTTGGGTTCTGCATAATTAATGCACAGCATTTGCAATGCACGGTCCCCATCGAGATTTTGATCTTCATTGCTCGTTTCGAAAATCTCGACCGAGCTGCGCTGCACCCAAGTAAAATCATCTCGACCATTGTTTTGTGAGACCTAACATTTCTTTTCTGCTGTATGCGTTTCTTCAAAGGTTTTCAGCTTCTGTTCTTCACGTTTTCTTGAACGCACTCGATGGAGATCCTTCAATGGAGGTGGATTGCGAACCTATTCACTGTTTACTTCTAATTCTTCTATAGATGCCCGGCCTAAGTAATAGTGAAGTTGCGAAGTGTATATTTCTGATTTTGTTTGGATTGTCAGCTTCGCTATTAAACGGGTGTGGAAATGGTTTTTCCAGGCAACAGGATAGCCGAAAAGTGGCTTTAGCAGTGTCGGAAGGATCAAGTTCTTGAGTTCTGGCTCTGATTTATAAGACTATGGGCATTCGAGGAACAGGTGATACTTTTCTTCCCACTTTATTCATTATCCTTTTGAATACTGCATTTAGATTTTCACTGAACATCTTAGCTAGATTATGTGTTACAAGAGCCCCCCAAAAAAAAAAAAAAATTTATTGAGTGACGCTTCAAATTTCCTCCTTTTTCTCGATTGGGAAGATTGAAAAATTAGTTCGATTCTTGCTCGTTGGGTTTCCTTAAAGTTCCCCTGGTGCATGGCGGGTGAGGAATCCTTTGTTTCTTACCCCTTTTGTGTGAAAGTGTGGCACTATTGCAATACTGTTTGCTTCTGATTTTTTATCTGTGGATTTGACATCTTGTCCCATATGATTCAGAATATTTGGCTTGAGGATTTATTCAGTTGATGTGATTTTAGTTGATTGCCATTTTGGGAAGCAAATTTCTTTGCATCATAATCGCAGCCTGGTCCCTCTGTTATTAGGAGTAAAATGGTTGGCATTTCAGGAAAGTTTTGACAGAGGGCAGGAATGTGAGGAAGACCTAATGTTTGGTGGTTAATGCAGTAATGGATTCTCCGTTTCACTCTTTCAGTAATGAGCTTATTGTGGACAAATCTCTCTGGTCGAGGCTTTGTCTACCACTAGGATTGCTGAGCTAACTGGGAAGAGGAAGGGAGTGTATGACCTTATCTCTGTGTGGATTTGTCTGTTCCCTAGTGATTGATGCCTGTACTGTTCTTCTATGTGAGGCACAATAGTGCATTCACATTTCTCTGAAAAAATGTAATAATTATTAGTTCTTATCATCTAAATTTAAATAGTAATATATATTTCACGCAGTGCTTGCTCATAAATTTTCACATCAGTGGATATAAATCTCGGTTGTGGTATAGGAATATTACTCCCCTCTTCCTTTTCTGTTGTAGGACAGTTGTAGAACACATTTGTCTTCTGAAAGCAAACAAGGACTTGTCTGAAAAGGAAGAGAATGATATGCTTGATTATCTTTATACCTTTCAGAGTTTCAGTACCAAATGGGTGGAATTGTTGCACTCTCTGGGTGAGAAGTTGTAGATTCTTGTTTTTGTAAGTCTATTTAGTCATTGATTACATGCCTTTCTTTTTCTATGAGATCATACCAGGGAGTCCTTTTATTATTCTTTTCCCAGTACTAGTGATTGAATGTATGAAATTAAGAAAATGATTATGATGTAAAAGGTTAAAAAGTATATAAAAAATATATATAAAAAAATTAAAAAATTAAAAGGTTAAAAAGTATATTCTCATGTGAATTGGGTATCTATTTAGATTATGGAAGATTCCTTTTAACAAGTCACCTAGTTTGTTGGTACTCTTAGTATATACGATTGAAAAATAGTAAGTAGTATTGCCTAGTAACATACTGAGATTATCCAGCAAGAAATGAGCCTTAATGAATCATTTTGCAATTAGAAGCCCCACTGTATTGAACATGAAATGTTCTAACCCATTTTTCAGGCATATTACTTGGTAACCATTATTGAATTGATAATTGGTAGATCTGCTAGCCTTAACTGGTATGGGAAGAGGATGGATTTCTTATATCATGATACGGATTCTTTATGATTGGGCCTCATGTAATGAATCCTGACTTGGATGCATTACCACTTCCAGAGGTTGTCTCTCTGAAAAGAATCCTGATGGTTACACTCATGCTGTCTATATGCGTTTCCAAAGACAGGAAGACCTTGCGAAGTTGTACAATAACTCTTTTTACTTGGGAGTTCTATGCCATACTGCCATGTATGCTTTAACATATAAACACCACAAAACTGGTTCTGTGTTCTATATTCTTGTTATCTTTCATCTAACTTACCATTTCACTTAACTGATGTACTCTTAATGATGACGTTTTAGGGATTGATATCTGTGGATTATGAATCTGAGGTAGAAGATGAGATATTCTGCTTGTATTTCGGAAATGGTAGATCTCAGAATAGATATTTAGAGAACTGAGATGATTTGGTGGATTTGCCCTTTTGTCTTTGCTGACATTTACCATTATCAATCTTGGTTTTCTCTTTTATGTAGAGTGAATAGTTATTACGTGATCCAAATTTTCTCTGACAGCTCCTGTAGTAACTCTCAGTTGTTTTTCAATTGGGTAGGAGTTCAACTACGGTCTGGAGTTTTTGCTTCTGATTTCATTGGCTACTCTGGCAAAGCTGCCTTTGAAATTTCTGTCCTTAATCGCACAGGTCACTCAAGGTGTGCTTGAAATGATCTATTTCAAATTGTGTTAAAATACACCTACCAAGAAACCAGTTTTGCTGACTCTACTCTGATGTGATGCTTATTAAGGGCAAATTTCAGCTGTAGATCAAATGAAGTATACTTGCATGTTTTTTTTACCTTATTGCTTTCTTACACACCTTTCTTTCCAGGTTCAAATTTAAATACTACAGACACCGAATATACCCATGGTGCTATTATACATTTTTGATCCAGTGAGCTAGTTCCTATGCAAACTGTGACATTTGCTTGTGTTATTATTCTGTTTGTTAATTTTGCATCTACTCTCTTACTCAAGAAAAAAAATAATAATAATTGTGCATCTATTTTTGCAACTGAAGCCTTTGAGATATTTGTTTGCAGCTTAGAATACAAAGATGTGAGGATCCTACATAACCAAAGCTTCCAGCATTTTGTACTTTTGTCTAGTTAGTCACTGTAGGAATGAAGACTGATTGTGGATGCATGTTGTGTACCATGTGCTTCATAACACGCAAGTGATTTTTTACCATGAATCTTCTGACTTATTTCCAATACATTGATTTTTATATTTGTTTTTTAAATTTTTTATGGCTACTACTATTATTGGGGTGAAAGTGAAACACGCGACCACCCACTATTATGATCTAAATTATATGGCACTTACTGTCAAATTACAATTCATCCATAATTAAGATTTTCTATTAAGTGATTGATAAAATGCCTTTAATTTCATTTAAAATGCAAGTCACCCAAATACCCTTTGGCAGAAAAATGACATTATTACCCAAATGCTTTTTGGGCAAATGACCATATTGCCCTCAGTGGAGAAAAATGACATAACTACATCTCATCCAATATTCTTTCATATCCAATCCTTAGGTGGGTGAAGGGATCCTCTCTTCACTCATCTTCTAAATATATCTCACTAGAAATCACTCACCACTGCCGCCGGATACCACCACATCTCCTGCTGGCGACCACGACCCTAGTCTTCCTATGCTAGCGAAAGCATTTACAATCGCAATAGCTTCTACGGAATATGCATATAAAAGCGCTTTTTATAGCAAAAAAAAAAAAAAGAATTGCAAGAATTTTTTGGGGGATTGGCTAGGACTTTGACCTTCACATTTCTATTTAAACATGCAATGTGAAGGCCAAAGTTCTAGCCAATCCCCCAAAAAATTATTGCAATTCATTTTTTTCTTTTGCCATAAAAATCGCTTTTATACATAAGGAAATTGAGGATGGGGTTATTACATTTGCCACCCACAAGGTTTGACCCATTAACACTCCACTGAAAAGTGAGGTTCTCAACCATTCCATTTATCCTCCATTGGCAATTTTATTTCAAAGTTTTTCTACTTAAAATTTATTATTTTTATCTTAGCTGATCGATTTAGCATTTTTCTTGAGTTGTTATGGGGTGTTGCAATCTTGTCAATAACTAAGGATTTGCAGTAGAATTTTAAAGCATAAACGACAACCAATTATCTTATGAATGGTGATTGTAAACTTAAGATGTGGATGATTGAGCAAACATTGAAAACGGATAAGTAAAACTAAACTAGACTTGTATAATAATGAGTCTATCTGATAAATTTAATAACTAAAAAGGTGTGGGGGTTAATCCAGGGGATGGCGCTTTTCCCCTTTAAATCAATACAGTCCAACAATGAATCATTTTGAACCATGGATATGCCGAACTAACCGAACCATCAGTCGAGGCCGAAGCGATAAAACCCCGGTTCATCCGTGTGTATTACAAAGTGCCACGAAAGGCGAAGGGATAACGAATTGTGACGAAGAGAAATAAATCACTTGGACGATGTTCTTCACCTCTGGGCGACTGGGCCTCCACTGAGTAGATACAGTGATAACTGACAACTCTGTTTTGCTTCGAACTTTGCAACCTGACCTGTAAGGCTGTAACTGCACATTTTCCTGCTCAGCAATGTCCGTCTGCACTAATGCGTTTAGTCCTTTGGGCGTTCATCTCGACCATTGTTTCGTGAGACCAGATATTTCTGCCGTATCCGTTTCTTCAAAGGCTTTCAGCTTCTGTTCTTCACGGTTTCTTGAACGTATCCACTGTTTACTTTTTTATTCTTCTTTAGATGCCTGACCTAAGAACTAGTGAAGTTGCAAACTGTATTTCTGATTTTGTTTGGATTTTCAGTTTCGAGATTAAACGGATATGGAAATGGTTTATCCGGGCGCCAGGATCGCCGAAAAGTGGCTTTTGCAGCGTCCGAAGGTTCAAGTTCTGGCTCTGATTTAGAAGACTATGGACATTCGAGGAAAAGGTGATATCTTTCTTCCCACTTTAATCATTATCCATTTGAAATACTGCATTTAGATTTTCACTAAACATCTTAGCTAGATTATGCGTACGAGAGCATACTTTTTCTTTTATGTAAAATGAACGATGGAGTAACGCTTCGAATTTCCTCCATTTTTTCCTTAATTGGGAAGAGTGAAAAATTAGCTCGAATTTTGTTTGTTGGATTACTCTCCGCTCGTTGAGTTTCCTTAAAAGTTCCCCCTCTGCATGGTGGGTGAGGAATACTTTATTTCTTACCCGTTAACTGTGAAAGTGTGGCGCCATTGCAGTACTGTGTACATCTGATTATTTAGCTGTGGATTCGACGTCTTATTCTGTATGATTGAGAATGTTCAGATTGGGTTGAGGCTCTATTCAGTTGATGTGATTTTAGTTGATTGCCAGGTTAGGGAAGGAAATTTCTTCTTAGGATTTTCCTCATAGTGGGAGTCTGGTCCCTCTGTTAGGAGTAAAATGGTGGGTCATTTCAGGAAAATTTCAACGGAGGGCAGGATTATGAGGAAGACTTAATTTTGGTGGCTCAGTGATGCAGTTATGGATTCTCACTTAAAGTCTTTTTCAGACGAGCTTATTGTGGTGGACATATCTTTCTGCTCATGGCTTTGTCTACCACTAGGATGGCCGAGCTAACTAGAAAGGGGAAGGGAGCGTATGGCCTTATGTCTCTGTGGATTCGTCTATTCCCTTGTAATTGATGCTGTACTGTTCTTGTAATTATCCAATAGGTGGGATGGCCCTCTATATGAGGAGCAATAGTGCATTCTCATTTCTCTAAAAGAATGAAAGAATTATTAGTTCTTATCATCCAAAATTAATAGTAATATACATTTCACGCAGTGCTTGCACATAAATGTTCATATAGCTGGGTATAAATCTCCATTGTGATAGAGGAATATTACTTCCCTCTTCCTTTTCTGTTGTAGGACAGTTGTTGAACACATTTGTCTTCTGAAAGCAACCAGGGACTTGTCCGAGAAGGAAGAGAATGATATGCTTGATTATCTTTATACCTCTCAGTACCAAATGGGTGGAATTGTTGCAATATCTCTGGGTGAGAAGTTGTAGATTCTTGTTTTTGTCAGTCTATTTAGTCATGATTACATGCTTTAATTTTCTGTGAGGTCATACCAGGGAGTCCTTTCATTATTCTTTTCACAGTATTAGTGATTGAATGCATGTAGATAAGAGAATGATTATGATTTAAAAGGCTGAAAGGTAGATTCTCATGTGAATTCTGGAAGATTCCTTTTAACAAGTCACCACTTTGTTGGTGTTCTTTGTATATAATTGAAAGATAATAAGTAATATCACTTAGGAACATACTGAGATTATCCAGCTAGAACTGAGCCTTAAGGAATCATTTTGCAATTAGAAGCCCCCGTATGTTGTACATGAAATGTCCTAAACCGTTTTTCAAGCATATTACTTGGGAACCATTATTGACTTGAAAATTGGTGCTCTGCCAGCCTTAACTGGTATTGGAAGGGGATGGATAACATATATCTTGATATGGATTCCTTAAACATTGGGCCTCACATGTGAATAGCCTCATGTACATGAACCCTAACTTGGATGCATTACCACTTCCATAGGTCGTCTCTCTGAAAAGAATCCCGATGGTTACACTCATGCTGTCTATATGCGTTTCCAAAGACAGGAAGACCTTGCGAAGTTCTACAAGAACTCTTTTTACTTGGGAGTTCTAAAGGACCATGTTATGCCATACTGCCATGTATGCTCTAACATGTAAACACCACAACACCGGTTCCTTGTTCTTTATTCTTGTTATCTTTCATCTAAAATTACCATTTCACTTAACTGATGTTCTCTTAATGATGAACATTTTAGGGATTGATATCTGTGGATTATGAATCTGAAGTAGAAGATGATATTCTGCTCATATTTCGGAAAGGAGAGGTTGGTATCACTAATCCCAATGGAATTCACAGGCAATTGTAGATCTCAGAATTGGTATTTAGAAAAATGAGATGATTTGGTGGAATTCCCCCCCCCCCAAGTCTTTGCTGACATTTTCCATTTTCAGTATTGGTTTTCTATTTTATGGAGAGTGAATAGTTATTACATGATTCCAATTTTCTCTGACAGGTCCTTTGGTAACTCTCAGTTGTTTTTCTCATTGGTAGGAGTTCAACTATGGTCTGGAGTTTGTGCTTCTGATTTCAGTTGTTGAGACTGGACATGGTGGACCCGTTGATGATGCATTGGCTACTCTGGCAAAGCTGCCCTTGAAATTTCCCTCCTTAATCGTACAGGTCACTCAAGGTGCGCTTGAAATGATCCATTTCTAATTATGTTAAAATGCACCTACCAAGTAATTAGTATTGCCGACCCTACCCTGACATGAATGCTGATTAAGAGCAAATTTTTAACTGTAAATTAAATGAAGTATACTTACATGTTTTTTGAGCTTGTTGCTTTCTTACACGCCGTTCTGTTCAGGTTTAAATTTCAATACTACGGACACTGAATATACCCATGGTGCAGTTATACGTTTTCGATCAAGTGAGTTTCCTATGCAAACCGTGCCATTTGCTTGTTTTATTACCCTGTTGATTGTTATTTTGCATCTACTCTCTTACACCTGGATCTTCCCATGCAAACTGTGACATTTGCTTGTTTCATTACTCTGTTGATTGAATTTTGCGTCTACTCTCTTATGCAAGAAAATAATAATAATAATAATAATTTTGCATCTATTCTTGCAGTTGAAGCCTTTAAGATATTTGCTGCCAGCTCAGAATACAAAGATGTGAGGATCCTACATAACCAAAGCTTACGGCATTTTGTATTTTTGTGTTGTTAGCCACTGTAGGAATGAAGACTGATTGTGGATGCATCTGTGTACCATATGTGTGTTATTAAACACACAAGTGATTTTTACTAGGGATCTTCTGACCTTACTTCCCACACGTTATTGTCCTTTTTTTTTTTTTTTTTTTTTTAATGAAAGAATAGTTAGTGGACATTTTCTTTGCTGCCATCCTTTGGAGGTTTTTTTTCTTTCTTTCAGGGGTTTTGTTTCTAACGGCTGGTTTTTCTTTTCATTCTGTCTAAACGTGCAGATGTGGAGGTCAAAGTTCCAGCCTATCACCCAAAAAAGTCTTGCTGTTCATTTTTCTGTTGATCCTGTGGGCACTGAGCTTATGTAACACAAAAGCCTTAGGGTCATCATTGGTTTCCTCATTCATTTTAGCCCTTTGAATTTGGTATTCTGCTTAAGAATTTACTTACCACATCCATTGAGTTCACAGATGGACAGCTGCCTTTTCTCTTGCTGAACTTTTTTTAATTGTAAATGAATGAAGCCACACTTTAGAGTATTATTATCATAATTGCTTGTCTTTGCGCATCTCATTTTACTTGGTCTAATTGCAGAGTAAAATATTGTGCTTGTTTGCGTGAACGCTTTGCACCGGCATTGTCTAGGATTCTTTTATATCTTCATCACACACATGCCTATGGCTGCTTTTTCATTTATGCATGGGTTGACTACTTGTTTTTCCACCAGCTTGGTTACACACATTAGTCAGCTGTTAGGATTTCAGTTGAAAATGCAGCTGCAAGGAAAGAGAAGTGGGGGTGGGGGTGGGGGTTGTTCTGGTCTGTTCATTCTTGCAGATCATGTATGATATGGATGAACTGGCAAGTAGATTTTTCCACATTGGATTCTAGGTCTTGTCCTTTTCTTATTTTTTTAATAATTATTTTGGGTTGAGGGTTTTGGGGTTTTCCTCCCTTGATTTCATCACCTAGGTGGACCAGAGTTACCTGGTCTAACATACCCTTCTAAACAAACTTCGACAGAAGAAAAGTAAAGAAGCCTCTCCCATATTGAATGTGAAGTGCTGTCTGTGCAGGTTATTATCAATTGTATTTATAACAGATTATGACCTATAACAACTTCTTTTCAAAAAAAAAAAAAAAAAAAAACTACTTAACCTGAATCAAATTGCCCATCTTCTTCTTTTTTTGTGTGTGTGTGGGGGTGGGGGTGTAAATCAATAGCCCATCCCTCAATTCTCAAATTTAAAAAAAAATAAAAATAAAAAGAGGTGAATATTTGGATGTGATTTCCTCAACATCATTAAAATCACAATAATGACACAGCTGTCCTGAGTTGGACCAACTGAAGCAGATAGAGTCGATTAACTGAACGGTGAGATGGTATTGTTGGAAAGCAATGCCGACTAGTTTTTGATCCACAAGAAATTAAGTATTTCATTGTATGAGGCAAAGGAGTTGATTAATTGATTCTATAGAAAATGATGAATTATTAAGCATCTATCTTCCTGAATCATTTAATTAATGAATGGATTTACAAAAAAAAAAAAAAAAAAGTAATTAATAAATGGAAGCAAATCCATAAATCAAAATTTGTCCAGATCCAGTGAAAATCAGGAGAATAAAACAAACCCTAATCCCTAGTCTGTATGGATTTAGATTCTTGAATTGAATGGCCAACCTACAGAGAACATATTTGCTAATTGTAAATGAAAGTCAATGACTCGGATGACCTCCGGATCGGTGGAAGACTCGGATCCCAATTCAAGGTTTTCATAACCCAGTACTGTCTCATCCAGAACAATAATAGATCCAAATCGTCGCCACCGATTCTGATACCGATTCAAATTCTTGAACCCCACTCTTGCTTCCAAGTTTCAGGCTTCCAGCTGGTGCATTAAAGAACTATTATAGGGTAATGCTTCCAAATTGCATTGTTTGACCACTCAGGTTGAAGAAGTGTCAAAATATGTACAAAAAAGACATGCAGGTCCAAGTTATGTAACTCCAAAGTCCTGTTTATGATCAAACTTCACAAAAAGCTAAAAATTTGTCTTCACTCAAGAAAACTTTTCTAACAAGATAAACTGGAAAAGGTTAGGCCAGCTCAAGATGAAACCAAAGCCAAAATGAAGGAATGGCATTACGTGAGGGTAATCTGAGATTTGACTTTCTCTGCAAACGGCCTTTCAGGTTTATTAATTACAATACCAGATGAATCACAAACTTAATTTATTGAATCATTTGTTATTATTGTAGTCATTAACTTCACTTTCCTTGGCTGGAAACTCAATCCTTTCTTCCAGATTTATTACTTTAACGCTTCTTTAGGCTTCTTTGTCCACCAACCCTGTCTTTTTCATATAACTGTTCACTACATAATTGTCAATAATGGCGTGGAAGAAGCCATACCCAGAAACCAAACCTCTTTGAAAACTTGCCGGAGTTAATTTCCGGCGAGATCAGCTTCATTTGCAGCAATCTGAGTCTGAGAATGATGTAAAAAATTTCATTATTTGACAAGATAATACAATTACAGACTGATTTAAAGCTGTATACTACAAGAAAACTGATTCCCATTTGTAATTAAGCTGTGTTTCTATTATACATCGCTAATTCCAAAAGCTTTACAGCAAAAGAAAAAAGAAAGCTCCTTTTAAGTATCTATATAGACTACAAAAAGAATATGCATGTATACTTCTGTTGACCTCAAAGACCGATCTGATCTTCTTTCACATCAATTGTGAAGTGGGTTTGGTCCCCCGGGAACAACTCGAGCAGAAGCTTCATAAACTGGGTCTTCGTCGTTGCTGCCGTTGGGATCTGGAGTTGGAGGAGTTGCAGTGAAACGCCATGAGAATGGAGGCGATAGCTCTGTTGCAACCCTTTCTTCTCTTCCATTGATGTATCTGCAGCTTGAGAGCTGGCCAAAAGCCAGAATTACTATGAAAATCAGGAATGGAAGAAGAGAATTTCTAACTCTCATGGTTGAAAAGATGGTTTAAGCGACGATGGAAGGAACCGAAAAACGTAAGATAGAGAGATTTGAATGTAGTAGATGAGACGAAATCGAATTGATTTGAACACAAAGGAAGAGAGAGCAGGTTGGAGAAGTTATATTAATAAGGGGGTCGACACTGAGCAACCTGTGGTGAAGATGGAGCCAAAGTTCACAATTAATTATAACAAAATGACTGAAATATCCATGTGCATTCCTTGAATTCACGAGGTTCTCTTCGTCATCTTTTTTTATAGGACCAAATTACCCCCTATACCAAGTCAGCAAACCAAGTGGTTGGATTGGGTTAGACACGAAATGGCCTTTAGTTACGGATTAAACTAACCGGTTGACTAATCAAAAAATTTCAGATTCATGTCTTAAAAGAAACACGTGGGGGTTGTACGATGGTGATTCTCTTTCTTGTTTCTTGTTTCTTTTACATTATTTTTTGATTGGTTGCATGAATTCTGGATTCATGAATGCGAGATTTATATCCATTTGGTTATGAAAATCTCTAGATTCATGAAATCTAGATATTTGTCTTTTCACACTAAAAACGTGAATCTGTAGATTTATGGGTATATGTGAAATTCAGAGATTTCATCTCTACTATAAAAATATAAAATATTTGTGCATTCACAAAAATCACAGATGAATCCACTGATTTCATTCCACATACTTAGTTAACCAAACAGTTAATTTTATAGATTTTGACTCCATAGATTTAAAATATCTAGAGATTTAGATTTGAAATCTCTAGATATTTTAAATCTTCAAACTCATGTAATCAAAAGGCCCTAGAAGAATTGACACTTTGGCATAATTTTGAACCTATTTGAGAGACTCACAAAAAAATGGTTTCCTTAAAAGATACCAGGGCATTTTTGTTTTTTCGTATCATAACATAACCTCTAATTTTAAAACCCTAAAAACTCAAAATTTATTCTTTATTTCATTCGTTTTTTTGGTTATAGAAATTTTTTTCCTATGTAACATATATGATTTCAACACCTAGAAATATGAAAAAATAATATAAATATAGAGAAACAGACTTAATAACAGGAAATGGAATAAGAATGTTGCCCTACAACCCTTAGATTTGAGTTTTTGAAACTGTTACCCAAAACTAGTAAAGAATCAGAACCGGATCTATTTTTGAACCGATAAAAAACCATCTCGACCACCAAGATGGTTAATCCCCTTTGATACCCTTGATTAAGGAACCTGCTTCGGTATGAATGTAGAAAAGACCTAGGATTCAAATTGGTTCTTTGGGAGACAATGGACGGCTAATCAGGATGAAAGGTCAATTATAAGTATAATTAAGTTTAAGAAGCTAAGACCGTGTGAGTTGACCGTTAAACCTTACGATTATTCCATCCCCACCTGGTTCTATAGGGGTTTGGGTTTAAATAATAGTTGGTAGAGTCGCTTTTTATGGTACCTTCTTCACCGACAAGTGTTGAACTCTTTTTATTTGACACGTGGCATACGTATTTCTTCTGCCCTTGCATTCATTTTTGGAATCTTACCTGTTCTTTGTACAGTGACCATAATTGGCCGGCAAAGCATTTGCTCACATTGATTGGATCTCTAATGTCACATGGTCAACCCCTTAGCTTTCGGATTATGAGACATAAACCCAACTTATTCAAAGCTTGAAATGATATAACAAGTAGAGAAGTCAAGATCAGGGATTAATTAGTGAGCTAAACTACAGTGTTTGAATCGATAAGTCTTCAAGGAAAAATGAATTAAATAGGGAATGGCTTCAATTATTACTGTGGATCCTGAGAACAAAATTAGAGTTTGAAGGTCAATAATCAACAGCATCGTAGTGGGTGGGTTGCCATGATTATGACATTGTAAGGAATAAATCCAAGATTATGAAACTAACTTAACTGGTTTATTGAATGCTTTGCAGATGAGATGTCATTAACACGTAACCTTACTTTACTTTTTTTATGGGTCTTTTTTATAGGTTTCTTGACACTGTTGGGCTATAGAAGGAACCTATTAAGGAGTTGGGACCACTTTGGTACATAATAGTTCTCATAGCTGAAATAAATGGATAGGGGTGGACTCTTTGTGCATGGTTTGGTCACAATAGAAAAAGAATTCCATTCTAGTTGCTCATCTTCATGCTTCTTTTAGGTTCATTATAAAGATAGAGATTTTATCAAGATACTCATATGACGTTCTGAATTCAACTTCTTTAAGCAACTGATGGAATACAAAACATCAAATCTTCAGAAAAATTCTTTGGGTATTGGTTTGAATAGGTCAAAATTAACATGAGATTTTTTTTGGGGGGGTTAAAGAAAATTACAATGAACTTGATTTGATCAAAATGGAAGAAAATATATCAGAATTGAGCCAAAACATTTTTGATGATAGAATTAGTATGAATCTTAGTAGTCAAAAACTGATCAAAGACTTCAATATATAAGTAATAAAAGCAGAGTCTGTAATCTTTTTGAATCTTCATGATTTTCATATCAGAAAACTTGTCCTAGAGGATGACATATCTGTAGTCACAGGTCGGTTGTCTTCCACTAATGGAGGGGCCTTTGGGATTCTGTCGTTTGGTTAGAAGCGTTTGCTTTCTTACCTCAGAACTAGATGTCCTTTCCAAGGGAAGGCCTAGACATATTTGCTAATCAAATGTCATACACGGTGTATATCCAATTTAAGTGAAGGTTTTATTCTCTGATGAAGTCATCCATTTTTGCCACGTGGTAAGACTTTGGAATGACATAAGTTGGTTCATGTCACAACTTCCACCCATGGGGTCCCATGGTTGTTTGCAACTTTGGTTTTCTCTACTTTTTTTTAAGGTACGTCGCTTATACATTTTGCAACTAAATTATTGGATGAGATGGGCTTTAAGGTCTTTCATTACAGTGAACCACTCATCTTTGCTGTTCTGGAAACGGAAAACTGTGACAAATTTCAACTCTCACAAATCTATCGTTATCAATTTCATGAGTTTTACTTCAGTACTATGCAATTAATGCACAATACTGAGTTGTTTACGATCCGGGTTTAAAATGGTGAATGAGGGCCTTTCATTACAGTGAACCGCTCATCTTTGGTGTTGTGGAAATTGGTAAAGCCGTGACAAATTTCAACTGTCACAAATCCATCGTTATCAATTTCGACCATTTACAGCTCAATTCAGCGCAATTAATGTGCAGAAGCCAAACACCAATGTCATGCCTTAACGGCAGGCTTTGAAGCTACCCTTTAACGTCTAGGGTTAAATTGTGTAGATATGCGTAAAGTGATATGGCATCTTATGTAAAATGTAATAACATCAATGTCTTAGATCCAATCTTCATTTCACCATACTTTCCTCCCCCTTCCCCTCCTCTCATTTCCATCCCTTGAACCTCCTATGACGGTTAAACTGCATACCTTACTAGAATCATGGTCTGTGGATGTGCTTTCGGCACAAAAATAAAAGCCTTTCATATGTAAAGGCAGAAAACCTAAAAAAGACTTTGGGTTTGAACTTTCGTCCTTCTACACCTTTCCTTTCTCCCTTCATATCCCCTAGTGCTAGAGATTGACATGTTAATGTGGGATTCGCATCCTGCCAAGTAGCCAGACCATAACAAATACGAGATGTACCAGGCATGATACTAGTACAGATCAATACCCCAAGCCCTAAAACCGTGATTCTGCTTCATTTAAACCATAAATTGAAGAACAAGGCGGGCCCTGGTATGGCAATTCAACCTTGTTACCCGTATATAGTCATATTTAACCATAGTTGCCAATAATATATCCATTCAAAGATTCACCAGCTTCCCCATTCCCTCCTTCGAATCCCTAATTTCCAACACTGCAGCTGCAGCTGCAACCAGGAGGTCAAAGAATATATCAATCTTTATCACTACTGTACCACATTGATCCACAAATACACTGAACAGTGAGGCTTCGATATCAATTTGCACTAATATCGGCATGAATCAACCGATCAAATATCAATTCCACACCAGAAAACTTTCACTATAGGAAAAAATATAATAGGAAACATTACCCATACCCCCCCCCCCCCCCCCCAAAAAAAAAAAAAAAATTTGAAATAATAAGGAAGCATTTGAGAACATTTTCCCTCATCATTTTCAAAGAGTTCCAACATCTAGAGTCATTCTGACACCATCTTGGAATGGAACAGGGTTAATATTGAGTATCTGAACCAATCTGCTGATATCCATAGATATGTCAGCCGGCGAAGTAACACCGCGATCAACCTGCCCATTAAACCAGTCTTAAATTTAGTGGTGGAAACAAATAAAACCAAAATACACACTAGGATAGTTTCATTTCAGAAACAAGTTCTTATAGACACATAAATTTTATTAAATCCTTGGGCAAGATTTGGTGAGATTTCTATTTCAATTTCCGATTGATATATGTAGTAAACAAATAGATTCTTTTTGGAAGGGTCAATAGTTGAAATTGTTTTAGTTGTCGTACAGCATGGCAGCAGTGGCTGTGGTTGTCAGTGGTGGCATGAGACCATTAGGAGAAGAAGAAAGGAGTGAAACAAAATGATATAGAAGATCTGAAACAACTCCTCAGCTATTTCACTGAAAGGGTGCCACAATTGAACCAAACAAATCTTTACACTGAAATCAGCCTAGAAATTGAAACAGAAACATACCAAAACAGGCCACCTTAAAGTTTCAAATTAAATCTGTTTATCATTACCACTTCTGATGAGACTTGGGAACAAAAGCATATGGAGTATGGTTTTGGTGCATCATGCTTCTCTAACAGCCAGGATGGATTGATTATTGAATGTGAATTAAGGACCACTAGCAATGAAGATATGTCAGTCTATCCCATCGAATTGAAACATTCATACTGAAACTAAACATATCCTTCAAACTGAAGTAAATCCTAGAGAACAAATTCATAAAATCGAAGGATTACCCACTTAAATATAACGAGAAGAACCTGTTTCATACATCACAGAGGAAAACGAAAAAAGAGGGGGCAAGTGAGGGGCTTACTGTTGATGCAGAAACAGCACTGATTAATGAGGCATTGTATCCTTTGACATTTGCAACAACCTCAGCCATTTGCACACGGGATACCCTCTCCGGTCCGCCAACGTTGAAAACTAGCTGCATTTGCCTACCATCTGAAATGAGCACAATGGATGCCAAATGGTTACCCAAGAAACGAGAAACCAAAATGTTATATGGATGTGAAAATAATACTATAATAGCAGGGGGCAGAATCTGGAGATAATTTTTCCAAAGAGAATCAAATGCTTTTGAGTGCAAGGTTCACTATTAAGAAATTGCTTACAAGATGGACTCTGTTCTGATAAACCATTGCCTAACGTTCAGTGTCTCCTACCTCACATGCAATTCGAACAAGAAATCAGTTGATCACTTTCTCATTCGGTGGTTTAGATCCTGAAGATCTCCTGATTTTTCTTAACCAATATTCAGTTGTTGGGACCTTTATTGCCTTTTTTTGGGAAGTGGAAGTTTCTCTATTGTAAGTGCACTAATTAGTACATTTTAGAATGCCCAGTGCACGAGGCAGCTGCCATTGTGGGGTCTGGGGAGGATCATAATGTAGACAGCCTTCCCCTATTTCTGCACAGAGGCTGTTCCCAGAACCTGTGACCACTCCGTTGACATGGAGAAACCTAACCAATTCATTAAGGCTTGTCCTCTAGTATTTGGGACTTTATGAAGGAACAATCTGCTTCAAGACCAGTCCGGGCTTATCGAAGATCTGATTGATGGGATTGGACAACAGCCGATTTCTTCACGGAGGCTAATGTTTGGTACAATTGGAGTTCCACATATCCATCTTCTACACTTTCATTCCTTTTAGACCTTGGGATCCCATTCTATCACCTTAGGTCCTTATCAAGCTTAATTTATTCCAAGTTGGACAGCGGTGTGATTTCTACTTTTAACAGCCCTGATTATGTTGGTGCAACCTATCCACAGGGATACTTCTAGGACTGTTCCAGTTGCTGGAGTGGGAAATCCTTGAAACATCATTTACTTGGATGCAAGAGAAGGATGGAGAGTGAAGATACATCTTCTTAGGTAACCTGTACACATCTGCCTTTTATGTTCATTCACAGAAGCCAAGGATGATCATTGATGTAGACTGGGCCTAGGGCATTACAAACATGGTTAAAGCTAATCACGATGCTTTAAACATTGCTGATTAGAAGAGCCAAATGAAATAGGTGGAGTAACATACGGTTGACCATTAGCTAAAGAGGGTGTACCCACTGCATGAGGTTCCTGCAACAGTGGAGTCTGGGTGGATGATCATAAGGTAGGCAGCCTTAACCCCTACGTTAACAGAGAAGCTGTCAATCAATATCTAAGAGTATCAAAATGAAAATTTTTATGATGTAGCTCATAACAGCCAAAAAAACACATATAAGTTCAGTAACATTTGCATCACCTTTCATTCTTCAAAACCTTCCATATCAAAATAAGTAAATCATTATTACTATACCCTGCATAATACAAAGTCCCACTCAAAAAAGATACTGACAGATTCGTACCTGATATCCACCTCCTACTCAGAGCTAGGATGGTTGTCACAACATCCTCAACATAAACTGGACAGCGGAACTCATCATAAAAGAATTTTACTTTGTCTCCCTTAGAAAGGACACTGTCAATCCACTGTATCAAAAGGAATGAGTCATCAGTTCAACAAACAAAAACTTTTGGGGGTGAAAATGGAAACATATGTTCTCAAGAAACTTAATGAAACCATATCTATTTAACTTCAAATATAAGCTCTGTAGTGTTTGACAAATCTTCCTTTAACAATTTATGTGAACTATTGAAGATCACACATATTCAGCCCATACCTTTCAACAAGATATTTTTGTGGGTTTAACCCCATTATGCATCTTTTGCACTGCTGTTGCTGGTTATTATTCTTGGTCTGGACTACTCTTGGAACTGCTCCCCTCAATGAGGTTGTATAGCCATGTAGTATTATGTACCTTTTTTTTTAATCAATTTAGAAATATTTGACCACACAAAAATAAATATATTGAATCATTGATTAACAAAAAGATGATAATTTTGTTGCTCAGAGGTTGTCATCTTTGTAAAAGAAAAAAATTAATTAGAACCTAAGCAAGTGTAATACTCACCTTCTTGTGCAAAAAGGAACATAAAAACGTAAAGAAGTCAGTAGTCTGAAAATATGGTCCCCTACCCATAAATTCCAGACAATGTTTCAAAAACAGATCAGTTAAAGAGTATTTAAAAGAGAAAAAGAAAAGCACAGAACTCCCTAGAAACAAGAACAACTGCCCTGTAAGACTGATATAATATGGGGCAGAATGTTGGGCAGTTAAGTTTGGGAAGCTATGTGTAGAAGGATAAAGTAAGGAATGAGCATATCAGAGTGGACTTGAGAGCTGACCCTATCACTAACAAACTCCAAGAGAGTGGTGTAAGGTGGTATGGTCATGTTCAACAGAAGCTTGGGGACGCTCCAGTAAGGAGGAGTAATATGATCCCATTTGAAGGGTTAAAAGAGCAGGCTCAAAATGACCATAAGAGAAGTTGTGAGGAAAAACATGCACAGTCTAGGTTTAGTACCAAGTATGACCTTGGATAAAGCATATTGGAGGGCAAGGATCCATGTTGCAGTCTTGCAGATCCCATACAGCTGAGCCTGACTTGAAGAGGAATAGAGGATATGTCTTCCGTCTTTTCAATTGTTATTTTCCCTCCTTTTTGAGGGATTTTTTTTCCTCACCTCATTTTCCATCCTTCTTTTCACTTCCCCCACTTCATTTTGGTTGTGTCCATGTAGCCTACCTTAAATTGGGTAAGGATGAGTTGGTTGTTGTTTTAGTGAATATGAAGCTTTCCATTTTATTATATGACAAACATCATTCTCCATACCAAGTCTCTTATTTAAGAAAATTGTACCAGCATTTGTGAAACTAAATATTTTGCTTGACAGACTTACATAAGAGTGTCCCCCCCCCCCCCCCCCTCTCTTGTTTGTTAGCACGAGTTTTCAGGCCTTTAGCCTAACTATTCCGGAGGTCTGTACTAACCTCACAACCGCATGGACCAAGTCAATTAAATAGGGTTCAATGAGAACCATTTAACTTTCACCTAAAGCAATAAAGAGAACTAAACACATGTGAGTGGCCCCAAGGATACAAAGAGTCGACAACCTCAGGACCTCATGCTTTCTTACACAACCATCCCTTGCCAACTTGACTGTTTCCCTTGGGGTATTTACACAGAGTTTGTCATATCATCAAAAGTCAACCCATCTGCACTCTTACTATCCAAAGATAGAGATATAAATCTGGTAGGAAGTACCCAAAGTAGATTTATTCCTTCACAATGCATTGGAGAAACTAAACAATCTCAATAAATTCCTAAAAAATTTAGAGCTTTTCAAAATAAAGAGTCAGATGATCGTTCCATTATTCTTTTAAGTGAAAAATAGTCTCCACAGGTAGAGGTATATATGCACATATATAGCAAATTGAATACCTTGAGGCATGAAGATGTCAGTGGGCCAAAGATTTATAGAAACATTGGATAAGAGAACTCCACACTTTTAACAACATCAGCTTTTTTCCTAAGGGAATCAGTTTGACCAGGCTCCAAGATGGAATAGTCAATCAATTTCCTCTACCACACTTTTCAGTACTGGGATGCTCAGTTTGACTTGGTTTTCCTGGAGAAATCAAAATCCAGAGGGACAATCCTTTTTTTTTTTTTTTTTTTTTTTTTTTTTTTTTTTTGAGGGGGGGGGGGGAGTGTTTGTTTATTTGAAGGTATGCTACCAGTTTATACAAATCTCCAAGAACAACCACACAAACACAGGGATAAAGCAGAAAATACAAGGTGGCTGTAAGAACCTGAATTGGAAGAGATTTTGCGACAGGTGAAATTGTCTGAGGCCCATAGATGATACTACTCCTAAGAATCACGAAGTTTGAGCAATTGGCAGAAATGAACTGCTCGGCTGCCAGTTTTGATTTCCCATAGACATTTACTGGAACAGTTTCATCATCTTCCTTATAAAAGGATTTAAGCCCTTCATAAACTGACGGTGGAGTTACATTAGACTGGGAATCCATGCTGAAGTAACTACAGCAGAAAGAATTATAAATGAATGAAAGATTTAACTCTTCTAGATAGAAACACCAGAAAACAATCAGTAGTGTCAGATAACAAACAAGACTAAAATGACCACCATTACCTTCTCCTATTTGGTGTTGGGAATACGAATCCCATTTCCATATTTCAATAGTATAGGCCTACAACAATTTGTACCCCCCAAAATGACTTCTAACACTCCTTTTTGCTACCTTGAACTATGTTTGTCATGGTCTTCACCATAACATCTTCCAGGTTCAGACAACATCAACTTGCTCTCTTCCAGTTGGAAAATTTGCCAAGTACCAAGTGAGATCTAAGGCTCTTCAATTTATCCAAATCATCTCTACTCTCTAGAATGCAACATTCTCCATCATTACCGGGGGAAGCTGGATGTTTTAAATTCCAGGCGAAGATCACTCACTTCCCCCAATACAGTTTAGCAAAGGACGATATTTTCTTGGATCACTTTCTGGTTGCAGCAACTCAAAACATTTAGTTACAGCATATCTTGGACTCACCCATTTTAAAATGGTGATCAGATGAATTGATTGACAGAGGAGCCGAAACATGATTTGGGGAAAAAATCAAGTATGATCAGTGGGGCCTTTCATCAAGTTCTAGATTTGTCATATTTGCTCAGATATTTAGCAGAATAACATCAATACTGCAATTGTCAACAAATATGTCAGTTTAGTCATGTAATGCCAGTTGAGTAACTTGTATTGACTGCCTGAAGACCAGATAACATAGAATTATTTCTTCCGATGGGTAACAGAAATATGAATTAAGCAATTTTCTTTCCCTGCAACTACTTGCTATATATGAGGGTGATAAGCTGAAAAACATTGGGATGTCAAAGGGGCTCTTAAATCTTCATTATTTGGTCCTGTGCAATTATCCCTGTATTTATTTGAAGTCTGAGACTATGGCGCATTAAAAAATAAAAAATACTTCTCTTGTTAGCAAATCATCTTCGATTGTATCTTTTGAACACACTATATCCAAGATCAAGGTGGACAATGCTTTACCTTGATCAGTTGATAAATGGATCAAAAGGCTGCCACTGTCGCCAAAACTAGAAAGCCATTTTACAAGAGAAGAAGGTACATTGACAGCCATAGCAGCAGCAGGGTCCATCTCGCATATACGAGGTACTGAGAGAGCAGCACAATTGATCACCACATGAGGCTGGCAAATTAAAAATTTACTGAGTATTAGGCGCCAATTGAAACATCTAAGTTCATATCACTGACAAATATACGAGATAATCAAATCAAAACTAGAACAAAAGCAGAATCCGTGCTATGTCTATACTAATTAACTTTCCAGAACTTCGTTTGAAGGGAAAAAATGAATAACTGACGGTTAAGCCAACGGAGAAACATACTTGACCGAAGGTAGATGAGATGGAATCAAGCCCAAGGCCAGTCTGTATATCGACAGGGAAAGCGAGAGATGGAGAAATGGCATCGAGCAAAGACTGAGGAGGAGTAGAGCGATAGGTGAATGCGAGATCGTAAGGCCTTTTATCCATCTCTGAGAATGCCTTCAACACATGTTGGCCCAGGTAACCTGTCCCTCCTACCACTAACACTCTCTTCCGATCCATATCTTTCCCCTTCGCCTTCTTAATCCTTTTAATCTTCTTTGCGTAGACGCAGGAGTGCAATACACTAATATTAAGGCTCCTCCTTCCTTCTTCTGCTGCAATGACACCTGAACCGTTGATATTTGCGTTACCTACAGGAATAATCGGTTTCGAAACCTGTCGGGGACCGTCACTCTGCTTACAGAGCCTCGCAGATCTGAGGATATGGCGGGTAGGAGTGCATTCCAAGTTCGGTTCACGATAATAAATGTTACATTGGGTTTGAAGGTATTTTAATGTAAATGAAATTTTAAGAGTCATCTTGGGGATGTAGCTCAAATGGTAGAGCGCTCGCTTTGCATGCGAGAGGTACAGGGTTCGATCCCCTGCATCTCCATCGTTTTTGTACCTCTCCCCTACATGGCTGCGTGGTGATGTTCTTAAGTGCATCAAAATCTGAAATGCCCACTGATATTGGTCAAGTTATTAATCAAAATGGCAATAACAAAATCCCCATATCATCAAAAAATTAAAAATACAAACAAACCACTCTAAGAGATTGTGGGAGTCAAGATAAATACAAAATCCTACATATGAGAGATACCAATAGTTTTTTTTGGCCAAATTTAACTTTTTTACATTTTTTTATGAGGTTCATCCGGGCTAGCTTGCGCGCACCACGATTACATCCTCAAATTAATGTCGCCGAATGGGTGTGAATCCAATACCTCCCCGTGAAAAGTAGGGTTTTTAACCGCTTTACTAACCCATCATTGGCGAGAGATACCAATAATTGGCAAGGGAATGCAAGGGTGTCAAAAAATTAAAACTCTTAAAAAAAGAAAAACAAATCCAAAATGGAACCAACTTAATTTGATTTGGATTGTTTGGTTTCGATTCCAACTATATTATCGAGTTATGTATTCATTTCGGTTATGACACAAGCGATCTATTAGGGTTTGAACCATAAGTTGGATAGAAATAGAAATAAAAAATCAATACCCACAACCTCAAACCCTTAAGAAGCTCTGTTAAAATGAGTTAGTTATCTTCTTCTTTTTTTCCTTTTTCTTTTATTTTTATTTATTTATTTTTATTTATTTATTTTAGATAACGATGAGATAATAAAATATAGAATGAATTACCCTTCAGTCTTTTTGAATTTTACCCTTTCACGACCACAAAGAGCCTAAAAACCCTACTGTGACTGAATCGGAAAACATTTCTGCTATATTAAAAGGAAATTAATAGTTGACATGGAAGAAGGGGTTTTGATTATCATCATCCAATCAAGGATTGGGGGCTACAACCCGGCCCAAGGAGAGGGTTACCTTTCAGTCTTTTGAATTTTACCCTTCCGACCACAAGAGCCTAAAAACCCTACTGTGACTGAATCGGAAAACATTTCTGCTATATTAAAAGGAAATTAATAGTTGACATGGAAGAAGGGGTTTTGATTATCATCATCCAATCATAGTGATTGGGGGCCTACAACCCATAGGCCCAAAGGAGAGGGACCGATGTATCGTAGGAGTAGAGGTTTGAACCCATTACTTTCTTAAGCTTATTGATTTTTATATAAGAAGTTGTCACCGCAGTATTACAAGCACATTCAGGGGTTTTAGAAGTTAAAAATAGTACTTCATGTAATAGTGTAAAAAAAAATCAGATTACTGTGATTTGAACTGGTTTCACCTAAAGGTATTCAGTTATGACAATCTAAAGACCTATTGGTTTTGAACATAACTCGAGCTAAATGAGACATATAAAAACAACAAAGTATGAAACCTTGACTTAAGATTGTTTTCCTACATTTCTAACTTGCATCTTGTATAAAGTGGCCTTTATTCCTTAGATACTACATAATGTAATTTATCTGAAGGTTTTACTATTTCTTAATTAAATCTGTATTCTTTATATTAGTCTATTCTTAATTTAATTTTTGAAAATTTTAAGATTGACATAGACTTAAATGCAGTTTTATTTAATTTTATAATGTTTTTGCTGATTTTATTGATTAAGGTGGTTGACAAAGAAATATTCCACCTTTGAAACCAACGGGGTTGGTTCAAGTGGTAAGCAGTTTGGTCACTTTAAGCAAGGTTCCAGTATCAAAATCTTGTGGATGCAAAAAATCCCTGTTGGGAGACTCACCCACCACAGCCAAGTATGCGACCCAGGTTAAACAACGGATTAGTCAAGGCAAAGTCTTGGAACTGGGGTTGGCAACCAAAAAAAAAAAAAAAAAAATCCCACCTATATTGGTTAATTTTTCCCGCTGGCGTTTACATTTTTTCACTTGATATGACCTAAAACTTATTAAAAGCTGGAGAAATTACATAAAAATTGAAATTGGATTTATTAAGGAAAAAGAAAAATCAGGTTAAAAAAAAAAAACCCCCCGGATACTTAAAAAAGGATTAAAGAAAGCGCATAAGCTAAGCAACGCGCGCGCGTTTTCATTTACTTCTCTTTGTTCAAAACCCTAAACCCTTGGAAAGCCTCGCTGAAATGACTTCATATCTTAAGAAACAATAGAATCGCAATTCAGGCTTCTTCATATCAAGAAAATGAACTCGTCTAGGTTGCGTGCATCTTCTTCGACAATGAACAAGCTTCTGTATAACCTTTCCTTCTTCCGCTCCATGGGCGGTGGGCCACGAACATTCCCCGGTGGTCTGAACAAATGGCAGTGGAAGAGACTGCACGAGAAGAAAGCCAAAGAAAAGGAGCAAAAGCTTCTCGAGCAGGAAAAACAGCTTTATCGGGCTAGGATTAGATCCCAAATCCGTGCAAAACTCGCCGGTAAGTCCGATGAACCTTCCTTGGAATCAGAATCGTCGTCTAATTACAGCGCGATGAGTGCTGAAGATCACGTCAAAGCCCTTGCCGATCGGTTCATGAAAGAAGGAGCTGAAGACTTGTGGAATGAAGACGACGGGCCGGTGAAGTCAACTCCCCCTCGACCTCCTGCGAGGAATCAGGCAGTCCAATCGCCAATTGATCTGAGAAAGTTTGTTGCGGCCAATGGTGGTTTGACGGCTAATCGTCGTGAAGCTTCAAGGTCAGCGTTTGATTCAGTTAAACCTAGATATTATTCGGCTGTAGCAGGGAGGATCTCGAGACCAAAGTATAGATTTCGAAGAAATGACACTTCGTCTAGTGATGACGATGACGATGAATTTGGTTTGCAGAATGGTTTCGTAAAGACTGCTACTAGTGAGACTAAAGGAGTCCAGATGAAAGCTGTTAAGAAATTGAGATGGCCGAGGTTTGATTTCAGTGACAAGGAATCAGAAGAAGATACGGATTTGAAAGGTAAAGCTAGTGTAAAGGAGATGATGGGCAGAGCTACTTTGAGAAATTATGATATGAAGAAAATAAGGCGAGCTCCTAAGTTCACTGAAGGTGAGAGTGATTTTTCGGAGCAAATTATGTCCATTCGAGATGAGCTGAGAAGGAGAAATTTGGACGAAGATGGGAGACAAAACAGCGAGGAGGCATCACTTCTGAGTCAGAAAAGGTTTGCGAATGATGAGCTTTGTCAATGTCAGTTTTTTTCTGAAATGAAACTACTAGACTTATTAACTGGCGAAAACCAAACTACCTTCTTTATATTATCTGTGTTAAATATTCGTCAGTTCTAAATTTCTCCTTCGGTCATTGCTCAAACTTGGTGCTTGCTTTGTAACGCTAATGATTTTTCATTTTGTCTCAATTATGGTTTTATTCTTAGTCTTTTAGGAGGATATCACAACATCAATAGCACTGATGCTAATGAGGGTGATGGATTCTGTGTAAAAACTGTATATTTTTTCTTGTGCTTGTGTTTCACTATAATTTTTTTAACTGCCTATCTGGACTTCCCTCAGATTTGAAGAGTGCAGCATTTCCCCGTTGACGGTAAAAGCACTTACTTTGGCTGGATACGTGCGGATGACCGTTGTACAGGAGGCCACTCTTGCTTCTTGCCTTGATGGTGTGTTTCCTGCATTCTGCCTCTTCAGTCTTGAATTTTTCACTTTGTTTTCAGCTGACAGCTTTTTCATGTTTATTCATATAGTTTCTGGTTTCCTTTGTGAATGTCATTAATAAGTAATTACAACTCTTCCAAATGTTTTCTCATTCTCGTTATTTACAAAATGAATTATGGCTATCATTCAATTTGAGGCAGGAAAGGATGCTTTGGTCAAGGCTAAAACTGGCACTGGAAAAAGTGCAGCATTTTTGGTACTTAACTTGCTCTTTTCTTTTTTCTTTTTTTTTTTGATGATTTTTACAACACTTGTCTACTCCTCAAGTTTGGATGCTAAACATAAACAGATCCCTGCAATTGAAGCAGTTTTGAAGGCTATGAGTAGCACTGCAAACTTACGGGTGCCACCGATTCTTGTCCTTATTCTTTGTCCTACAAGGGAGCTTGCTAGTCAAATTGCTGCAGAGGCCAACGTAATGCTAAAGTACCATGACGGCATAGGTGTTCAAACACTGATTGGAGGTACACGGTTCAAGGATGATCAGAAACGTCTAGAATCTCATCCATGCCAGGTTCCTTATGTTATTCATGTCCTTGCTTTTCTTTTCTTGAGGCAGTTTCATTTCTAAAATAGCAGATCTTAAACACTGCTTCATCTTTCCTAGATAAATCTATCATGTTACTAAACTAGTTTTCTGTATCGCAATGGCCATTCATTTCCTAAGGTTTGTCTTAATTGAAATGAGGGAGATACTTTTACCGGAGTGTACCTCATTGTGCGTGGGAGGATGGGTGTTTTTTTGGGGAATGAATAAGGGGGTTGGGTTTGTACTTTATTTGTGAAGTTAATCACAGTTTGCATTCTTTCTTGGTTTTTTTGAGTAATATTTCCTCACCTATACGTCACTAATGTATTTGATTAATTCTTGTCACTCTTGGTGGATCTTTTCCAGATTATAGTTGCAACTCCCGGTAGGTTATTGGATCATATTGAGAACAAATCTGGGTTCTCTGTTCGCTTGATGGGCTTGAAAATGCTTGTACTTGATGAAGCCGACCACTTATTAGATCTAGGGTTTCGCAAAGATGTAGAGAAGCTTGTTGATTGCATACCACGTCAAAGGCAGTCCTTACTGTTCTCTGCTACTCTTCCAAAAGAGGTTGATTTGTTGAATTCCCCTTTCAGGTTTCGTTCATTCAAAATCAAAACCTTGTGTACTTGCTGTAAACAACACATGACAACATTTGCTGTTACAATTTTCTAAATTATAAATTTTCAGGTTCGCCGCATTTCACAGCTTGTATTGAAAAAGGAGCATGTTTTCATTGATACAGTGGGTCTTGGTAATGTGGAAACTCCTGAAAAGGTATGGGTCTTCCATACTGATTGTTGGTTTCTGATTGCTTTAATTATTAACAAGTTCCACCTTATGAATTTTGTCAATTAAGCAATAAACTTAGTGAATGTCAAGAAAGTGAAATAAGAAAGAAATTGAAGTCATCCAAGAATGTTTTGTGTATTGCCTCAGTAATATTTATGAACTTCGCATTTGGTTTCACCTGAAATATTCTCCTGACTAAGCTTTCCTTGTTCTGTTTGTCATTTCTCTATGGACACTGCTCCCTCTATAAGCCATGGGCTTGAAAATCTGAGAGCTGTACTTTAGACTCTTTTCTGTGATATGGTTAAATATGATTTTCTAAGATTGGTGAGCTGGTTTCATGTTCGGTTCTGTGCAGAGAATGCCATTTATGCATTGTACACCATTATTTTTTTTTATATAGAAGAAACTTGGGCCTAACTCGTGCATAACTTGGATTACTGAATGCAGGTTAAACAGTCATATATTGTTGCACCTCATGAACTCCATTTTCAACTAGTTCACCAGCTTTTGAAGGAACACGTCGAAAGCATGCTTGATTACAAGGTTGAGACATTATCCCCTGCTTGTTCTTAAGTTGATAATTATTTCTTGTTTTTTGTTTCTTTTTTGAGAAGAAAAGGGGGGGGGGGTTGTTGGGTTGGGGTTTAATTGTTTGTTCCCTGCCCAGGTTATTGTTTTCTGCACAACTGCAATGTTGACATCTCTTATGTTCCTCCTCCTTCGAGAGTTGAAATTGAATGTTAGAGAAATGCATTCAAGAAAGCCTCAACTTTATCGTACTCGCATATCTGATGAGTTTCGTGAATCCAAGAGGTTGATTCTTGTTACATCAGATGTTTCAGCTCGTGGCATGAACTATCCTGATGTTACTCTGGTGATTCAGGTAGCTTAAAACTTGGCATGCTTATAAGCCGTAATTTTATTCAATTATCAGACTCTTATGGAATAAGTCTTGGTAGAATCATAACCACATTTGTATTGATGTAACTGCCTGGTAGGGAATTATTGCATGCCCAAGATAATTTAAACCATTCTGTAAATTGATATGCCAACAACTCATGGCTGTATGTGTATACTAACAGAATCAAGCATCTAGTGCTTGCTGTTACTCGTATCTCTATATGTGTACTAATAGAACACGTGACTACCATCAACTTTTTAGTGGGCTGCTTGCATTATTACTTGTGTGTAATCCAGAATTTTGGCAATTTGTAGGTTGGTATTCCAATCGACAGAGAACAATACATACATCGTCTTGGTAGGACTGGGCGTGAAGGCAAAGGAGGAGAAGGCATTCTATTGCTTGCACCATGGGAAGAACATTTCCTGGATGAAATAAACAATCTGCCAATTCAGAAATCTAATTTACCACAGATAGATTCAGATGTGAAACTGAAGGTTTCTTTCGCTTATCCAAATTTCAAATTTCAAAATTATGCCCATGCAAAATATTATTGCCTTACGTCAGTTGCTTTAACTTTTTCATATTAAAAGTGTGTTGAAAAAAATGGTAGTACTTAGGTATTACATTAGGCAGACTGGCTGTGGATTTCATTCTTAAAAATGTTGCAACATTGTTTTGGGAGTTGCTGCTTTTTGAAGAAAATAGGCAGGACAAATGCGAGAGCAGCCTTGATGGAATGGTAGAGGTTGTTCCATTGTGACTAACTGGTCATTGTTCAAGTCTTGGAAACCACCTGTCTTGGAATGCAGCAGTAACGCTGCATACATTATGATCCTCCCCAGGCTCCACAGTGGCAAGGGCCTCATGCACTGGGTATCCCTCCAATTCTCAAATGTCAGCTTGGAATCTTACTTACTAATATTTATTTACACAAATTACCTTCAAAACTCTTATGCAACTGCTGAACAGTTGAAGGCCTTTGTTGGTACCCATCTTCAGCTATATTAAATCCGTACCGAATCGGTTTTCCCAGAGATTCTTTTATTCTTTCTATTGTTTTGCAGAATTAATTTTTTTCTGGCTTGAAACCCTCACTTGGTAGATTTTTTCATAGTTTGTATTCTAGGGCAGCACAATAGATTGGTCCATTTTGTGTTCGATGTAATACTCGGAGAGCTTGTATATAAGGTTTACGTGTTTGGCAGCATTGCTAACTCTTCCATTTATTTGTTTAGAAAGACAGTGAAATTTCCGTTATCCTTGACATGTGAAACTGTTTTCTTGTACAGGTGGAGGACTCCATGGCAAAGATTGACTCAAGTACCAAGGATGCAGCGTATCATGCTTGGCTTGGCTATTATAATTCAATTAGGGAAATAGGAAGAGATAAAACCAGGCTTGTAGAGCTGGCAAATGAATTCTGTTACTCCATTGGGTTGCAAAAGCCACCTTCACTTTTCAGGAAAACTGCATGCAAGATGGGATTGAGGGACATCCCTGGTATCAGGATAAGAAAGTAGTACTTGTTATTAGAAAAATTTCTTTACCTGGTCATAATGTTCAAGCCAGATTATGAAGTATGGACTCAGATAAGTCGTTTTCTGGATCAGTGGGTTCCACAGAAACCATTGGCAGAGTTCTATTACAAGCACCGACACAGACCATTTCTGTTTTTTCACTCTCTCAAATCAATGAGATGGGATCTCTGCAAGTCATGCTTATGGGGTTGTAAGCATGTCAAAAAAGTTTCCTTCTTGTTTTATCCTATGTATTCCTGCACATACAATCGTGTAAGAACCCTTTAGTCATAATGAATTATGTTTTGCAACATACTTTGGATCATACACAATGGGATCTTGTTGGTTGACTGAAAAATATGCTTTTTCCAATGGTGTTTAGGAGTTTTTGACTTGGGAAAGAACCTGAATCTTTAATGCATTGATACAAATCTGGGCGATATTCTAGGTTGATGTATTTCTCGTTTTCGATGCATTGGGTTCCTACTTCCTAGTTCCTGAAAGGGGTTGGAGGAGTAGCAATGGAAGGCCCATGTTTGTTTGGTTAATGTGAAGCAGGTTCCATTTTGGTTGCAGAGCTAGAAAGGTAGACATTCAGCAAACCTGTGAATTGGATCAACGGCTTGGATTGGATTATAAGCATTCAATCTTGGTAGAATGAGATTTTTTCAGGGTTCTTACAGCAACAAGGATCAGGCTCTGTGCACCCTAGAGTTCTAATATATATTGTTGAGGTGTCATTGAACCGCTGAGTATAGGTGCTGTGCACATAGCCAATCTTATTGCTGAAACTCTGATATGTAGGTTGGGTTATCCAACAAACAAGTTGCAAAAGTTAGGGAGGATAGTTTGAATGCCGTTTCAAGTCCACAATCCTGCCTATAATTTGGTGAAAGGATTGAGGAGTGATTTAATGTATTGGAAATTAGTTTTCACACGAAAGCAGAAAAGCATTTGAATTTCTATTATGTCCATTTTTGTGTTAGAAATGGACCATTTATTTCACTCTAGATGAAAGACACGTATCATTAGTCACAATCAAAGATACGCTCACAATCAAAGGTTGAAGTAAAATTTTGAAGAGAACTTTTTTATTTTAATTTAATTTAATCTTGACTTTTAGATGTGATTGATGAACACATGCATTTCATCTAGAGGAAAATTAATAGTTTATTTTTTTGCCTGAAATGGACTTAATAAAATTCTAGAAAGCATTCAACTAAAAAGCAGTCAACATCCAAATTGGTTATCAAAGTTTTGTTATGAATATTATTGTTGTGTAGAATATCCTTAGCAACTGTAAGTCCTCTCCAAGACTTTAGCACAAATCTGGTCATATCAAATGGTTTACGTTTCAGTAAGATGGGATTGATTCCTGTTTTTTTCTTTTCTTTTAATTGACATTACAGAACAATCTGCTTTTGAGAATGGAGTGTTGACTGGTTTCTAATTACTACTGAGGATTTCCTTAGCATGTGTTTTATGGCAAGAAGATCTCCTTTAACTTCAGATGAAAGAGAAGAGAAGCAATGGCATCCCTAGTTACTTTTCATATCGGTTTTGGATCCGATGCCAAGGGTCAATCAGATTAAGATCTCCTTAACTTCAGATGAAAGAGAAGAGAAGCAATGGCATCCCTAGTACTTCATGTAGGTTTTGGATCCGATGCCAAGGGTCAATCAGATTGCTGGCCACTCTCAATCATGGATGAGAGACCTCCTAAGTATGTGGCCATTTCAATATCACTGGAGCCCGATACAGATCGGTGAATTAGTATCAGATTTCTATTCGTCTGACTCAGCTCTCGACTCTCAAAACTCTCTCAAATTTAATGTGAAATTCTCGTGGAACATAAATTAGGTTAGCGTTATGTTTCATGCCTATCTTGCTGATTCGTGACATTTTGTCGTGTCTGCATGGATCCTATCCAGTGGCCGACTGGTGCTCAAACGGCAGATCTGGGGTTCCATTTTGTATGATGGTCATGCATTTCCCAGCTCTTCAGTGCTTTTACCCATCTGCCCAATCAGTTACTGCTTCATTGGAGAGGAGCCTCCAACAACAAATTAGAAAAATTTCTCTACCATTCTTCTTTCTTCTCCGTTGATTTATCAAACGATTTCAAATAAACCCTAACAAAAAAAAACCGAAATAAACAGAAAAATCGTTTCTCCTAAATTACACCTAAGACCTACCAGTCAATATAACTGAAATCACAAAATGCCTTCAAGGCAGCCTGGTTGATTTCAAAAAGTCAGACTCACCATCTTATGTTTATTATAACTGTCGATACCTATTCATCTTAGATAGTTAGATGTAATGTCTCTTTATTAGATCACATTAAAAAATATATTTATTATATAATATAACATTTCGATACGAAATAAATGTGAAAATTATCTGATGGTGTGATTTCAATACCGATATTTTAGACCTTAGTTTGTTGAAATTTTTTCACCAAATGCCTTGAGAATATCGACCAACAATTAAAACCAAGAAGGGCATTTTAGGAAAAGGATTTATCGAAGATCGATGATCGATCGTCGATGCTGCAATAGGTCTCCCAATTGAAATACCAATAAATTGGGAAGAGGAAAAGAGCCTTTTTCTTTAGATTTCTCGTCTTTATCACTGCCGCTGCTGCTCTCTCTTTTCTGCCTATTTTTTGTGATTCACTGCAAATCATGGCAAATATGCAGCTATGGGAGACGTTGAAAGCAGCGATAACAGCTTATACTGGACTATCTCCGATGACCTTTTTCACGGCAGTAGCTTTGGCTTTCGCGTTCTACTATGCCATTTCTGGGTTGTTCTCGTCCCCTGAGCCCCCCAGGTCGAGAGCTCCGCCAGAAGAGGTAAAGCCACTGCCACCTCCAGTTCAGCTTGGTGAAATCACTGAAGAGGAGTTGAAGGTATACGATGGATCCGACCCCGCGAAGCCTCTACTCATGGCGATCAAGGGACAGATCTATGATGTTTCGCAAAGCAGGTTTCAGTTCTCTCCCTGTTCTCTTAATTTTTTTTTTCAGTTCGATTGTTATTTCTTTCTCTGAATTCTCTTGGAGTTTAGGGTTTCTGTTGTTTTTAGGCTATGGTTGTCAATTTGTTGGCTCTTTTACTTATTTTCCTCTGCTTTCTTGTTCATCGATCAATCGGTTTTTGGTATTCTATGTGATCTTGATTGATAAACTATTCCCTTTCTCTATCTTTGTTTAGTATTTTCATTCCCGTTACAGTTCTACTTCGTTCCCCCTTTTCGATTTTTCCTATGAACAAATTATGCTTCTATTTTATTTCGTCTATTGCGATTCAGCGCATTTTCTTTGCTTTTTGGGGAATATCCATACTTTAATTTTTTCCGGTCGCGTTTTGGTGCTCCTCCCCTAATCCGTCGTTATTCTTTAGGTAAATGATTGGTTGAATCTGTAGTTTTTTTTTTCAAAAAAAAAAAACTTTTATTCGCATTTCGTACCTGGTTCTAGTTAATTCACTTTTGGTCCTTTGTTTTTACGAGAAGCACTCTTTTCTTTTCCTAGAATCGAAGGTATGGATGATTCCAGGAATCGAGAGTATGAAATTCATAAAAATGAATTAGATAATGGTGGGGTTTCTGTATCTTTAGTGTAGTGAATGTAGTGATGAATCTTGTATGTATTCGTAAGAGTAAAAAGGAACTTTGTCCAATTTTTGAGGTCTCAAAAGGTGTGGAAACATATAAGAAAAGATTGAGCACTTTAACCATTCAGCAGTGGATGCTTTAACAGGGATCATCATACATTGTGAACAACCATATTATATGGTCGTACATACATATATATCTTTGGAATTTTAATTTTGCTATGCGTGAGATTCGCAACACTTTATTGAAAAAGCATAAAACCGAATGAAGGAATTGATAAATAGGTTGAGGTTCCTTCTGGCCTGCTACAGATGGAATGAGCACCTTATAGCTTTCTGCATGTATGGTTTCTAATTTTAATAGATGGATGGAAAAGGGTTTTTGAGTGTTTTAACATAACTGCAAGAGATTTGTGTGTAATAATCTCCCTTCCATCAGTGGTTGATAATCAGTATTATCTATTCGAAATTATTTATTCTGTGTGCAATCTAATATTCTTGTAGGATGTTCTATGGACCCGGTGGACCGTATGCCTTGTTTGCAGGCAAGGATGCTAGCAGAGCCCTTGCAAAGATGTCTTTCGAGGAGAAGGATTTAACAGGTGATATCTCAGGCCTTGGTCCTTTTGAAGTCGATGCATTGCAGGACTGGGAGTACAAGTTTATGAGCAAGTATGTTAAGGTTGGGACAATCAAGAAAACCATTCCAGTAACCGATGCATCTCCTGCGGGTGAATCCTCGGAAACTGCTGCTCTTGATGGTGCTAAACCTACAGAAAATGGGCAACCAGAGAGTGCTGCAGCCGAGCCAGTTGAGGAGCAACCTCTCAAGGAGACAGTTGTTGATGGTGGTGTTGAGAGAGAGTAGTTTCTCACTTCCCATGTCCCTGCAAGCTGGTGCATGTGAAGCATCAGAAATACTTTGTATCTTCATAAATCTTCTTTCTCTAGATGGTGATACTCTGTTGTTAATCCAGCGGAATACTTGTACTTTAATTAATCTTATTCCTACCTTGTGAAACTTTCAAACTTTTCTTTTAGGGTTCTTCTGCAGTTATATTGAAATATTGAAATGAAGATTCGTGGAAAAAAGAGTTTGCATTTGCATTTGTATCCTGTGGCGATTTTTTATATAAATTGAGGGTGGGGGTTATTGCATATACCACCAGAGAGTCTCCTGACCTCTTCATTAAGAGGTATTGGTCATTGTTAAATTGAGTTGACCCTTTCGTGGTAGGTTTGTTATCAGAAACCTTAATGAGAAATGTCCTTGAGGACATTGATATAGAATTTGAGGTCTGGTCGGGGAAGCCATGGCTATAAATGTTTGGACTTTTGGAAGACATGGGTAGGGGCTTCAGCTCTATTATGCTGGAACTGGACAAGAAATAGCTGGTTGAGCTTGTCCTAAGGCAACTTCCCCTCACATTGGAAGACCCCATTGATGATACAGTTGTAAGATGTTCTCCCTCTGCAATACGTTCTTAGGAGTTAGGATAGTCAATATGATGGGGCAGACTTAGGAGTTAGGATGGTCAATATAATGGGGCAGACTTGAATGTGCAGATGTGCAAGATGTGCTGCCAACTAAAGTTCTCAATTCTTACTCTTAGTCATTGTCATCCCAACACCACAATCAGAGGGAGGGAGGAAAGCCATGAATTAGGCTGGAGCTCCTGTAATCAATCGTTTCTTTATAAAACCCTCTTTTTTGTTTTTGGTTTTGTTTTGGGGAGAAGGGGGACATCATCACTTCACTAAGAAGTATGGATTTTATCACTTTACTAACTTTGTATTAACATATTCATTTTAAAGAAAAAAAATCATTATAAAGAAGAGATCATACACACATTGATATCTGTATTACACAAATGCACAAATCCTGGACGGGAGTCTCACCAAGAGGGCCAGCCTTGATATAGAATCTGCCATTGAATTAGCAAATCTAGTGTCAAAAGAAAAAATCACATTGTTTGAGCATTTGCTCAAACCCCATAATATCTTCAAGAATAACAATCTGTAGGAGGGGGAACTGCAAGCACTATATTCAATAACTCCAAACAGTCCATCTTCACTTTTAGATTATGCAAACTTTTCTTTCATGCATACTCCAGACCTGATCTAAAAGCTCTTAGCCACTAATGGTGAATTGCTAAGGACTCCACTTGAAAAGGATGCTAACACCTTGTCCTCTTCATTTCTAACCCATCATTCTAATCCCACCTTTGTTGCCATCTCTTCCACCCGAGTTGGGATCAGCAACCCTGACAGGTGCTCCCCGACGGCTTCCCGATCACAAAAACCGTGGGGTACACGGTGAAAAACACTTTTTGAAAAAAATTAAAAAAATCCAAAATTTCACCTGTGGGTCTTGACTGTATTTTTGTGGTTGGAAAGCTGTCGGGAAGCACTTTATGCTCCCCTGACGAGAGATGATCCCGATCCTCTTCCAACCAAGCTTCAATCACAATTCAGCTTCACAAAATCCTTCTTAGGCGGTTACCAAACAGTTAATGTTGCTCCCCGGATACCTTTTGATTATGGATAGAAGAGTACTTTTATAAAAAATTTTGGTCAAAAATAAGATTTATTTATTAATATTTAACCTCTTACATCTGAGTTTATCATACAATAAAGCCCAAGACAAGAGAGGGGAGGGGAGTTAAAATAGAAGACCAAGTCCGGTGATTTTTTTTTTGGTAAAAACAATTCCTGTGATTTAGCGTGCGCTTGTCTGCATTTTAAGAAATTATTGCTGACTTACCACTTCTGATTTTTTCCCTACCGAGCTAGGTGTTCGAATTACCTTCTACAGGCATATGATGAAAAATTTGGGGAAAATTACTTGATTAGCTAGTTTTAAGTTTTCATTTACTAAAGTAACCACTCAAAGTTTCACTTAACAAAACTAACTAAAACTGAGTTAGGGTTTACAAAACTAGTCAAAATAGTGATTTTTCATCTAGTTGAACATTTTTACCTCTAAAATTAATCATACCAATATGGGGGTAAAAATGTCCGAAGGGAATGAAAAATTAGTGATTTTCCCCTTTGAACAAAATAATGATTTTCTCTTTTTAATGTGGTTAGTTTTAGGGGTTAAAAATGTTAAAGGAATGAAAATTTACTATTTTGGTTAGTTTTGTAAACTCAAACTTAGTTTTAGTTAGTTTTGTTAAGTAAAACATTGAGTAATTATTTTTGTAAAGAAAAATTTAAAATTGACTAATCATGTAATTTTCCCAAAAATCTGTTCTCCTCGTTTGAGCTGACGTGTCCAAATCTTCAAAAGAGTTTCAAGACGAAAAATTTTGGGCCATCGGATCTGACATCCAATGTCTTGCTGGATAGTCCAACAAAAGTAAGATCCACGAATCACCTTTGACTCAAAGAGCTTTGGGTAGGGATTAATATCAGGTCCATTTCTTACAAGAAAATGGATCAATTTCCTTGTAAATGTGTGACATGTGTCTCAACATGATATCAAGTGGTGGAAATTCAGATAACATTATTCAACTTTTTGATGTAACTTTTAAATTGATTTCAACTATTTGATGTGATATTGGCATCTGCAAGAAAATTGATGGTCTATCTCTAATAAGGAAATGGACTTGATAAATTTTCACATTTATCGTGCCAACTTTCTAGACTGCCCGTTCAAACTCGGGCGGCCTGATCATACTTTCAGGGCGCACCTATCCATCCATCGAGCATTCGGTATCTTTTGCAGCTTCTTTTGTTCTTTCATTCCTGTGTAAAAATATCTCGTCTTGTTCTCTATTGGGCACGTAATCTGTTCCGGCTTCAATTATTTGCTGAGGAGACGACGGTCCAATGGGGACTAAAGTTGACTAAAAACAAATGAAAAGCATCAGTTGATATTTTCACATTGAACTCCAAGATTTCATGATCAATGCCAACTAGATAAACGCGAACTCAATCTTCTTCTTCTTCTTTGATATCGAGTACCCTATTTCGCTTTTCCGATATCTGGATTTATAGAACATCATATAATGTGGAAGCTAGCTCGGTCTGCAGCGTCGAGTCTACAGCAGACACGGCGGTTCTCGACAGTGATTCCGGATCCATGCATCGTTCACAAGCGTGGGACCGATATTCTTCATGATCCATGGTTTAACAAGGTTAAGCTTGCAATATTTATTAATTGATTTTTATTGTTATTAGTATCTCGATCGATTCACGGATTTTATTTGTATCCTGCTGCCCGAAAATTTGGTTATTTTTGGCTCAAGAAATTACAAACTTCAGCACAAACCCCCTAGAAAAGAAGATAGAACGTAAAGTAGGAAGTAGTATATCAGTTGATGAATTCAATGGTTACCTAACTTCAGTGGGAGAGATGTTCCGGAATACTCAACCGTATAGCGGTTCTCTTCAACGCTAGACGAAAAGAAGAAGCTAGCATAAACATTTGTAGTTAGGCGACGATAACTTATTAAGCACAGCATATAAAACCAAAAATGATGCATTTCATCATTTGGAAAAGCTGCATAGGTACTTACATGAACTTCATGCCAAACAAAAGGTTGAGTTTTTGTGTCTCTGGAACCAGCCACCTTCCTGTCTGTCTCGATCTCCTTTGACGGAATTTCATGAGTTAACAGAGAGATCAATGTTTAAAATTCCTGTAAAAACTCATAACAAGGAATGGAATTTCATCATGCTTGTTATGACATGTTATTGACTCCAACTTACATTTGGCTGTTCGTATTCACTTTTTCATAAGGATGTTCAATATTTTGTGATATATATCCATTTTTCAGTTGAATTTTCAAGTTCATGTGAAATAGGTTAATGAATGTCTTCAGAAATTTGCAAGGACTTCAAAACCAAAGTGTTTTTTTTTTTTTTTTCTTCCAACATTTGTGTCTGTCATGAGAAATTATGCAGCCTCATTCTGATGACTAAATAGGGTCTGGACACTGAATTTTGCAATCCTTTGTTGTATGCCATTCTGAAGGGAATATCCAGTCAACGATTAATTTGCATTGATGCAAATTTGTTTGAATGGTCAACATGTTGGTGTACATTATTATAAAACTAATTAGTAGTTTGATCAATATCCGCAGAAATTTATAGTGGGTACAAATATTCCCAATTTGTGAACTACCATATGATCTATTATAAAAATAGGCAAATATTCCTTGCCATTATGAATAGCATTTGTATGGCCAATTATTGTAGGTATTGCAGTCTATGCCTGGGACCAATTTATCCTTCTCTGTTTTTTCTCAATTTCTGCTAATAAATGATTAGCCACAAAAGGATTTTTTTTTTTAGTGAACTTGTCACATTTACATGCATTGCATCACGCCTCTCCAATGATTTGTTCTTGTTAATTTGATTAGTATCTTTTATAGTAGTGATTGTGAAAACACATTAATTGGTTTCTTTTAACTGACTATGTGATTCGTCCTTTATTTTTAATTTTGTTGAGAGTAGGATACTGGTTTCCCTTTGACGGAAAGAGATAGACTTGGGCTCCGTGGTCTCCTGCCACCTCGTGTCATATCTTTTGAGCAACAACATGAACGTTTCAGTGAGTGGTGATGGACCTGAGCATCCTTTCAAATTTTATCAGTTGGCTTGTTATTCATGTTGTGTTCTGCCTTTTCATGATTATTTTAATTTGGTGCTGGATTGGATTTGTTACTCTTGGTAACCTACACTTGGGTATTTCTTGTGTTCTCATGTCTGTTGTGGACGTGAAAGTGGAGACGATGGGAAGAAAATTTTGTTTTCTAGGAACCTCTGAGTCGAAAAATTTAATGTGGCACGATTTCTTTTTTCTGTTTCATTGGATTTTTATTGTTTTGCACCTATGTCCAATACTGGGGGGAGGGTGTAGGGAGAAAGGGGAAAACAGAAGAATGAGAGTAACCACAGAGACCTTCGAAACTTGTAATAGTATGATGCAGCCTGCAATAAACAAACTAACCTTCTAACTTGCTGGCCCAAATTCTCTTTTATGTGGTATCTTAATATACATTGTGAAAACTCAGACATGCTTGCATTGTATGGCACTGAACGAGTAGTTCGATGCTTTACTGATTATAAATCTTTCTTGTATTATGCTAATGAAATTATAGAGATTTGTTAGGATGTTGATTGATTGTTCAGGTGCTGCTTAAGTGAACGTTGTTACAGTCTATCTTTCTTTGCCTTGTGGGGATGAAATCTAGAAGAATTTGTGGGCCCATCAAGTGGAGAAACTCCTATTCCAGTTTTAGAAAATATATTTTATATCATTGCAATAGTCTTGGGTACTTTTGTTACTAGGGTTTTTTATTTTTTTATTTTTTTTATATATAAGATTTATAGGAGGTTTCTATTTTTTGTTGCATAGATTTTGTTCAGTAGTTTCTATTTTGTGAAGCTTAGGCCGAACTATTTGTAGGCCTCATCAGTTTGACTAGAACTGGGACTTGATTAATTTAATTTCTATTGCTTGTTGCAAGTGTTTGGTCTGAGAAGACATGTTTCAACAGCCGAGATAACTTTCAGTGAGAGGCCCAAGGCTGAGAGCCTGAGATAGCCTGCTATCCTTATCCTCCTTTCTTCATCTTCTTCTTATCCTTTTCTATGCTTTTCTTTAATATGTAAACCCAAAAAAAAAAAAATGGTTTCAGATATATACACTTTGTTCTTCCTTTCTGTGTTGATACTGGTTGTAATTGATCTTCCACTGGTTTCCGTGGTTCAACTGTTCAAGTTCGGCTTTTGCTTTGTTCTTATGCCTTCATGTGCTTATCCTGAAATGCTGGCTTCCGGAGATTCAGAATAATTATCTTTTATGTAGTTTGAGTGGTAGTCTGAATCTTCCCCTTTTAGATATAATAGTAACATAGGTGAAAACAACTTGAAACTCAGAGAAATAAGAAGGATTATGCACAAAAAACCTTAACAACTGTTTTAAGGAAAAACTAAAAGTGCATATTTTGAACAAAGATGGATAGAGGATGTTAAGGGAAACATAACTAGGACATAATATTAGCCTGGTTTCTGTTATGCAACGTGGTAGTAGAATTTGGGGAAGGGGTGAAGAGTTATCCTATAAAGTCTTGGTGAGAGGGTGAACATAAAAACAGAATGAACGTTTTCCTAGATTAATTGGTGCCTGAGCAATTAGCCAAATGAACGTGTTTCTGCTCGACATAAAGAATGCCTTAGTTCGTGAATACAATTGTGTGTTTTAACCTCCACATTGTATTCATGAAAATATATATGTGGTATGTATGTACATATGTGTGTGCGTGTTTCTTTTTGGGGTGGGGGGAGGGGAGGGGTGGTTTGTCATGTGAGGGAATTTGTATCAGTCCTAAGTTTGTCACTTTTCTGCTAGGTGGCCACCTTCAAGACTAGAATGTAGGCATTGGCATTTGCAGCCTGAATTTTTTACCTTTGCTCTAGCTGATGCCCCCCCCCCCTCACTAGCATGGGTTGTACACAAATATCTAGGATGAGTTTTAGTTAGTTTAAAATTCCTAAGAGTCCTAGTAGGAGCAGTTATTTGTTAGTTTTAAATTATCAAGAGTGCTGCTATAGTTGTTTTCATACCGAAGCATGTCTCTTTATTATTTAAACACTTAATCAGCTTATTGAGGAGGGAATCGAAAAAAATGAAGTAAAGCTTGAGCCTCGTCTGCTTGCAGCCCCCGCCCCCTTTCTCTCTCTCTCTCCTCCCTCTTCTCTTCTTCTTATGAGTGTCTTCTCCATCTTCCCCTACTTCTCTGATTCTCTTCAGGTTTCCCTTTTTGCCCTATGTTCTTTATCCTTCTTTCTCCTTTATTCTGTGCCCCATTATTTATTCATGGTTTTTGGCATCTATTATCTGAAATATGGTAGAGTTGATCACAATGTTTTCTTGTTTTTAATGTCAGTGGAGTCATATAGATCGCTGGAGAAAAATACATATGGTCAACCAGCAGACATTGTAGCTTTGGCTAAATGGAGAATCCTGAACAGACTACATGACAGGAATGAGACTTTATACTATAGAGTAAGTTGGGTCAACAATAAAAGCTAGTCATTATTTACAGGCTTTACAGGCTTTTAAGAATTGTGCAATCTAAGCAATACTGTCACTGGCTCCTCCAGGTTCTTATTGATAATATTGAAAATTTTGCTCCAATCATATACACTCCAACAGTGGGATTAGTTTGCCAAAGTTACTCAGGCTTGTTTAGACGTCCACGTGGGATGTATTTCAGTGCAAAAGATAAAGGAGAGATGATGTCCATGATCTATAATTGGCCAGCTGAAGAGGTATCGTGTAAATATCTGAAAAATGGTACCAGATGAGTCATTCTATAACTTTGTGTTGATATACATGTTTCAGATTAGTTGCAACCTATATTTCATTAACAACTTTTGCCTTTTGAACTTTGCTTGCATTGGAAGATTTATTTTACCTGGATACTTCATTATAGGATCTGTGCCCATGTTTGAAATGTATGGGCACTGTTTCCAATGCCAACCTGGCATTGACATGCCTATGACTACCACCACGTATGTGCTTGTTAATTCATGATAATTTATTTCTTCTTGTGCCGGCTAAAATCATTCCTACACTAACTATAGTTTTATACCTTTTTATGGTTGCAGGGTACTAATTATTTGATGTTAGAATGATTGTTGACAAGCCTTACAGTAAACATAATTTGTTATGCTAACAATTACTATAAATAACATGTTAACAAACACTACAGATGATGTAAGTTGCAGAAATATAGATAATTCATTAATGTATTCTGCTATTTATATTTCTCTGAGTGTGACCCCTATTTTTAGGGCTCTATCAAGTCTGACTCTTCATTTCTGTGATTTCAAAATTTGAGACCCACACTTCTATTTATGTACAAACAGGAGATTTCATCAATTGCTTCTTTTTCCTCTCTTTCTTTCTCTCTTTATTTATTTATTTATTATTTTTTTAGTTTGAAAGAATTTCATTTAATTGGTAATCTGGGACTTCTTTTTTCCTGCTTAAAAAATTTCAAGCTGCTCAGTTGTATGCTAGTAAACCTTTCCTCTGTTGTGTTCCCTGTTCACTGATACTAATAAGGTTTAGCATGTAGTTTGAATTTTTTAGTCTCAATCAATAACTGTATTTAGAAACAAAAGAAGGTATGATCTGGAAGCAGCCAGGATGGTTCATATTTGGCTCAAACAGTATGCCTAAAAAAAAAAAGGCGTGTTCTGATAAAAATTGCCCATTTTGTGTGGAGTTATACTTTAAATGATGGGGGCTATATTTTTTATACTACCTTTTCAACTCACTTGTAACGGTTGTGCCTTACGGTTATGGTCATCATTGAATATTTGGATTTGTTTCATCATGGGTTTCTATGTATTTACACAGGTGGATATGATAGTGCTGACAGATGGCAGCCGTATTCTTGGCCTGGGGGATCTTGGAGTTCAGGGAATTGGAATAACTATTGGGAAACTTGATATTTATGTCGCGGCGGCTGGTATCAACCCACGGAGAGTATGTACTGTGCCTCCTGCTAATCTCTTTCTCCTTCCACTCCCTCCTAGTGGGGGTGAGCTGGTCGGATGTGTCTCTTTTCCGTGTCTTTGCTTACAGACACAGACATGTAGATTTATAAATTTGAGTGATGCCATGTATGTGGTGCATCTCATGCCTGTGAATTGCAACAATGTTAATGCTTTATTCTTTAGTCCTCTTTCAGCATATGAGAGGATTTTCTTCCCTCATGTGATAAGAGAGATTTTGGGATCTTACCTCTATTACGACGATCTCTGTCAGTTGTGTTTCAGGATCTGTTAATGAGGAAGGGGACATGCTTGATCAACAGGATTGGATATTTATCCGGGGAAATATTTTCCTCTGTGATTGTCTAGTGGTTGGCCTCGTGGTATGATGGTCCAACCCTAACCATTACAAAGAAATGAAGTAACTGCAACTATTCTATAACTGTACATCTATATATATATTAGATTTTTTTTTCCTGATCGGTAACTGAAAGATTCAATTCAAATGTTGGGTTGAACTGATACACCAAAAATGCAGCACCATATGTAAAGTAGCTCTGCAAGCACATTTATACTTAGTTCTGCTTCTTGCGAAGCTGACTATTGCTTTGTGAGATTCTCAAAGCTGAGTACCTTCTTTTCAGTGAGACCTAATATAGTTTTGCTATTTCATTAGCATTTGTGTTCTTTAAAATGTTGCTTCAGTTAGGGACTTATGGTGAAATTCTGTTCACCCACTGTTCTCCTTTGATCTGGTTATTAGGCCTACGGAACTTTTTTCTCAAAGATAACATCTAGTTTCTCTTGCAGATACTTCCAGTTATGCTGGATGTTGGTACCAACAATGAAAAGCTTCTTCAAGATAAACTTTGTGAGTTAAATCATTTACTCTATTCTGCTTTTACAAGTGGTTGGTGATATTCATCAGAGAGTAAAATAAAATAGCTCAGGACCCATACTTCCATTTTAATTTTCAGAACCCATTTCATTATTTTTATTGCCTCTAAATATGGTTTGGTGTATCGAGTGTATACTTTGGTATTTGCTTGTTGCCAGAATAACTTATTTTGGCATTCATTTGCCCCAACGTTTGTGAGTTTAGGATGCCTGTATGGTTTTCCTTTTCTATGTCATACAATATGGCAAACAATAGTTTCTAATGGGTCCTGCAAATGTCAATCACTTCCTGCAAATATTTAACACTTTCCTACTGTGGTGCCTCAACAGAATGGAGGCTTTGCTAATGTTGGCCTTTAGCTGTATTAGAACAGTGTATTAAACTAAGGCTAGTAAGAGGACCTGTCAAGATATTGAAGACCTGATTGTGACAATGGAATACCAGAAATACCAATATGCCGGGTACTAAACAGTTACCTCTGATGAGCGTGGAAATTGGTACCCTGAAGCACTCTTTGAGATCACAATTTTGACAGAATATAGTGTACATTGATTTTATCATATCAAGATGATGATGAACCATTTCGAAGTTTCAATACAGAATCTGTTTGGAAAACTTTTCAGAAATGCAGTTGTGAAAAAGTTCCTATACCTTATAAAATTGAGGCGTGAATCGTGATATCTCATACATCCTTCCATCATCTGCTCCAACTTGGTCCCTGCTTTTAGAAACACACTTTCCACTCCTGGATGTTTGCCTTCTATGTTTGATTCTGGAAGGACATGTGTGTCGCAACATTGCAGAGTTAGTTATATTCCATACTTCCATGTTAGACTGTTTGACATCTATTGCATAACAAAATGGTCCATCTGTTGTATGTTCTGAGATGTAGGTACTTCTTTGGACATTTATTGAACCTTTAAATATGTTAGACTGTCTGAAATCTATTGCATAACAAAATGGTCCATCTATTGTATGTTCTGAGACATAGGTACTTCTTTGGATGGACCCCTTTCATTTATTAAACCTTTAAATGTTCTATACCCCCTGTTTTCAGGAAGGCTTCTTGTGATTATTTGAGCATTCAAACTGTCTCAATATTTGCAGTCTTGATATATCTAGATAGGTGTGAGATCATTTATCATATTTTTGGACATCTATATTTGTTGATTAGTTGCATTTCATTCACCATTGTATGAATTTATATATCCGTTGATTTTCTTTTCAAATGACATCTTCTATATTAATTGAATGTATGTTTTTTTATGGTAAACCTCTTACTTTTAGTTGTTATAATAAGACTCATGGTAATACAGATCTGGGAGTACGACAACCAAGGTTGGACGGTGAAGAATATCTAGCTATCATCGATGAATTCATGGAAGCAGTTCATAGACGTTGGCCCAAGGCTATCATACAGGTCCATTTCTTTCCAAAATAAAAATAATAATACCTGTGTCAATGATATTTATCCAACCCATATGACATTCTTGAAACTGTATCAGTTTGAAGATTTTCAAATGAAGTGGGCTTTTGAAACTCTGCAACGATATCGCCATAGATTCTGCATGTTCAATGATGACATACAGGTAGGTGTCACCTTGAGGTTTCCTTACCAATTGTGTTCTCAGTGGTTAATCTTTGACAGTTTTGCTTGCCAACAGGACAAGTTGTATTTCTTGTTTAGTACTAGTATTTTCAGTTGTCACAGACTCACGATTCATGTCTAATAGGGAACTGCTGGTGTTGGTCTGGCGGGACTACTAGGGGCTGTTAGAGCACAGGGTCGATCATTGAATGATTTTGTGGAACAAAAGATAGTTGTAGTGGGAGCTGGAAGGTAACTAAGAAATTCAACAAGCAACATAGGGAATTGCTTCTTTGGCTTTCTATTTTATGGATGTTCTTGCTGGTGTGCTGGTTTTCACTGAGGTCCACAGGTTTGTTACTTGCAGCTTCACTTGCATCATCTGTTGCTTTACCTGGATTCAGTGCAGGAATAGGTGTTCTGAATGTGGCCAAGCAGGCTGTTTCAAGAATGATGGGAAACAGTGGGGTAGAAAACTCTCAGTTCTGGCTGCTTGATAAAGATGTATGCTTCCATTCTTGCTTACTGTGTTCTCATCCTTAACCTGGTTCATTAAAATGGGATAAATTATTTTGTATTTGTGTACTTTGAAAGGGTTCTAGTTGATCTCTGTCCCATATCATGTGCATGGATATTAGTTTCTCACCTAGCACTTTTTGTTTAGCTCATACATTGGTAGTTAGTGATAAAATATACATAGAATAGCTGGGGAAAATTTGGGGAAAATTTTAATTAGTTTCTCAATCAGTAACATGATTGGACTGGGTAACATATATAGACTAGATTGATAAAGCTATTGGCAAGGGATTGACTCAGTGCCAGTTAGGGATGGAAGCAACCTTACCAAGCCTGTGGGTGTCCAGCACCAAAATGGACAGATTTCACTTGAAATCAGGCTAGGGTTGATAGATATTGGGGTTGGACCTTATCCCATAGATTTATATGGTACTGGGCTTAAAAGTTGTCTAAGTACGTATGAAACTGGTTTATTAATTGGATTGATTAGTCTAATTATGTAGTTCTGCCCAACTTAAGTAGCAAGTTTTTTTTATTTTTGGGTAACCAACTTAAGTAGTAAGTGAAAAATAGTATTGGTCTCATGTTTTATTTCAGTTTTAATTGTTTAAGTTGCAAGTCTAGTAGGAATCTTGGTCTAATAGGTTTTAATTTCTTTCTCTTTTAGGTGTATTCCTATCCTACTATGAGCTGTAAGGCTGCTTAGAAGCCTGTTTATACCGCCTTGAGAGAAGAATATATACAATTCAGTATTTGATATTTCTCTCAAGCTTTGAGTGCTTTATAATTGTTTGCTGTTGTGACTGTTGGTCTATGGCAGCTTTGGCTAGAGAAGGTCCAAGAGTTGACTATTCCTTAGGGTTCCTGGTGAGACCAAGCTAAGATCCTTGCTTTGGCTGACTGACAATCTTCAAGCTCCATTGCGGTTCGATGCAAAGTTTCACAAGGCTCCCTTATCCGGCTTTCTGGCAGAAACCCTACCTCGCTTCTTCTAATAAAACTAATTTCTATGTATTCCCCATACCCTAAGTTCAATCCCTTCTTTTTCCCTCCATATTCATTTGCCTGCATTTCTCACAAACCCCTCCAGTCAAGGTCCATCCAAATAACAGCCACAACACCACATCATAGCCACAACCTTCAATCCAATTTGCAGCCCATTCTTTCCAGCCAAACCCTAGATTTGTTATTTTTGGATTTGTTACCTACATTCAACCCATCAAATCCTCCCAAACTTTGGGAGCATTCCCCAATCTGATAAACCCAATTTTTTATCGAGTTCCATTGGATCTGAACCCATTTGATACCCTCCACACCCCAAAAAGAAGAAATGCACTTATCACTTAGAGATATCTCAATATCCCCCTAAAATTCAAGAGTTCCTTTTCACCTGAAAGTTAAACTAAGTTCAGTAAACCCAAACTAAACCTCCACTGAGATTACTAAGCTTTTGTACCTTAATCTTCTTTATTTCTGATCACAGAGCAGACCTACGTTAGGGCCAGAAGGGGCTATGCCCCCCCCCCCCCCACCATTTTTTGAAAATTTTGATTAGTTTCTTTAACTTTTCTTGTTTTTTCTCTTCCCACATGTGAAATATCTCTATTTGGCCCCCCCTCAATGTTGAGAATAGTTTTTAAATGTAAAATAATGGGTATAATTGTCATTCATAATTAGAAAGTAACTCCTCAATCCCTATTTATTCTCTTCTCTCCTCTCTTCTCTTTTCTTCCTATTTATTCTTCTCTCTTTCTACAAACGTGGGTGAAGGAAAATTTGGAAAAAATCTTCTCCACAATTAGATATCCTCTCTCTTTCTCAATTTATTTATTTATTTGTTATTCTTTTTATTTGATTTTATAGTCTCTCTTTCTTTATTTTTTCTGCTATTTTTTTTATTTGATTTTATATTGTGAATGAAATATCTATAGTTAGTCAGGTAAATAACTACCATTGGTTTGCATCTCCTACCAAAAAAAAAAAGGTTTTCATCTAACTTTTTACGGTTGAAGTCATATGTCATTTTTTTTGGGAGTATTGTTGCTTTAATTTATCTATATTTTGTAAGGAGGAAAATATCATTATCAATATTTAGCTATTTTTTAATGTGTGGGCCCACAGAATATATGTGGGCCTACGTCTGAATATGATAAAAATAATTCAGAGGTGAGACCCCCAGTGGGTCCTACATGGGCCCACATAATGTGTGGTGAAAAAGCACTAGCGCTCCCCCAGGGGGGAGGTGATTCGGATTCTCATTCTTTGCCAACCCCCCCGGGTTCTGCCCTTGCCTGATCACATAGTTAGTCTTTTCAAACCCTTGAAAAAAAAGAAAAGAAAAGGAAACCTCAAAGAACCTAACGCATCTACACAAAACCCTTATTTTTTGAGCTTGGAGTTGTTTGTTTGGACCAGTTGAGGCTACATCATTGGGAGCATGTTTTTTTTTTGGGGGGGGGGGGGGTTTGGTGTGTAGAGGCTTTGCATACAAGGGCTACATGTCAAGAGAGGAGTGGGTGTAAACTGTAATGTGTGAGCATGAAACTGGCAGCTTGGTCGATCATTTTCCATTTAAGTTAGTATTGCCTATGATATAATGAATCAGTTATCTAAAAAACCATTTTCCCTCCCTAGATTTCATGAAAGGTTCCTTCTTGCATCTGAAATCTAATCAGAATCATGTGTGAAATTAAAAGATGTTCATAATGAAACTCTGTTGGAGATCCCTACTATAGGAATTTCACTCTAATTGATTCAGTTTGTGCCAATTATCCAGTTGACTTTTCTTTTATGCTTGAGAAGAATGGGTTTTGTTGCAGGGCCTTTTGACAAAAGAGAGAAAAACTATTGACCCAGCAGCTGCACCTTTTGCCAGAGGTTTTGGTCCTGGTGAGATTGAAGGACTAAGGGAGGGGGCTAGTCTTCTTGAAGTGGTAATTCTTGTGGGATTGTCCTTCATGCTTTATCTAGTTGGTTAGAGCTGCAAAGTAACTTCAGTTATCTTTCATTACTATTTGAAAAAAAAAAAAAAAAAAAAAAAAAAAAAAAGAAAGAAAAGAATCTACTCTAGTTTTCTTTGAACAATATTTTTTATTTTTTATCAGGTAAGGAAGGTCAAGCCCCATGTGCTTCTAGGTCTGTCTGGGGTTGGTGGTGTTTTTAGTGAGGAGGTAAGTGCAACTGGATGACCCTGTTTTGTCTATCGTCCTATATTTTGTTGCATATATCATAAGATAAACCAGTAAATTTTGGATCTTGTGTTAATTAAATGCAGGATGAAGATAATTGATTTATTTATTATTATTATTTCTTTAAAGATGAAAATGGTCATACCAACAATAAATGAGTTTTTGTTGAACAAGACCTATATAAGAATTGACTAGCATTTTTCTATGCATTGTTTTTTTTTTGTCTACTTTGGGCCTCCATTGACCTTCTGTTTATTATTATTATTATTATTTGTACTGATGCCTTCTCTTGTGTGGTATTTCTTTTTTCTTGGTGGGAACAAGTGAATTGGTTAATGCTTAGGTGAGGATGATTTCTCTTTTTTTTTTTTTTGGATGAATGAAATAATTCATTAAATAAAGCCCCAAAGAGGGGAAAAGAGAATGTACAAGGGTAAGGAGAGGAGGAGAAAAGGGGGGGGGGGTTGAAACCTACTACTTGGCAATAAGGTATCAAGATTCCATGATGCTCTCTTTTTTTCCTAAATAAAAAATAACTTTATTAGGAAAGATGACAAAAAACAGAAAAACTGCAATTGACAAGATCTCTGGTATCAAGCTATGTGAAGGAGCAGTCAGTAAAATAAAATGGTATCTAAAAAGGCAGAACCTTTTTGCCTTGATGGTAGTGATTCTAGTCCCCTTAAGTTCCTTACATTTTGACACCCAAAAGGTATTTGCTTTTAATGCAACCATGAGGCAGGTCCTGGGTTATCATTGAAGTTTTCACTCGTCTCTAGCAATACATCCCAGGTAATGACTGCTAGGGTTGTTTTCCTTTCTCCCTTCATCCCTGGCAGCGGTGCTCCATGCTCCAATCATTCATTTCCTCAGTAGTACCATTCATGACCCAGCTCACCTCATATTCCCAGAAAAAGCAGCTGCAGGCCTTTTTGTACCAGTGAGAATGCTTCAAGAGGCTATACTCATAGAGGATGTTTCTCATTTGCACTAGGCATTGTTCAGAAAGAGAGGATTGATGTTCTGTTATCGGAGAGGCATATTATAGCAGTAGTATGATACTATGATTGAAATTCCAATGAATGGATATATATATGCCTCCCATGAATTATGGTAGGACAACTCTAAACTGAGTCATTGTGAGTTGTGACCCCACTTCCTTAGAGGAGCTGAATTTAAAGAGGCATATATGCCTCCCACTCCTATTGTGAGTTGTGAAGGATGAATATATATGCCTCCCACTCTTATTGTGAGTTGCAAAGGATGAACACATATGCCTCCCATGAGGAACTGAACTTAAAGGATGAATGTATATGCCTTTCACCCTTCTAAACTGAGTCATTTTGAGCTGTGACCCCACTCCTTCAGAGGAATTTAAAGAGGCGTATCTTCTATGCAATACCATAGTTTTAAATGCATCACCTAGGCGTTTGAGTGGTTTTTGATGGGTTGGGTTGTTGGACGCTTTTCTTCAAGTCAAAGAATGCCTACTCCATGGGTCATCTTAGGGTGCCTAGATGTTGCTTTGACATGCCTATGGTCTTGACTCTCCTTTTTTCTTTTTCTTTTTTTCATTTCTTTTCAAAATTTATATTAATTTGGTAATTTTTGTAATGTTTTAATTGGATGCTGTATGTAACTTCAATACATCATACATGCACCTGAGGAAGATACCCTTTTTAGCATTTAGATTGGTTGTAAGTGTTGTATTACCACATACCATACACTAGGGATGCTTCTGCTAGTGGTGGCCAGTGGCTTTCCACTTTCACTGTGTATTGTTGTATTTCAATTCAAATTTTGCATTTGTTAGCATAATTATGCAAGGCATCTGTCATTGTAATTTGTAAAAAATGTCATCTGTGATTGTGTGACCATTTAGTCTGTGTGATTATTTGAGGCTGTAATTCTGTCATTAATCATCATGTGAGTATTGTAATTACTTGATTCACTGACATTATAGTTATGTGATTCTCTAATTTGTAATTATGTGATTATGCTATTATAAAAGGGATGGGCCTTGGTGCAATGGTCAGTGGACAGTAGTTGTATCTTGAGGTTAAGTCATTGAAATAGCATCACAGCATAAACTGCTGGGGTAAGTTACTTGGGAAATTGCCCCCCTTGGACTCAGCATGTGTTGAAGCTTCCGGCACCGGCTTCGCCCTTATGTTATGCTACTTTGTAATTCCTTATGATGCAGATCCAGCATTGAATGTACCTATTTTCCATTTGAAATCAACTTATGATTGGTGGATATGGGTGTTGGGCCTTTGTCTCATAGGTTTGTGTGATTATTGTTTAGGCTAAGTACAAAAATAGCTAGTTAATTTGTTTAATCAGACTAATTATGTAAATTCCACTCAATCTAAGGTATAAGTGTATTATATTCTTATGTTTTTATTCAGTTTTAAGTATCCTAGTCTAAATTAACTAGTTTCTATTTTGAGTTAATGTTTAATTAGGAGTCCAAAATTAAATTAGAATCTTATTAGGTATAAGTAAGCCCTTCCATTCAATGGGGGAGGACCCAACTTTGATATGATAAATAAAGCTTCTCAGTTCGAGTTCTCTTATTTGTTGCTGCTACAACTATGTTTGTTCAATTTGGAAGGTCCAAGATTGAAGAACAATTAAGGTCTATAATGAAGTCAGCCTAGACGGAGGGCCTTGGTGCAATGGTCGGTAGACCATGGTGTAGCCTGAGGTCAAGGAATTGACAAGCTCTCAGAAAAAATTTGTTGGGGTAAGGTTGTGTTGGAAAAATGCCCTGCCAGGGCCTCTACTTGTGCGGAGCCTTTAGCATCGGGATCACCCTTGGTGAAGTCAAGCCTAGGTTCTTGCCACAGCTGAATTTTTTTTTTTTTGTTCAAATGCTACGGCTGAATTGATAGCCTATAAACTCCATCTGTATTCATTCCAAAGCTCTTCAAGTCTTCCAATCTAGGTATCTGGCAGCTTGCCCCATCCCCTTTTTGTATCCCCTTTTTTCTATTTTCTTGATTTTTTTTTTTTTTGAATTTATGGAGTTTTGCTACCCAAAATTCAAGGTTAGGTTTGCACCAGTCTAGCCATTAGACCTTTTCCGTACTTTAGGTCAATCATCACCCTAGCCATAGTGACCTTAGATCATAGTTTGTTCCTATTTTGACTATTCAATTTCAAGAAATAGCTATTTTCTTGAATCATCGTACTCCTTAAACCCTTAAACAAGAATCTTATATTTTCCAATTCAGCCATTCTAACCCTACCAAACGCAGGGATCATACCCCTTATATAATAGTCTACATCCCCTCCCAAGTTTCAACCAATTTCGACACCTATGGACCTGAATTTCCTATCCCAAGGAATGTACCCCCATGTCTCTAAGATCCACCTATGGGCTAAGTGTCCTTGGTATCCTTTGAAACCAAACTTGTTTCCCTTGAAACCAAACCTAACCATCCCATGTTTGCTTTCAAAGCCATTCTATGTTGAGCTCATCCATTCTTACTAACAAAATCATCCCATCACGGCCTATATCACAAAGACCCCATAGTCCATATCCGAAAATTCAAGGAACCCTTTCTTGATCCCATTTGAGTTGGGTCTCGTAAAGGTCAAATCCATTCTATATTGAGCTCATCCATTCTTACTACAAAATCATCCCATCATGGCCTATATCACAAAGACCCCCATAGTCCATATCCAAAAATTCAAGGAACCCTTTCTTGGTCCCATTTGAGTTGGATCTCGTAAAGATCTTAGAAGAACTGGCCCTCATTCAACTTAGGCTACACCACCATGATTATGTAATTCATGTCCTTTCAACACTTATTTAGCATATAAGTAGAATGTATAATTTTCCATGTGCTATTTGCACCAAATAAGATGGTTTTTATACATATACACCAAAAAATGTTAAAGAACTGATATGACAACTCTACGCCTTGTAGACGTTTTATTGCTTAAATGCTTAGGAAGGCCATAATACCTTAGTCACCTAGGTGCCATGACAAAGATGCTTTCACCACCCAAAAAAAGAAAAAAAAGACTAGGATGCGCAATACTTCAGTGAAACAAAAATTGGAGGATCAGCAGTATATATAGCTTCAGAGTGGTACTTAACTATGATGGTCCAAGTGCCAAACTCTTCTGCTCCTATGCACCTTTAGCATAGAGATATTGCTAACCAGTAATTGGCTTCCACTCATTGCTTGCTTTCTAAGAGGTGGAGCCAAGCGGATGTTTTAAATTTTACTCCCAGAAGAGAAATCAGAAATTTGTGCTTAAGTATTAGTCGTAATCCTTCAAATATCTAAAAAAGGCTTTTTGGGAGGCCAATATAACACCACTCATATTCCATGTATCTTTATGGAGTTGTTTCTATTGCAATTGCCTTTTCTATTCTTGATTCTTTAAGAAATCATTTAATGCTTAAGGTCTAGTACTTGGATGAATCTTGAGGTAGACAATTGAGTGAGGACCAAATTGCCAAAATTGTAGGTCAGAATTAACTCCTGGCTGCAAAAATGACTGGTTAGATAGGTTCGATTATGTCCTCTGAGATGGTTTTTGATGCATGGGTTTGAATTTCTTACCTTTGGAACTACGGGTGTGATTGATGGGCTGTAATGGTTATGTATGGATGGGATGGGGGATTAGTATTAGGTGAAACTTGGATCAGGTGTGGAGTATCCTCCAAGATTGGGAGGATTTGGATGTGTAGATTAGAAGTTATGAAGTTTCTTGATTTTGGGTTTCAGGATAGGGCTTCATATCAAGGACTGCAATAAGGAGGGTTTGGCCGGTCAGTTTTGGCTGCAAGTTGGATCAGAGGTAGGGGATATGGTGGGGGTCTTGGTGCTGAAGTTTGGTTGAATCTTTGATGGTTGGTTTCTAAGATATGGAAGTTCTTGATTATGGACTAAAGGACCCAATTTGAGGATTGAGGTGATAAAAATAAATTGAAGGTGATTAGAAGAAGGGGGATGTGGTAGACTGCTAACTGCTGGATAGGGAGCCTTGTAAATGCTTGGAGTTGAATGGTAATGGACTTTGAAGGCTGTCAATTGATCTCATCTTAGAACATTAGGGTTTCTTCAATCTTGACATTCTTTGACCAAATTGAACAAAACAATGTTGCAGCAGCAAACACACAATAAGAGAACTCATAACAAATTTGGTTATTCTGAACTGTAGAGGCTCCCATTGAACTAGGGGCCTATTCGTAATGATTTAAAGTTAAGTTTGCTTAGATCAGGATTTGAAAACTTACTCTAACTAAGAAATAGAACTGCAGCTTAGCAAGTTTTAATAAACTTGACCTTTACAAGGATTGTGGACCCAATTGGTAGTCTTCTTTATTGAATAAAAAGCTGACTGAGTTAACTTAGTTGAGATGAGATATACTGCCCTTATGGTTGGGCAAAATTGCTAGACTGTCCCTCTCTAACTGAAATTACATAGTACTAAAAAAAATATTATGTATGGAGTGCAACCTATTTATTCTTGTGCTGCTGGGCAGCAGCCAGCAACCCTAGGGGCTTCTCTTAGCCTTGGCCTTCCACTTGCTGTGCATCTTGGCTCCTGCATCAACTCTGTTTCATATGATATCCACTTTTTTGACTGATTCACCATAGCCATTTGGAAACCGAAGGTGGCTCACTCATTGCTTTCATTTTCTGAGGTCGAGAGTATGCAATGGTTATGCAGAAATACAATCATGATCAACTTTGGGGGGGAAAAAAAAACTTTTGGGTAATCTTCCCGGTCTGTGATATTTGTAAAAGAAACCCTAGACCAGTGAACTCTTAGATTCATAGTGATGACTCACCATTCCTTGAGGGATTTTTGAGCTGGACAGCCATGTCAGATTGATTGCTGCATGGCATAAGTTGGCTTGGCATTATTACCATTTGTTCCCGAATGCATTTCTACTTTTATGTTGATCCCCAAATTTTTTTTCTATTCCAAGGGTTTTTATAGTATTGCTTCTAGCAGTAATAGGTTTTTAGCTTCATCTGGTCATATAGATGATTTAATGCATTTTGGTTCTTTACCATCATTTCTGACACTTGGTGTTTACCATTGAAGCTGCCAACATATTTCTACCTGGTTTTTTGCATGTGTTATGAGTATGTGCTTATTTCTTAATAGTTGATATGGCTTGATGTTTGTACTTTGACATTGTTTTGGAAGTCCATAACATGTTTTGGAAGTCCATAACAGGTGCTAAAAGCTATGAAAGAGTCGGATTCCCCTAGGCCTGCAATATTTTCCATGTCTAACCCTACCACCAATGGTTTGTCTTTCCAAGCACATTTATTCAATCTTATATATATGTGTGTGTGTGTGTGTGTGTGTGTGTATACGCTATATATTAATAATTGTTCTCTCGTGTTTCTTGTTCTCTGAACAGCTGAATGCACGCCCACTGATGCATTCAAATATGCTGGAGAAAACATAATTTTTGCTAGTGGGAGCCCTTTTCAAAATGTTGATCTTGGTACTGTCTTCTCTAGTTCAAATTTTATACTCTTCCTTTCCTTTTTTTAAGTCATTCTCCTTCCTGCATCCCGAAGAGAGAACACCCCCCCTCCCGTGTCCAGAAAAAGAAAAAAAAAAGGGAGAAGGAAAGAGAAAAGAAAAAGAAAAAAGAGCAATTTATTCTATAACTTTATGGTGATGTACTTATGCCCATGTGCCAAGTGTGCAACTACCATCCCCTTTTAGAGAAGAAAATCATGGACTGCACCTTACAGGGGCACATTTTTGAACTGCGGCTGCACTTCTAAACATTTAAGGCATTTTGATTTAAATTATATGTTAATCACCATTTTCTTGTGTGCAGGGAATGGAACGATAGGTCATGTTAATCAGGCAAATAACATGTATTTGTTTCCAGGGTGTGTTTGATTTTTCCATTTGCAAATGTTTTGGAACCTCTATTATTCTTTTTGGGGGAGGACTTTTCTGTCCACGAGCACTGGCAGTGTCTCTCTCTCTCCTTCCCCAAAGAGTGGCAGAAATGTCATTTCCAAAGGAGGGAGGAAATTGATATACAGAAAAGAGACCTGGCTGATGTTGGCAACTATTCTGGACAGAAAAATTTTCCCTTCTTTTTACTGTAAGAAATCTTTGCAGTATTTCCCTATCTAATGGGGCATTATATTAAATCTAGGGTTGGTCTGGGAGCTCTTCTCTCTGGTGCTCGATTTATTTCAGATGGCATGATGCAGGTAGCTGCTGAATGGTAAGCCCAACGTGCTTCATAATCTTGCTTTTTCAAAAAGTCTTGCTTTTGTACATAAACTGATTAGCTTGATAGGATACTGGACTATAATAGTTTCTCTACCCCAGAATTACTACCTCATCAAAAATTGTCTAATGTTAAGGAGTAGTAGTTAAGCATCAACTCAGTATTTTTAATGATTTCCGACCAATTTCTTTGGTAGAAATTTGTATTTGCGCCCCCCCAAAAAAAAAAAAAAAAAAAAAACTAAACTAAACTAAACTAAACTCTTCTCTGCCTCCTTTCTATATTTTAAACATTAGAGTGAGATGATGTGATAATCAATGACTAGGTTTAGCATATTGAACTTCATCACAAATCAGGTAGAGAAAGAATTATTCGGGATAGTCAGGAATAAAATGTTATCCTGACGATCACTGTGAGGGTGTCTGAGCTTCACAGGATATTCAAATGCCAGCGTGGTTATGCTTTTCTTTTGTTCTTTTCCCCTTCACTTATCATGTGTCAGAACACTGTTGGACCTGGATAATTGACTGTGGAGTTGTTTAAAGCTTAATCAACTTGACTTAGATATCCACATAGTTACAATTCTAAGTTCTGACTTCACACTTCTCTACAATTAGATCCAGATGTTAATGATTCCATTAAAGTTTAACTTGATCTGGACATCCTGTTAGACTACTAAAAAGCCATCAAATCAGTTGATCTTGTATATTTCTGGGTAGCTCATGGGGCTTTATCGATACTTTTCCTTTGAGAGGCCCCTCTAGGTGCAGATTGCAAAAAACTCTGTTCAGACACCAACATTTGGCTCCTGTGAAGTGCATTACCTGGACTATCTGTTTCATATTTTGTTACTTTGATTTACTTATATGTAAAATAGTGAAGTAAATGGGTGCTTTTTTTCTACAGCCTTGCATCATATATCACTGATGAAGAAATCCAGAAAGGCATCCTATACCCTTCTATTTCAAGGTATATCCTGAACTCTCTGACTCAAAGAGCACCTTTTGTTGTTTGGTTTATTTTGAGCATTTAATGTTGGACTTAGACAGTAGGTTGGCCACTTCCAATCTCAACTTAACCTGGTTAACTTTCAGTCAGATCTGTCCAGACTCCCCGCCCAGTGGGGCTGTGCACCTTTTTCATCTGAGTTCCAAGGTGGAATGATAAGGTTAACTGGGATTGTGGGATCAATCCTGGTCGATTTTGAGTGAACTTGGAACCCATTCCGACCCCTAATCACATGATTGGCTTCTTAAAAGTACAGTTGATTAGACATACCATTTATCATATTGGTTGACTTGTAGTGGTGCCTTGTCACAATGGTCAAGTTGTACTATTGCAACAGGTACAGATCTTGGAAAGAGCCTCCTTTAAAACCAGTGGATAGGGCATCATAGATTTGCCCCCTCATGACCCTGCTGTTTTGGGTGTTTTGTGCACTGGGTCACTCTAGTTGAATAGCAAGTAAAAATGGTCGAGGGAATGAACTTTGGCATGGCAACCATGAGTTTGTTTTTGCAAATGTTCAAGATTGTTTGGAGCATAAAGGACCCTTTTGGAGACCATATAGATTTGACTTAAATCCTCCTGTCATCCCTCAAACCCCAAATGGAGCTTTTGAAACGTACCAAAATGAAGCAGCAATGAGATTGAGGGGACTGCACACATAAGAATGAGATTTTATTCTAGAAATAAATGATCAATAATGAGGTCATTTAGGTGGAGTGCCATGACAACCGTTTTTTCTGTTGAATGCTTTGAGTGATGATTGCATTCTCAGTAGATACTAAATGATCTGCTTTTTCTGGTTTTCTGAATGCCTCTTTGAAGAGTTTTTTCTGGTCTGATGGGTAGAGTCAATGTTAGTGGAGTGGCCTTGCAGAGCAATGATACCACCCACATGATGTGGCCCACACGAGTAAATTAGGGGTTTTCTGTATGTTAATGAGAGGATGGGTACATATATATATAAAATCAAAACTCATTTGATTGGTTTTTGAGGTTCCTGTGCTTCTCAGGCTACCTTTCCTTTGTAACTTGTTATGCTTTGCAACCTTTTAGGTGTCTTGGTATTTTGGGATAAACTAAAATGGAGGTTGTGATAGTCAATTCTGCTTGTTGTGGATGTGAACTTCTAAATGGAATTGGTTTTATTCATGTATTGACATTATCATTATTATATTGCATCTTGCAGTATTAGGCATATTACAGCAGAGGTTGCAACGGCTGTTATTCAAGCGGCGGTTGCTGAAGAACTTGCTGAAGGCCATGGTGATGTGGGTCCCAAGGAGCTCCTCCACATGTCTAAGGTAGTACTAAGCCTTGATTAGTGTCGTTAACTTCTCCAGTTGAAAGTAAATGCAGAATTCTTTGTGAATGGAGTTAGTTGGCTGGTGTTCTTGATCCAACCAATGTGTTCAATTTGTGGCATTCTTACCCCCTTGAAAAGCGTCAAGTTCCTACAAAATTCATATACTCTCTTCCTTTTTTTTTTTTTTCTTCTTTCTTGTGGGGTTGGGGGGTAAAATATACTCTCTGTATGATGTGAATTTTAAACCTCACGCGTCGTATTTATTTATGTATTTGGATGCAGGAGAAGACTGTTGAATATGTGTCACGGAACATGTGGTTCCCAGTTTACAGCCCTCTTGTCCATGAAAAGTGAGTCTTCATCTGTAATGCCTCTATAGGCTTGTTTCAGGAACCTAATTATCTTGATATTTTACCATTGGAATGATCTTCTTTATGGCTCATTTACCTGAGCTAATACTCAAAATCTTTATTTCTCTGGAGTATTTCGAGATCAAATCGTAATAGTATATTCAAGGAAAATAAAAGCGATTATATTAGGTCCGTTACCATAACGGTAACCTAACATTTAATTACCATCAGGACTCGTAAACTAAACTATAAAAGGGTTACCATCACAAACAGAGAAAAAGAGTAAGAACGTAGTTCAAACTTCTATATTAAGTTATTAACTCCTTTCTCCGCAAGAACCGACTTTGACTGCAGTGATGACTCAAGGCCCTCAGCAAAACCAAACCCTGTTCACACGATCAACTTTAACCATAGAGATAAAAAAAAAGACTTGTGTTTGTGTCTTTGTCTGAGAGAGAGATTCCGAATCAGCTATTTCCATGCCCAAATGAACGACCCTATCTTCCAAGGGAGATAGGGATTCCGAATCACCTGTTCGGTAGATAATACTTGGGATGGTAGACGTTGGCTTCACCTCCAGATCGTTAGTAATCATGTAAGTCACCCACTCCTTCACATATGGGCCACACCACTTTCTCCTCCAACGGCAGAACCACCGGCATCTGCCACTGTCGAGCTTTTTCCGTCAACAAAATTCATCTCGGTCATCATCCTCTCTCCACAGCAACCACACGATGACCCCTTTTATGTTGCTCACATATTACTGCTATACGGGTTATGGCCAAGAAAAAGCCCACGCCCAGTTCCCACTAGAGCCACAATTACGATGTTCATTCCGATCACTCCAGTAATAGATCGATTTCGTTGTCTGCTCTGCGACTTGCTATTTAGGCCTTCCAAACCACTCTGCATAATCAGTATTTACGCTTGATTTCACTAGAATCAATCTTGGGATGCAAAAGCCGGGATTCATCCACGTTTGGTTGAATGTAAAGCTTGTCCAGATTATCTATGCTGGAATAAAGTTTCCGATGCATCCAGCAGTTGTTTGGGTTTCGTTAAGGAGTCTTACTATGGTGCCCAGTGGTAAGGGAAGGAGGCTGAAGAGAAAATCCAAAAAGTTCTTTCCTGCTTCAGCGAAGAGGACCTTGTTGCGTTTGTTGTCTACCATAAGCTTGAAGGTCATTTCTGTTGCCATAAGAAGAGGGACACTGGTGGGTGCAGCTGAAGTGTTCTTATCAGTTCAGTATTTTTAGGCTTCTAGCTCGTGCTCCTAATTTATTTCTTGAAACTAGCTTTATACAGGGGTGGGGATTATTACACTTACCAGTTACCACCATGAAAAGTCGAATCTATGACCTTTTCATCAATAGGTGTAGGTCATTGCCAATGTCATTTTCAATTTTTGCAAATAAAGGTGGGAGGTACTGGTCTGGATCTTCGAACTCAAGTCCAGGGATTTTCTGTGTGGGACATTAAATGGAATCCATCAGAGGTGAATCCCATATGATAGATTATAGATGAATGGTTCAATTCATCATACTTCTCTAACAGAGATGGCCTTTTATACTTGCTCCCCCCTCACCAAAATCCCAAAAAAAAAGAAAAAAGGGATACGCTTTTTTAGCAGCAGTATTCATCATTAGCAGACTCTTAACTAAATAGTTGATCGATTGGTGTGGCAAATCTATTATTATTCTTCTGAAAGACTATATTCAGAATTACACCAAAGAAAGATTTCAGAGATTTTAAATTCGCTAGTTGCAGCTTAAGGATAACGAGGGTAAACTACATGGATGCTCTTTATTAGGAGCTTCTAAAGGAAGCGCCAAGGGATTTTCAGTTCTGAAGTAAAATTAGAATATCCAAGGAGAAAAAAATGAGTATTAATTAGGTCCGTTGCCATAAAAGTAAACTCATAAACTAAACTAAACTATAACAGGATTACCATCACAAAGAGAGAAGAGAAAACGCAGTTCAGCATTCGAATTTAGCCCTTTTCTTGCCATGGAGGAAAACATCCGTAAGAACAGACTTTGACTGCAGTGATGCCCTCAGCAAATCCACACCCTGTTCACACAATAAGAATTAACCTCAACTTCAGAGATAAAATAAAAAACAAACTTGTCTTGGGTGTCTTTGTATGAGATTAATCTGAATGAATTTAAGTACCTTTTCCATGCCCAAACGAACGACCCTATCTTCCAAGGCATCGACGTCCTTGACATCAAATCTCTTGAGAAAGGTAATACTAGAGATAGAACCAGACATTGGTTTCACCTCTAGATCATCAGTGACCATGTAAGTCACCCCCTCCTTCACATAACCTCCAGCACCACTTTCTCCTCCTTCGACGGCGGAACCAGAACCACCAGCATCTGCTTCCACTGTCGAGCTTTCTCCATTAACAAAATTCATCTCCGTCGTCATCTTCCTTCCACAGCAACCACACGAAGCACCATTTATGTTGCTCACGTAATTCTTGCAACTTCTAAAATTACGAATTTTACTCCTATGACACCGATAATAAATCGGCTTCGATGGTTGTTTGCTCTTCGACTTGCTTTTGCCTCTGCTGCGCTGCATCAGCAGTGTTTGCGCTTGATCATTACCACCAGAATCAATCTTGGGTTGCAAAAGCAGGGATTTATCCACGTTTGGTTGTATGTAAAGCTTGTCCAGATTATCTACGCTGGAATAAAGTTTCCCAATGGAACCAGGCGTTGTTTGGGTTGGGATAAGGAGCCTGACTATGGTGCCTAGTTGTAAGGGGAAGAGGTTCAAGAGAAAATCAACGAAGTCCTTTCCTGCTTCAGCGAAGAGGACCCTGTTTCTTTTCTTGTCCACCAGAAGCTTTAGGCTCATGTCTGTTGCCATCAGAAAACAGAAACTGGTGATCGAGTGCAGGTGAAAGAGTGTTGTTCAAAACACACCCTCTCACTCAATGAAGAACGAGTAAACAAGAAGAAGAAAGACGAGGTTGGTTTGAGAAGGTCGATACAGTTTAAATCTGATTTTAATTTTCTTAAATAGAAAATGTCAAACGGTACTCTATAGATCTAGATGCAAATGAAATGATACGTGGTTACCAACCTACCTCCAAGTAATGGGCGTGGAGTTCTGGAGTTTTCAACTGTAAACCTTTTATTAATTCTACGTGTTTATCTTTATTGGATACAAGTTCGGGTTTCTTATAATTTCAGTTAGAGGTTATTAGTAATTTGAATTAGCAATCTAAATTTGAATTCGAATTCAAATTCATCGAAGAGTTTTACGTTGAAAAAACTCAAAACCGAAAAGGAATAAGGATAAGAATGGTTTCAAAAAAATATATATATATATATATATATAATTACACTCTTTTAAGATCTATAATTTTAAAGTATAAAAAGAATTTTGACTCATTAACTCTATCTCCAGCAGTTATGGATTTAGCTTTTTTCCTCTTTTATTAATTTATTATTTTTTTAAAAAAAATAAAGGTTAGAGAGGCCAACATATTATATTTTTGATAATCGCCAATTATTATTTCTATATGAAAATATAATAATTAAAAAACACCCCACTGTCCAAGGACGAACAGAAACAAAATAATGGAAAAAAATTAAGGTTACATCTAGAGTCTTTTTTATAGGGGGTGTAAACAAAACCTCGTTGTCTTCCCTGACCCAAACCTGTTCTAAGCCCGGTTTGATTCTAGCTCGATTGTTTCAAACCAAAGGGTGGGCTTGGGTTCGGGTTTAGCCCTCAGGCCAACACGGCCTAGCTCAACTGACCCGAGCCTATGTTACTTTAATCTAATTAAAGTTATTCTTAAAACATAAAAATCGCAGTAGCGCGTTGGTAAGATTATCAGTTGGTAAGATTATCAATTCTCAACCAAGAGGTCTTGTGTTTGATTGACAGGGTTGTGTAGGACTTGGGTTTCAATTACAGTATCTAGGGACGAGTCAGGGTTCAAGGATGGAACTTTAAAATTTAAAATTAATTTTAGTTGATCTAGTTGTGAAATAGTTACTACTTTTACTGTAAAAAAAAAAAAGTGATTTCTTATGAGGCAGTGGAATGATATTGTCGGTGCATGGTATATTGGAATTTTTGATCAAGGAATCTTTAGAACTGATCAGACACTTTAGTTCGATATTACTGTTGCAGAACATAATTGAAACACAAATCACCCAGTGGTAGAGAGGCCGTGGGTGAATTTATATCAAGATTGATAGACATGCACATCTCTGAATGAGTCTAGATAGATCTTTTATCCATTAATAAGAAGAAATTTTGAATATCTAAGGAGAATAAAAAGCAAATTAATTAGGCCTGTTGCCATAAAAGTAACGAACACAACTCATCAACTAAACTATAACAGACTTGTAGAGAAAACGCAGTTCAAGATTCCATTTTAACCCTTTTCTTGGCAAGGAGGAATACATCCGTAAGAACAGACTTTGACTGCAGTGATGCCCTCAGCAAATCCAGACCCTGTTCACAGAATAAGAATTAATTTACCTCAACCTTAGAGATGAAAAGAAAAACAGACTTGTGTTTGTGTGTTTGTGTGTTTATGTGAGAGAGAGAGAGATTTCTGAATTAATTACTTTTCTACCTTTTCCTTGCTCAAATGAACGACCCTATCTTCCAAGTTTCCAAGGTCCTTGATTTCATATCTCTTAAGAAAGGTAATACTAGAGATAGCAGACATTGGCTTCACCTCCAGATCATCAGTTATCATATAAGTCACCCCCTCCTTCGCATATCCATCACCATCACCATCACCACCACCACCACTTTCTCCTGCAATAGAATTCTCATCGGTCACCATCTTCACTCCACAGCAACCACACGGAGTACCCTTTACGTTGGTCCTGTAATTCTTGCAATGTAAGGTAATACCGGTGGACGTGAAAGGGGCGCCAAAAGAAACTCCCCCATTATTGCCACAATAAAGACTTCCGGTAATATCTGCACACCGGTAATAGATCGGCTGCTTCGTCGGTTTTTTGCTCTTCGACTTCCTATAAATGCTATTGCCTTCGCTGCTGAGCAGTTTTATGCTATTGCCTTCGCTGCTGAGCAGTTTTCGCGCTTGATCATTACCTCCAGAATAAATCTTGGGTTGCAAAAGCAGGGATTTATCCATCTTAGGTTTTATGTAAAGCTTGTCCAGATTATCTACGCTGGAATAAAGATTCCCGATGGATCCTGGAGCCATTGTTTGGGTTGGGGAAAGGAGCTTGACCATGGTGCCCAGTGGTAAGGTGAAGAGGCTGAATAGGAAATCCACAAAGTCCTTTCCTGCTTCCGCAAAAAGTACTTTGTTTACTTCCTTGTCCACTACAAGCTTTAAGCTCATTGCAGTTGCCATAGGAACACTAGTGAGTGCAAGTAAAAGTGCTGTGAAAACTCACCTTCTCACACAACGAAGAACAAGGAAAACGAGATTAAAAAAGAAGAAGTAAGGTTCTACTGAGGCTTCACGGTGGATCCTCCTCTCTCTCCCAGTTTGACCATCTTCTGTGAAGAAAAAGGGAAAAGAATTTGTAATTTACGAAAATCCTATATGATTAGGGATTTCTTAGGTTTCGTGAGAGATTGTAGGGGAAGATGAGTACAAGTTTCACATGGAAACCTCAGTGAAAGAATCCATATGCAACTGATACTCTTTAACACATGTATAGGTGACTCTTTTATTTATTTATTTATTTATTTATTTTGGGGGGAAGATTTTATATATAGAGGGAATGGGGATGTTATGTCATATGATATCACAAAGTTTGGACCCCCTTTGGAAATTGTGGAAATCCTAATACCAAAAAAAAAAAAAAAAAGTAATTAAGTATCCTTAGGGTTTTAGTTCATGCTTTACTTTTGTTTTTATTTTTGGGTTTTTAGACAAATGTTATGGAGGTGTGGATCATCATGTTCGAACACAACTCGAATAAATTTTCTGGTGTAAGACATTCAAATGGAATCCATTAGAGGTGAGTCCCCCCCCCCCCCCCACATGATAGACTATAGTTGAATGCTTCTTGTATATTTAAGGGCCTGTTTGGTTACATGAGTCTAGAAATTTCAAATATCTAGAGATTTCAAATCTATAGATTTCAAATTTGTGGAGTTATAATTTATAAAATTAGATGTTTGGTTGTGGAATGAAATCTGTGGATTCATCCTAAAAAACTATTTGATCGATATGATTTTTGTAAATGTGCAAATGTATAGCTTTTTTGAAATCTCTGGATTTCACCCCTTACCCATAAATCTACAGATTCACATTTTTAGTGTAAAAATGTGAATCTCTAGATTTCATGAATCTGAGATTTTTACAACCAAACAAGTATAATTCTCAGATTCATGAATCCAGAGATTTGAAATCTCTGGATTCATGTAACCAAACAGGCCCTAAGTACATGATAATACATCAGGCATTTCTATAGGCTTTTACATAAGCACTATTCACCATTACTGGACACTAAGTTATTATATTGTTGAGCTTCTTACAATTAAAAAAAAAAAAAAAAAGGGAGAGGAACTTGTACTCATCTAATCTAATGATTAGGATTATATAAAGTTCTCCCTAAGGATGTAGTCGAGGTGCTCATAAACCAGCTGAAAGGACCTCAGATCCAAGGGAAAAAAACAAAAAAAAGAGAGTCCTTATTCAGAATTACACCCAAAGGTGGATTTAAGAGATCTCAAGTTGTTGGTTGCAAATTAAGGTTATTGAAGGTAACAACTTAGGAGTTTATAAAGGAGAGAATCCTTATGAGGCAGTTGCAATGATAGTGTTTCTCATGCATGGGATTGGATATTGAATTTTGATCTAAGAAATTATTAGGGGGTTGAGACTGCAATTGGAGTGGATCCGGAGAAAATATTTAACTAAGTATGTTTAATCTAATACGGGGAAGGATAAAATTATCGTAAACATTATCGTAGGTATATTTCACATGTTGTTTAAGCCTAATGCCTTCCTGCGTTTGGTATTTTATCTTCCCTCAATTTTGAGTTTGAACCAGAGGGACTTTTCCAATATGTACCCAATAACTCATAGGATATTCAGCCACAGTGTTCTAATCCAATGATTATAATAAATTCAAGGAGTGTCTTTAGATTAGAATATTATATGTAGTTGAATCTTATAAGTCTTCCTCTAAGAGAGTTTTTTTTGGTAAACCTCTAAGAAGTTTTGGATACCTCTATTTATCAATGGATCGAATTTGACTCAATGGAGTTTTATTTTGATCATATAGTTATGTTTTGACATTGATTTCACATGATTAATTGAATCCTAAAGTGTCATGAATCTTGTAATCTTATCAATACATAAAATGCCAACAAATCCCATAAGGGCTGGGGTCGTAGGCTCAGGAGATGAGAAAGGGAGGAGGGGGCTGAAAGTGTGGAAAGACGGAGATTCGAACTTAAGATTTTTTTAGCCTTATTGTCTTTACATAAAAGATTACCATTATTGTGCTAGAAACATATCTACCAGACTACCAACCCACCATTATTATGATATCTAAGGAAAAAGATACAAATTTTATGCCATAAAATAGGTTAGATGTCTTCCACCACCAAGTCTAGCTACCTGTGTACTAGAAAGAAAGGAAATTATAATAATAATAATAATAATAATGTAACTACCTTATTGGTTGAGTTTGTTATTAATTAGATAGAGTTTTGAATTATTATTTTTTTTCGATACAAATGCTTTTTTATATACACGGGATGAGGATATTACATATATCATTAGCGAGAGTCCAATCCAAGACTTTTTTGCTAAAAGGTATTGGTCATTACCAATAGAGCAACCTTGCAATGGTAATTTTTGAAAATCCTGCAGGCATAAAAACTAAAATAATGTAAACTGCAAAAATAAATGAAAAGATATTTGAATTCTTTTTGTTTTCTTCAAGATTACATGAAAAGAGTATTTAAAAGATTTCAAATTGCTGGTTGCACATTAAGGCTATTGAGGGTAACTATATGTGGATGTGCTTTTGGCACAGTGGTGGCAACTTCATAAGTAGATGTAATAAGTCCAAAGAGGTCCTGGGTTCCAACTTGTGTCCCTTCATACTTACTAGGAGTGAAACCTTATGAAGCCCTGACCATTTTAAGTGTTGTACTTAGAGTGAACGAAAGGGATTTATATCAAGTTATTATAGAAGGAGATAACAATGTTCCTAATTCATCTCTTGAAGACAAAAGCTCCTTCCCAATAGGTTTCATGAAAGATCAGCCATATAGTTTGTGATACTCTGAATTTTAGTTTTGAATTTCAGGCTATAGACTTTGGTCACACCATTTGTGAAGGAAAAAAGTGTTTCAGACTCTTTAGCAATGTTCAGAGTAACAAATCAACAAAGTTGACCTGGTTAACTTTCAGTCAGATCTGTCCAGACTCCCGCCCAGTGGGGCTGTGCACCTTTTTCATCTGAGTCCCAAGGTGGAATGATAAGGTTAACAGGGATTGTGGGATCAATCTTGGTCGATTTTGAGTGAACTTGGAACCTATCCGACCCCTAATCACGTGATTGGCTTCTTAAAAGTACAGTTTATTAGACATACCATTTATCATATTGGTTGACTTGTGGTGGTGCCTTGTCACAATGGTTAAGTTGTACTATTGCAACAGGTACAGACCTTGGAAAGATTTGACTTAAATCCTCGTGTCATCCCTCAAACCCCAAATGGAGCATTTTGAAACGTACCAAAATGAAGCAGCAACGAGATTGAGGGGCCTGCACACATAAGAATGAGATTTTGTTCTAGAAATAAATTATTAATAATGAGGTCATTTAGGTGGAGTGCCATGACAACCTTTTTTTTTTTCTGTTGAATACTTTGAGTGATGATTGCATTCTCAGTAGATACTAAATGATCTGCTTTCACTGGTTTTGCCTCTTTTAAGAGTTTTTTTCCTGGTCTGATGGGTGAGAGTTAATGTTAGTGGAGTGGCCTTGCTGAGCAATGATTTCACCCACATGATGTGGCCCATACGAGTAAATTAGGGGTTTTCTTTATGTTAATGAGAGGATGGATACATATATATATATATATATAAAAGCAAAACTCATTTTATTGGTTTTTAAGGTTCCTGTGCTTCTCAGGTTACCTATCCTTTGTAACTTGTTACGCTTTGCAACCTTTTAGGTGTCTTGGTATTTTGGGATAAACTAAAATGGAGGTTGTGATAGTTAATTCTGCTTGATATGGATGTGAACTTCTAAATGGAATTGGTTTTATTCATGTATTGACATTATTATTATTATTATTATTATATTGCATCTTGCAGTATTAGGCATATTACAGCAGATGTTGCAACGGCTGTTATTCAAGCGGCGGTTGCTGAAGAACTTGCTGAAGGCCATAGTGATGTGGGTCCCAAGGAGCTCCTCCACATGTCTAAGGTATTAATTAGTAAACCTTGATTAGTGTCATTTACTTCTCCAGTTGAAAGTAAAAATATGGAATTGTTTGTGAATGGAGTTAGTTGGCTGGTGTTCTTGATTTAACCAATTTGTGGCATTCTTACCCCCATGAAAAACGGGACTTGTGTTTTTGTCTTTGTCTGAGAGAGATTCCGAATTACCTCTTCCCATGCCCAAATGAACGACCCTATCTTCCAAGGCTCCGACGTTGACTTCATCTCTCTTAAGAAAGGTAATAGTAGGGATGGTAGTAGACATTGGCTTCACCTCCAGATCGTCGGTAATCATGTAAGTCACCCCCTCTTCAGTCTTCACATGTGCTTCACACCACTTTCTGCCACTGTCGTGTCGTCGAGCTTTTTCCGTCAACAAAATTCAATGAAATGATACGTGTTTATCTTTATTGGATACAAGTTAGGGTTTCTTATAATTTCAGTTAGAGGTTATTAGTAATTTGAATTCGAATTCGAATTAATCAGGAGTTCTACGTTGAAAAAACTCAAAACGGAAAAAGAATAAAGATAAGAATTGTTTCAAATTTTAAATTATCGGTTTGATTGGTGAAGAATCCATGTACAATGATATTCTAAATCCAGCAGTTATGGAAAGCAAAGATATAAAATATATAATTATGTATTTTGGGCATTTAGCTCATTTCCTCTTTTTTTTTTTTTTTTTAAATAAAGGTTAGAGAGGCCAACATATTATATTTTTTTATAATTGCCAATTAGTATTTCTATATGAAAATATAATAATTAAAAAAAAAACCCACGGTCCCAAGGACAAACAGAAACAAAATAATGGATATAAATGTAAATAATAATTTCAAGAATTACTCTGACGTATAATTCACCACCTACTTAAGACTAATTAATTAATGTTGCAACCTTTTACCAAAAAAATTTAGGGTTACATCTAGAGTCTTTTCTGGGGTGTCAACAAAACTTCGTTGCATGGCCCGACCCGGTCTCATTCTAGCTCGATTTTTTCAAACCAAATGGTGGGCTTGAGTTACAAAATAATCAGCATTGATAGGGTCGGGTTGGGTTCAGGTTTAGCATTATTAAAGTAAGTTTGATGATACCCCATAAATCAGGTCCATCATATATTTATATGAGAGTCCATAAAACAGGGGAACCCTGCCCAATCTGCATCGAGTAAGCCTCTAGAGACAAGGTGGAAGAGGGTGTAATATGCAAGCCAAATAGAATAGTGCCCTTGAGATACCGAAGCAACCTCTTTAAAGCAACCCAATGATCCTCGGTGGGAGAAGAGAGGAACTGACATAATTTGTTAACAGAAAAACCAATATCAGGCCTTGTAAGGGTTACATACTGGAGCCCACCAACAAGACTTCGATAAAGCGTGGCATCCAATAAGGGTTTGCCACCCAAACTTGACAAATGGTGAGCAAGTGTCATTGGCATGGAGATCGGTTTGACATCAGTCAATCCGGCTTTAGTTAGGAGACTATAGATATACTTCTGTTGAGATAGAAGAATACCATTGCGCATAGGAATCATCTCAACACCCAAGAAAAACCGTGCAGGGCCCAAATCTTTGAGAGCAAACTCCGAAGAGAGTGAATGTAATAAGGAGTCAATGGCCGATGAAGAATCAACATATATCAACACATAAAGAGGCTCAGATGAGTGATGACGAATGAAAAGAGACGAGTCAGTCTTAGATCCCGTAAACCCAAGAGTAACAAAATAAGAGCTGAGACGATGAAACCATGCTCTAGGTGCTTGCTTGAGTCCATAAAGAGATCTCTGTAGTTTGCATACATAGGAGGGATACCGAGTATCAACATAACCGGGTGGTTGATGCATATAAACATCCTCTTCGAGATTGCCATGAAGAAAGGGATTATTTACATCAAGTTGTCGAACAAGCCAGTGTTTGGAGACAGCTAATGTGAGGATGATACGAATAGTGGTGGGTTTGATAACGGGACTAAAAGTCTCATCATAATCTAGCCCATATTCCTGTGTGTACCCTTTGGCAACTACGAGCTTTGTGTCTTTCAATGGTCCCATCCGATTTCCTTTTGATGCCAAATAACCACTTGCAACCAATAACCCTTCTATCCAAGGGTGAGGGTGTGAGAATCCAAGTCTTATTTGCAAGGAGAGCATTAAACTCATTGTCCATTGCAAGTCTCCAGACGGAAGATTTAGAAGCTTGACTATAGCAAGTTGGCTCCAAATCGGAAGATCCAACAACTAATAGAGCCAAAGGAAGGGGGTATTTAGTGGCATAGAAGCTCTTAGGAATTTTAGGAATACGAGTCCCATCTTGAGATCGAGTCACCATTGGATGAGACCTAGTTTGCATTGAGGGAAGTGGCAACTCATTGAGCAACGTATGACTATCAACCGAAGCATGTGTAGGAGATAAATGTGATGGAGTGAAAAGCTGCCCAAGTGTAATATGTTCATGTAAATGATTTGGACTAAAAGAATTATCATTTAAAGCTCCTGGACTATGAGCAGCAGGCCCATTTATAACACTAGGAACAGCAGGCCCATTTAACATACTAGTAGCAGCAGGCCTATTTATAACACCAGAAGCAGCAGACCCATTTATAACACTAGGAACAGCAGGCCCATGTAACATACTAGTAGCAGCAGGCCTATTCATAACACTAGAAGCAGCAGGCCCATTTAAATCCATAGAAACTAACTGCCCAGGGAAACTATTTAAACAGTTTGCTGAATCAAAAAATCCAGTGTCCTTATTAGTTACAGTACAAAAAGGAATCAAATTTTCTGTTGAAGAAACAACATTCTCAGACTGAATATATGCACCAGCAGTAACATCATTAGGAACAGCAGTATTTGATCCCAAAGTAATGTTTTGATCGATGCGTCGAGAACCAGTAGAAAGAGCAGGAGCTGAATCTAAAGAATCAGCAATAGGTGTACCAAGTCTAACATCCGAACAGCCATCCAATAGCTCCATGGAACCTCTAGAACCTGTCTTTGGAACATCAAAATTGGAAGACAATGTAGTTGGTAATAACAAAGGAAAAATAGAAGAAGATGGATAAGGAGAAGCAGGAACCAAAGAAGGAGACCGGAAGGGAAACAAAATCTCATCAAAGACTACATGACGAGATACAAAAATCTTCCCAGTAGAAAGCTGCAAACACCTATACCCATGATGGCGAATACTATATCCAATAAAAACACAAGCATCTGACCGAAAATCTAATTTATGTTTATGGAATGGCCTCAACAGTGGGTAACAACAACAGCCAAATGTCTTAAGAAAAGTATAGTCAGGATGACGTTTAAACAAATAGGAAAAAGGAGAGGCAAAATTCAAAGCAGCAGTTGGTAGCCTATTTAGAGTAAACACAGCAGTAGAGAATGCATCCACCCAAAAACGCATAGGCATACCAGAATGAGCAAGCAAAGATAAACCCATTTCAACAATTTGACGATGTTTTCGCTCAACCCTACCATTTTGTTCAGATGTATATGGACAAGATAAGCGATGAGAAATCCCACAACTCTCAAGGAATGTAGAAAAAGTGCGATACTCCCCACCCCAATCAGATTGAAAGGCAAGAATGGGAGTAGAAAATTGTTTTTCAACAAAGAGTTTAAACATTTGAAAGACTTGCAAAGCCTGAGATTTACAAGAAAGTGGATACAACCATGTAAATCTAGTAAAGTCGTCTACAAATGAAACATAAAATCTATGCCCATCATTAGAGACCTCATGGGCAGGACCTCACAGATCAAAAAATACTAGTTGAAGAGGTGCAGTTGTATGTGTAGTACATGAAAGAAATGGTAGTTTATGACACTTTCCATATTGACAAGGTGTACAAACAAATTTTGATTTAACACCAACAGAAGGAAGATTAAACGAGATAAAACTCGACTAACAAGATCCGTATTAGCATGCCCTAAACGCATATGCCAAACATCATGAGAAGCTTTAATAGCGAGAAAAAGCAAAAGGAGAAGAAGAAGCGACAACGGAATTGTCTACGGAAGTCGATACACACCATTTTTAAGGGGCCCGGTCACTAGGATATTGCCCGAGGAGCGATCCTTGATATGAAAACAAGTATCATGAAATTCAAAAAATACAGGATTATCAGATGTGAATTTACTCACAGATAACAGATTATGAGAAGCAAAGGGAACATGTAGGATTTCAGACAAATGAAATGGTGATTTAGAAACTGAAATTTTGGAATTACCAACATGATGAATGGACAAACCTGTTCCATTGCCAATTTGAACTTGTTCATTTCCAATGTACTCAGCTGGAGAGCTTATGACACCCAAGTGTGGAGTAATGTGATGTGAGGCACCCGAGTCAGGTAACCAGTGAGATGTACTAGGTGGAGCACTAGCAAAATGAGCCTGAGGCATTCGATACTGACCACCAGAAGATGAAGGTGTGACAAACCTCTGAGTAGACCCAGCAAATCTTGGAAGATGATAACAATTTAAAGCTGTGTTTAACAAAGGCAGAAATTGAGAACGCCATATCAAATAATTCTCTCCTGAAAGCTTGACTGACAAATAGTGGTGGACATTTGAAAACGAATAAGACGAAGATGGATCCGACGGGTGCACATCAGATGTAGAAGAATCTGACGCCATGAATCACAAATCTTGTGAAATCTTGAAAAAAAAATCTCAAAAAAAAAAAAGAGAACAGAGCAAGCTACTGGTTCGTCTCAATCTGAGTTGAAAAACTTAGAACACGAAGCGCAGATAACCAAATTTGAAACAGAGGCTTGCAACACTCAGATCTGAAACCACAAATCACATCTGAAACTGAAGAAATCTGAAGAAACACACCAAATCTGCGCACAAAACACACCAAAACTGGAACGAACTGAAGAAATCTGAAGCAAATCTGCAGAAACGCACCAAAAAAACTGCAACCAGATCAACACGGGTTGAACTGCAGAAATCTGAAAATCTGTAACCGGAAACACACAACAAAACTGCAGAAACTCAAACCAGCAACGATAGTTCAAGAAACCAGCAACAACCATAGATCGGAGAAGAAGAAGTTAGAAGAAGCAGAGCATAGAGCTGTTGAGAAACCAAGTTCAAGAAAAGAAAACGACAAGTTCTAAGAAAAGTAGCAGCAGATTCTTGATTCAAGAAACGTGTCAAATGTTGATACATGATTCAAGAAGAATAGTCAAGAAAGAAGCGTGAACCAAAAAATGTGTATGAACCAACCAGCCAAAAACACCCCACAAAAAAGGGGGGGGCCAACACAGTTACCCCAGGAGGTAACAGCCGACCGATACCATATTAAAGTAAGTTTGATGATACCCCATAAATCAGGTCCATCATATATTTATATGAGAGTGTAGTACAGACTATGATAGTGTAGTACAATATTTTCTATTCCTTAATAAGCACTCATGCCAACACGGCCTAGCTCAACCTACCCAACCCTATTTTACTTTAATCTAATTAAAGTTATTCTCAAAACATAAAAATCGCATTAGCGCGTTGGTAAGATTATCAATTCTCAACCAAGGGGTCTTGTGTTTGATTGATAGTGTTGTGTAGGACTTGGGTTTCAGTTACAGTGTCTAGGGTCGAATCAGGGTTCAAGGATGGAACTTTAAAATTTAAAGTTAATTTTAGTTGATCTAGGGTCGAGTCAGGGTTCCTTCTTGAAAGTGTTGCTAAAGTAAAAATTAAATCTATTTACATTCAAGCAGCTCAAGATGTATGCCCTGGCATTCAAGCAGCTCCAGTTCGCAACTGAACGACAAAATCAATGAGTTGGAGAATACAAAAAGACTGATCAAAACTGTAAATTATTCAATTTCATATTGCGATCAAAACGCATGAAAAACAGGTAAAGATTACTACTACTACGACTGATCAAGAACACACCAATTATATTGAGATCTTCTGTAAGAGGAATTACAAAAATTATCAAACGGAATATGGTTGTATGAACTTAACTAATCTATACTACTTCTGTACCATTTCTATACTAACTGGAGTAACGAAAACAAAAACTATCAAACGATCACCATATCCTTTTAATTTGCCGCTAGATCCTCCTCTGCCGCTACATACTTCCGGAACCAAATGCTTCTCCCTCCCACATTCGTCTTTCTAAGCATTAGCCCCTTCATGAATTTCTCTGCGGTTGAAGCCGATTCAAATTCAATGTAACTTGGTTTCTCAACAGCTCTGATACCATATTAAAGTAAGTTTGATGATACCCCATAAATCAGGTCCATCATATATTTATATGAGAGTGTAGTACAGACTATGATAGTGTAATACAATATTTTCTATTCCTTAATAAGCACTCATGCCAACACGGCCTAGCCCAACCTACCCAACCCTATTTTACTTTAATCTAATTAAAGTTATTCTCAAAACATAAAAATCGCATTAGCGCGTTGGTAAGATTATCAATTCTCAACCAAGGGGTCTTGTGTTTGATTGACAGTGTTGTGTAGGACTTGGGTTTCAGTTACAGTGTCTAGGGTCGAATCAGGGTTCAATGATGGAACTTTAAAATTTAAAGTTAATTTTAGTTGATCTAGGGTCGAGTCAGGGTTCCTTCTTGAAAGTGTTGCTAAAGTAAAAATTAAATCTATTTACATTCAAGCAGCTCAAGATGTATGCCCTGGCATTCAAGCAGCTCCAGTTCACAACTGAACGACAAAATCAATGAGTTGGAGAATACAAAAAGACTGATCAAAACTGTAAATTATTCAATTACATATTGCGATCAAAACGCATAAAAAACAGGTAAAGATTACTACTACTACGACTGATCAAGAACACACCAATTATATTGAGATCTTCTGTAAGAGGAATTTCAAAAATTATCAAACGGAATATGGTTGTATGAACTTAACTAATCTATACTACTTCTGTACCATTTCTATACTAACTGGAGTAACGAAAACAAAAACTATCAAACTATCACCATATCCTTTTAATTTGCCGCTAGATCCTCCTCTGCCGCTACATACTTCTGGAACCAAATGCTTCTCCCTCCCACATTCGTCTTTCTAAGCATTAGCCCCTTCATGAATTTCTCTGCGGTTGAAGCCGATTCAAATTCAATGTAACTTGGTTTCTCAACAGCTCTGATACCATATTAAAGTAAGTTTGATGATACCCCATAAATCAGGTCCATCATATATTTATATGAGAGTGTAGTACAGACTATGATAGTGTAATACAATATTTTCTATTCCTTAATAAGCACTCATGCCAACACGGCCTAGCCCAACCTACCCAACCCTATTTTACTTTAATCTAATTAAAGTTATTCTCAAAACATAAAAATCGCATTAGCGCGTTGGTAAGATTATCAATTCTCAACCAAGGGGTCTTGTGTTTGATTGATAGTGTTGTGTAGGACTTGGGTTTCAGTTACAGTGTCTAGGGTCGAATCAGGGTTCAAGGATGGAACTTTAAAATTTAAAGTTAATTTTAGTTGATCTAGGGTCGAGTCAGGGTTCCTTCTTGAAAGTGTTGCTAAAGTAAAAATTAAATCTATTTACATTCAAGCGGCTCAAGATGTATGCCCTGGCATTCAAGCGACTCGGTTCGCAAGAATGAACGACAAAATCAATGAGTTGGAGAATACAAAAAGACTGATCAAAACTGTAAATTATTCAATTACATATTGCGATCAAAACGCATGAAAAACAGGTAAAGATTACTACTACTACGACTGATCAAGAACACACCAATTATATTGAGATCTTCTGTAAGAGGAATTACAAAAATTATCAAACGGAATATGGTTGTATGAACTTAACTAATCTATACTACTTCTGTTACCATTTCTATACTAACTGGAGTAACGAAAACAAAAACTATCAAACGATCACCATATCCTTTTAATTTGCCGCTAGATCCCCCCCCCCCCCCCCACACACCGAACCAAAGCCCCCCCCCCCCCCCGCCGGCGTTCCCACGAACCCCCCCCCCTGTTGTTGGGGGGGGGGGGGGGGTCGACACCAACATAACCAAAAAAGAGGGGGGGGGGGGGAGAGAGGATCTAGAACAAAAACAGGTTGTATGAACTACCACCATTTCTATACTAACGGAGTAACTAAAACAAAAACTATCAAATGATCACCATATCCTTTTAATTTGCCGCTGGATCCTCCTCTGTCGTTACATACTTCTGGAACCAAATGCTTCTCCCTCCCACATTCGTCTTTCTAAGCATCAGCCCCTTCATGAATTTCTCTGCGGTTGAAGCCGATTCAAATTCAATATAACCAAAGAGGGGCGGTCCCCAAATGGGTGTGTTAACATAAACCCTTTTTACTGCTACTCCATAGAAAAAATCCAATATATCTTCTTCACAGACAGGGTAGCCTCTAGAGAATGTGAAATAGAGTGAACACTCCTCATCGGGTTCTTCCGTGAAGGGTTTGGTTGGCTTGGACCAGGGTTGAGCGGAGAATGGAGCTGCAGCAATCGGATATGGGAGAGCTGCTATTGGAATGCGGTGAGCAGTAACGTGATTCTTACTCAGACTTTGGTTCATCAGGAAAGCCCCCATGATCAACATCCTACGAGCCATGGCTGAAGATGAAAGCAGAGCAAAAGAAAGGCAGAGATTGAAGAGAAGAAGGAAGCAGAGACAAAGGCGATGAGGTTCTGTGATGAATTTATAAAGCGAGTTTGTTAGCGTCAGATGGTCTGAAAATTCTGACAAATCTGATAAAGCTGCAGGGCGAGGCTTCTACTTCCTCTGTATTAGCGTGAACTATTAGAATTATGAATTATCATTTTTGGCGTGGCAAAATTAATTCATCTGTATTACAGGATTAATTTTTGGCGAGGCTTCTACTTCCTCTGTATTAGCGTGAACTATTAGAATTATGAATTATCATTTTTGGCGCGGCAAAATTAATTCATCTGTATTACAGAATTTTTGTTGTATTGACCCAACAATTGGAGGAGGCATGGATCTTATGACATATATGATATATTACATTTTTATGAAAAATAAAAAATTTGAAAACTTCTCTAAAATGAAAAAGCAGTTTATCAGTTAATCAGGAAAGAACTTATTTTCAGACATAATCACGGGGTACCAAACACGGCCTTTGATTACTTTACCCCCAAATCCCAATGAGGAGGGGGTCCCACATTTTAAGTGTGGAACGACTGAACAGGTTGGAGTTCCCAATCTTCATGATAGGTACAGTCCCGACCGTCTGATCAAACATGACATCGACAAACGGTAATAACTGTCTCGCCCCACTTCTGATGCTACGACAGAATAGCCCACTCAACGACCTCCTTTCATCGGTCACGAATCTCCTCGACTCAGATTCTTCACCATGGACGGCGAAGATCATCGGATGACAACACCAAAGTCCAGACAAAAAGGTAAACTGGATTTTTAGAAGGGCAATCTGGTAAAGTGAGAAGCCCCTTTTCACATAGTGGAGGCTTATGCGACAGATGTGATTGATGGTCTTGAATTAGAAACTAAAAACCACAAGAAAAAGTATAAGAGAAAAGAGAGAAAGAAAGAGAGAGAGAGAGAGAGTAATGATGTCTACTTGTACTTTTTTTTTTGGTAATCAATGTCTACTTGTACTGTTTCTATATAAGAAGTTGCAACGCCGAACACTTGTGGTATTCATTGGGTTGGGTTCAGTTTCTCGTACTATCGCATATAAATTCTTCTTTCCTTCAAACGGTCAATTTGGTATATATTGGGTGGAGACATTCTGTTTGGATTGAATCCCACTGGTGCCTCAATTTTAGACAAAGTAGTGTCTGACTTCGAGTTAATCTCAACCGCATTCAGACAATCATTAAACATCTGAACGATGTAATGAGTCGAAAAATAACAATTGCATCGTTACCCCCTATGGAATCTGGATCCTCACCCCGTCTTCTGTGCTCCCCGACGGGTTCTTGACCACACAAAACGTGGGGCCCACGGGTAAAATTTAAAATTTATTTTTATTTTTTCAAAAAGTATTTTTCACCATGGGCCCCACTGCTTTGTGTGGTCAGAAACCGTCGGGAGCTGATCCGGACTCCCTCCTATGATAGACCTAATAATTTTCACGAGAGCCTGCCATTTGGTATAGAGCCTAGTGGTGTTTGTCTGAATTCCTCTTTTTAATATTTTATTGATGCTAATTTTAACAGATATATTCAATGGTTTTCCCTGAATTGTGTGCCTTAATTTATTCATGAACCTCTACAGATGATATATTCATTTTTTTGCTTCCACAAATGATAGTCTAAAGAGAATAATAATACAAGGGAGGAAACCAACAAGGTTTGAAACAATAGTAGATTATCTACTGTGAAACCTTGCCAAAGATCGTCCTAGAAATTTTAGGACAAGAGTAATTAATGCCAAGAATTTCATGTTATTTGAAGTTTAAGGCTAACTTCTCACCGGAATTCTGTCAGGATATTTCTCCCTGATTCTGGCAGCCTCGGCACGTCTCTTCTCTGTGAATAATGAGGGGAGAAGTTATCACTCCACTGTATTAAAAACACAAACACCCATACATACCCAGGTCATGCTCACTCCCTATGAGGCAGTTGGAATGGTATTGTCGTTCATGCACGGGATAGTATATTGGAATTTTTTATCAAGGAATCTTTAGAACTGACCAGACACTTTAATTAGTTCGATATTACTGTTGTAGAACATAATCGAAACACAAATCACCCAGTGGTCGAGAGGCCGTGGATGAATTTATATCACAAAACTACAAGTTCAGCCGTATTATTATGGTCAAGATTTGATAGACATGCACATCTCTGAATGAGTACCAAGAGGAAAATTAGAATATCTAAGGAGAATAAAAAGCGAATTAATTAGGCCTGTTGCCATAAAAGTAACAAACACAACTCATAAACTAAACTATAATAGGGTTACCATCACAAAGAGAGAAGAGAAAACGCAGTTCAAGATTCCATTTTAACCCTTTTCTTGGCAAGGAGGAAAACATCCGTAAGAACAGACTTTGACTGCAGTGATGCCCTCAGCAAATCCAGACCCTGTTCACAGAATAAGAATTAATTTACCTCAACCTTAGAGATGAAAAGAAAAACAGACTTGTGTTTGTGTGTTTCTGTGATTGTGAGAGAGAGAGATTTCTTGAACTAATTACTTTCCTACCTTTTCCTTACTCAAATGAACGACCCTATCTTCCAAGTTTCCAAGGTCCTTGATTTCATATCTCTTAAGAAAGGTAATACTAGAGATAGTAGACATTGGCTTCACCTCCAGATCATCAGTTATCATATAAGTCACCCCCTCCTTCGCATATCCATCACCACCACCACCACCACCACTTTCTTCTGCAACAGAATTCTCCTCGGTCTCCATCTTCACTCCACAGCAACCACACGGAGTACCCTTTACGTTGGTCCTGTAATTCTTGCAATGTAAGGTAATGCCGGTGAACGTGAAAGGGGCGCCAAAAGAAACTCCCCCATTATTGCCACAATAACGACTTCCGGTAATATCTGCACACCGGTAATAGATCGGCTGCTTCGTCGGTTTTTTGCTCTTCGACTTCCTATAAATGCTATTGCCTTCGCTGCTGAGCAGTTTTCGCGCTTGATCATTACCACCAGAATAAATCTTGGGTTGCAAAAGCAAGGATTTATCCATCTTAGGTTTTATGTAAAACTTGTCCAGATTATCTACGCTGGAATAAAGATTCCCGATGGATCCTGGAGCCATTGTTTGGGTTTGGGGAAAGGAGCTTGACCATGGTGCCCAGTGGTAAGGTGAAGAGGCTGAAGAGGAAATCCACAAAGTCCTTTCCTGCTTCCGCAAAAAGTACTTTGTTTATTTCCTTGTCCACTACAAGCTTTAAGCTCATTGCAGTTGCCATAGGAACACTAGTGAGTGCAAGTAAAAGTGCTGTGAAAACTCACCTTCTCACACAACGAAGAACAAGGAAAACAAGATTAAAAATAAGAAGTAAGGTTCTCGGCCCGGGGTGGGGCTGGCTCTTTTCTTTTTTTTTTTTTTCTGGCTCCCTGAGGTTAGATGATTTGGCACACTAAAATAATAATTTAATAAATTCCTTCACGGTGGATCCTCCTCTCTCTCCCAGTTTGACCATCTTCTGTGAAGAAAAAGGGAAAAGAATTTGTAATTTAGGAAAAATTCTATATGATTAGGGATTTCTTAGGTTCGTGAGAGATTGTAGGGGAAGATGAGTACAAGTTTCACATGGAATTCTCAGTGAAAGAGTCCATATGCAACTGTTGATACTCTTAACGCATGTATAGTTGGCTCTTTTATTTATTTATAGGTAAATATCACTTACCTCCCCTCTTAGCTGGACAAATAGCACTTACACCCCTTCTTAGTTCGATAATATCACTTACCTCCCCTCTTACCTGGCAAATATATCAAACACCTCTCTTCTATTAACTTTCTCAGTTAAATTTAACTTTTATCGTTATTTTTTTTTAAACCCCAAATTGGCTAAAAATATAAATTTTTTATTTTAAACCCTAAATTACCGTAATCACCCTACCAGTTAAAATGCTAAATTTTCCTCAATTAAAATAATTGTTAAAAATCAAAACACCATAGTTAAAACCCAAATTATCTTTAATTATTAAAAACCTGACATACCCTTTTTTTTTTTTAATAAAAATTATCAAACAATTAAAAAAAACACTACTATCAAGTAAAATTAAAAATGTAATTAAAAAAAAAAAAGATATTTTGATAAAATTAAACATGTATGTAGTACTATCAACTAAAATTTAAAATGCAATTAAAAAAAAATAGAGTATGTTGATAAAATTAAACACGTACTACTATTTTGGGTTTTTTTTTTAAAATTTTTTGATAATTAAAAAAAAAAAAGGATATGTTGGGCTTTTAATAATTAAAGATAATTTGGTTTTAACTATATGGTGTTTTGGTTTTTAATAATTATTTTAATTGAGGGTAATTTAGTAGTTTAATTGTTATGGTGATTACGGTAATTTAGGGTTTAAAATAAAAAAATATTTTTGCCAAGGGTATTTTAGGGTTTTAGAAAAATATTTAATAGTAAAAGTTAAATTTAACCAAGAAAGTTAACAGATTGGAGGTATTTGATATATTTGCTAGGTATGAGGGGAAGTAAGTGATATTATCCAACTAAAAGATGGGGTGACCTCCTTTGGAAATTGTGGAAACCTAATACAAAAAAAAAAAAATAAATACTATCCTGGGTTGCTCGCCTGTTTTTTTTGGGTTTTTAGACAAATGATGGGGAGGTAAGTGATATTTACCCTTCCTAAAGTGTCATGAATCTTATAATCTTATCAATATATAAAATGACAACAAATCCCATAAGGGCTAGGGTCGTAGGCCCAAGAGATGAGAAAGGGGGGAGGGGGCTAAAAGTGTGGAAAGATGGAGATTTGAACTTAAGATTTTTTTTAGTCTTATTGTCTTTACATAAAAGATTATGATTATTGTGTTAGAAACATATCTACCAGACTACCAACCCACCATTATTATGATATCTAAGGAAAAATATACAAATTTTATGCCATAAAATAGGTTAGATGTCTTCCACCACCAAGTCTAGCTACCTATGTACTAGGAAGAAAGGAAATAATAATAATAATAATGTAACTACCTTATTGGTTGAGTTTGTTATTAATTAGATAGAGTTTTGAATTATTATTTTTTTGGATACAAATGCTTTTTTATATACACGGGATGAGAATATTACATATATCATTAGCGAGAGTCCAATCCAAGACTTTTTTGCTAAAAAATGTTGGTCATTACCAATAGAGCAACCTTGCAGTGGTAATTTTTGAAAATCCTATAGGCATAAAAACTAAAATAATGTAAACAGCAAAAATAAATGAAAAGATATTTGAATTCTTTTTGTTTTCTTCAAGATTACATGAAAAGAGGATTTAAGAGACTTCAAATTGCTGGTTGCACATCAAGGCTATTGAGGGTAACTATATGTGGATGTGCTTTTGGCACAGTGGTGGCAACTTCATAAGTAGATGTAATAAGCCCAAAGAGGTCCTGGGTTCCAACTTGTGTCCCTTCACACTTACCCCCCCCCCTCTCTTTTCGGAGTGAAACCTTATGAAGCCCTGACCATTTGAAGTGTTGTACTTAGAGTGAAAGAAAGGGATTTATATCAAGTTATTATAGAAGGAGATAACATGTTCCTAATTCATCTCTTGAAGACAAAAGCTCATTCCCAATAGGTTTCGTGAAAGATCAGCCATATAGTTTGTGATACTCTGAATTTTTAGTTTTGGATTTCAGGCTCTAGACTTTGGTCATAATGTTTGTGAAGGAAAAAAAAAGTGTTGTAGACTCTTTAGCAATGTTCAGAGCAACAAATCAACAAAGTTGATTTTAGTTGTTCCTCCCCCCCCCCCCCCCCTTCTTGGCCAATTTTAGTTTTCTCATGGTTTTAAGTTTAAATAATTACTACTTCTACCTTTAAAAAAAATAGAGTGAATAAGTGAATCCTTAAGAGGCAGTTGGAATGGTGTTCTTATCATGCATGGGATAGTATATGGAATTTTTTATCGAGGAATCGTTAGACACTCCAATTCGATATTACTGTGATAGTGTATGGAACGTAATCGAGATATACAAATCACCCAGTGGTCAAGTAAATACCATTTTTTATTTTGAGATCTGGGTTTAGTTGGCAAAAGTCCAAAATGTCTGAAAATGTGACGTCAAGAGTGCAAATTTCTTTGGGGTTAGAGGCGAAGTCTCCCCGTATACTTAACAAATGTAGTGCCATCCCTTGAAGATGTACTGAAGGTATACAAAAACTGGCTCAAATGAACCCCAGTTTCACTAAGAAGTTAAAACACAATATTGTCCTCATTTAGAAATAAACCAAATCAAGTACCAATTTTAGAGTTGTATTCTTATTATTTTGAATTGCAAAAAAAGATTACTTAAATTATTTTTTCAGCTAAGAAAAGGAACTTCCTAAAATTGATAACGCCAAAGAAGTAAGATCCTCTTAAAATTGATAACATAAAATTGGAAAATAAATATAAAAAAACTAAAAAATAAGGAGCTATCAAATTAGGGTTAATTTTTTCTCCTAATTCCTAAGATAATAATATAATTTAATATAAAGTATAAGTAGAATAAAACCTTAGGATTATTTTGAGGTTTTAAATAAATAAAAATTGCTACATCATCAATTAACTAATCGAGTTCATCAGGGGCAATAGTAATTATAGGTAAAGTCTAATGTAAAATTAATAATTTTATAAAGTATAAGAGATAAAGTATAGGACAACAGTAATTATCTCCAAATAAAAATAAAAAACAAATGAATACCACTTTTCCTGTAGAATGAGTCACTTGCAAACGATGAATAAGAATTGGCCCGTTGCCATAACAAGTAATACAACTCACAAACTAAACTATAATAGGGTTACCATCACAAAGAGAGAAGAGAAAACGCAGTTCAAGATTCCAATTTAACCCTTTTCTTGGCATTGAGGAATACATCCGTAAGAACAGACTTTGACTGCATTGATGCTTTCAGCAAATCCAGACCCTGTTCACAGAATATAAGAATTTACCTCAACCTCAGAGATGAAAAGAAAAACAGACTTTTTTTTTTTTTTTTGTTAAGAAGAAAAACAGACTTGTGTTTGTGTGTTTCTGTGAGAGAGAGAGAGATCTCTGAATGAATTACTTTCCTACCTTTTCCTTGCCCAAATGAACAACCCTATCTTCCAAGGCTCCAATGTCCTTGATTTCATATCTCTTAAGAAAGGTAATACTAGAGATAGTAGACATTGGCTTCACCTCCAGATCATCAGTAATCATGTAAGTCACCCCCTCCTTCACAAATCCACCACCACCACCACCACCACCACTTTCTCCTGCAACAGAATTCACCTCGGTCTCCATCTTCACTCCACAGGAACCACACGGAGTGCCCTTTACGTTGGTCATGTAATTCTTGCAATATAAAGTAACAGAGGTATACGGCAAGAGAGATGCGCCAGCATAAAATACCCCATTACTGCCACGATAACGACTTCCGGTACTTGCACACCGGTAATAGATCGGCTGATTTTTGTTCGACTTGCCATCGCCTTCGCTGCTAAGCAGTTTTTCCGCTTGATCATTACCACCAGAATCAATCTTGGGTTGCAAAAGCAGGGATTTATTCCCGTTTGGTTGTATGTAAAGCTTTTCCAGATTATTTACGCTGGAATAAAGATTCCCGATGGATCCTGCAGGCACTGTTTGGGTTTGGGAAAGGAGTCTGACCATGGTGCCGAGTGGCAAGGTGAAGAGGCTGAAGAGAAAATCCACAAAGTCTTTTCCCGCTTCAGCGAAAAGGACTTTCTTTCTTTCGTTGTCTACTACAAGCTTTACCCTCATTGCAGTTGCCATCATCAGAAGAGGAAAACTAGTTAGTGCAAGTGAAAGTGCTGCGGAAACTCACCTACTCACACAGTGAAGAACGAGGAAAACAAGAAGAAGAAATACAAGGTTTTACTGTGTGAAAGGAAAAGAATTTTTAAATGATTAGGGATTCTTAGATTTCGTTTCTAATTAGGAAAGAAATCGTAGAATTCTCTCAACTTTAAAATACTGATTAAGTTATTAAGGAGTCCATATGCAGCTCATACTCTAACACGTGTAGTTCACTCTTTAAAAAGAAATATATATATATATAATCATACTATCATACTACTATTATAAAAGCATGTACTCTAGTTTTACCGCAAATCTTTCACTTAATTATTGTATTTTTTATTTTTATATAAACGCCATATTTTTTTGTATTAAATTCTTTGTCATTTTCTTTTTTATTCATAAATTATTATTATCCTTTATATATTTTCTTTATTGAAGTGCGTAAAATCAAATCGATAAAGAAACTTTTCATAGGAAATTTTTCATAGGAAAGACAATAATATATATATATATATATATATATATTTATAAATCATTTATCATACTATTATACTATTATAAGAAAAATAAAATCTTCTCCTGAATTTAAACCCTTCATCCACTATTTCCATTCCTATTTTGTCCATCCGATCGAATCTAATCATCTCTCCAAATCAAAAAGTCTTCCTATCCATTTATTATATTATACTTCTTTTTTTAATGAAGTAATGAAATATGGTACGAGATGGTATTTTAAAAAAATGCAATATTGATTAAATGCTAAATATGGTCATTTTTTTAAGATATGCATTGAAAAAAAATCTTGTGATATAAGCATGTACTCTATGGATTTTACAAAATTTACAAAATTAAGTATCTTTTGGCTTTTAGCTCATGCTCATTTTTTATTTTTATTTTTGTTTTTTAGATACATGTTCAGAGATATGGGTTAAGATGTTCGAACTCAACTCCAGGAAATTCTTTAGTGTCAAAAATTCAAATGAAATCCATTATATGCAATTCCCACATGATAGATTATAGTTGAATGCTTCATGTATATTTAAGTACATGATAATCCATCAAGCATTTCTATACGCCTTCATAGCAGCACTATATCGTTGAGCTCCTTACCACCAAAAGAAAAAAAAAACTTAATTGTTGAGAGATAGGGGTGGCAAATCCAACATTCCCCTTTTGAAAGCCCTTATCAGATTGGGTTTTTAAGGAATGGGGTGGATATATGGTAAATGGGTCTCAAATCTGGATTTTTCCCACTTGAAATTAGTCTTTTAATCCTAGCTTTCTATTTGATATATATTACATGTGTCGCTTCATAGTGGTGCACTGCTGTGCACAGTAGAGAGATGTGCACAACAGAGGATGTTTTTCTGTGTTTCTCAAGCATGGGATAGGATATTGGATTTTGATCAAGAAACTATTAGGGGCTTGGGACTGCAGTTGGAGTGGATCCAGAGAAAATATTTAATTAATTATTTTTAATCTTGATACAAAGAAGTATAAAATTATCATAGGTATATTTCTTATGTCGTTTAAGCCTAATCCCTTCCCGTGTGTGGAATTTTATATTCCCTCAATTTTTTGTTTACATCATGACTCTCCTAATATGTACCCAATAAATAATAGGATATTCGGTCACATTATTCTAATCCAATGATTAAGATAAACTCAATGAGTGTCCTTAGATTAGAATATTATATGTAGTTGAATCTTATAATTTATTGGACATGCATTTTGAGAAATTTCCACTAAGGAAAGTTTTTTTTTGGTAAATCTCTTAGAAGTGTTGGATACGTCAGTTTATCAACAGATCACACTTGACTCAGTGGAGTTTTATTTTGATCACATAGTTATGTTTTGATATTAATTTAACATGACTAATTGAATCCTAAAATGTCATATGAATCCCATAATCTTATCAATAGATAAAATGACGACAAATCCCATAATGATTGGGGGTCGTAGGCCTAGGAGATGAGGATGGTGGGAGGGGGTTGAAAGTGCGGAAGGATGGAGATTTGAATTTAAGATATTTTTTTGTAAGATCTTTTTGTTCTTATTTTCTCTACATAAAAGACTACAATTGATGTGTTAGAAACATATTTACAAACTCAGCATTACTATGATATCCATGGAAGAAGATACAAATTTTATGCCATAAAATAGGTTAGATGTCTTCCACCACCAAGTCTACCATGCATTGGGTCACATGTAGCATGAGACCATATGACCATGCATTGGGCCTAGAGTTATCTTTAACACGCGCCAGTTCTTTGACCAAATGATGATGTGAGAGATGATGACCTATTCCTCAGCTATGGTTAAATGAGACTTGACCCAAATACCACGAAGAACCCAAGAGATGCCTCTTGTTGAGGGAGAGTGACGAGATTGCCCATAGGAGGTTGGTGTGTAACTTAATGCATGTATACCATAGATACCTTACTGTTAGAGTTAAGAGCATACTTGCATACTCATTCATTTATTCATCTCATTTACATATATACATTGATTTTTTATGATATGTATGATGGATATATGATATATGGTCATGTTGATCTCACTGAGTTTTGTTGAATTCATTCCTTTCTATATATACTTTTTAGATTTTATTACAAGTTATGAAGATTCTACCATTCTAGAGTATGCACTGCCAACCAAGCTGTATGACAACCTGGCAAGTGGAGATGTTGAGAGTCTTGAGACCCATGGGGACGCGTGTCCATACTTGGACTGCTCATACAGTGTTTAATCCTTGTGATTTCGTTCAATTATTTGAGGCGTGATAAAGTTTAATCGAAATTGCGTAACTCTCCGTTGGGAAATTGAATGATTAAACTAATTTCTCTTAAACTTTTCTTGTTGATGATGAGACTTCCACTGTTTGATATTCACTTCTACCTTAACTCCAATTTTACCCTAGTTTATCTTTTCGGATGATTGTAATAACTTTGTTAAATGTTACATTTTACACTCTTTGATCTTTAGATTATGCTATATTGTATTGTGGTGTGGATTGACCGCAAACCTAGGTCCTATAGTATGCATCACCCCCACAGGCATTCAGGTAAGTCTGATACCGGCTAGGTGGGGTGTGACAAGAACCATCCCTAAAACTGCTCCTGGATTAATTTAAGAGATATGCGTCTCCCAAGGCTACCCTTTTGAGTGACCCCTTCCCATTGCCTGCGAGTAAAAATGATATTTTGAGGTTCACGGTGTTTTAAACCCCTATTTAATGGTTTCTTCGACTTTAAACAGGTTACTTCACTCCTAAGCCATCATAGAACATTTCATAAACTTTAATCCAAATTATGTTTTTCTTTTCTAGGCATTAAACTCAAACTCATTAAAAAGTCTGTAATTTATCCATATCAATGAGATGACATCCATTATAATCCTAGATATAATAAATATATTAATAAAAGAAGATACATATAATAATGTAATACAATATTTTATCAAACAAATTAAGTAAATTTAACTAACTGTTATTTTCTGTTCTTTCATTAAAATTAATGAAGTAATGAAAGAGCAGATAAAAGGAAAGGGAAAAGGAAAAAAAAAAACTTGAACCGTAAAAGACCATTGTTTCTTATTTTCAAAATCTCTCACATGCGATATAGATTAGACAGGAACAAACCATACAAATTAATTATCATAATTATAAATCTATAATCAGCTTACTGCATGGTCAAAACCATATTTAATAAAATATCATTCACTTTACTTAATCATATAAAGTCATAAGAAAGAAACAATTCATTGTAATTATGACAATATGACACTAATAAGATAAACAAAACAGAGAGTTTGTATTAGCGTTAACTCATCTTTTTCTTTTCTTTTATTTTATTTTCTTTCTTTCTTCTCCATTTTTCTTTTCTTTTATCTTTTATAAGACAAAAGGTTAGGCAAAAGTTGACATTGTTAGCATTACCTTTTTCTAATGGGTCAAATCATCACAGCATTGCATGAGGAAACAAAGGATCGTGAAAACCAAGGAAGTTCTTTTTCCTTTCTTTATTTTAAAAAGAAAGAACAACGTTCCAACTTCCAACGTCAAATCAATTAAACCAACGAAAAATAGAACTCTTTTACATTCAATTTGATCAATTGTTTTACGTTTTCTTTTCGTGAATCCACAGCAAAGCTATAGAACACTTTAAAATTTCTTCGATTAGATCATTCTTCAAACTCAAAAAAAAAATTATTTTAATTAAAGAGAAGAGAGAATGAATAACGTACCTTACCGTTGATTTACACCCAAAAAGGAATTTGAAGATTAGTAGTACTTCATAAACAAACTCGTCGATTACTTCTCATCTGATCAACTTAATGAAAAACTTGTAACGATTTATGATTGTTAGGGTTTATGATTTAAGCATAAGGTTATTTAAAGCAATACACGCTGAATATTTAGTTTAGAATATCTAGACCGTTGCTTCCAGTTAGTATTTATAGAAAAACAATAATAGGTTCTACAATTAGTTGGACTCTCCTACAAAGGCTCATTTACATTGTTGGATCATAATTAATCCGATGACCTATATTAGAATATATGTTGGGTATAACTCAAATACCTATACCATATTTGAGTATGACTCAAATACCTCAATAAGACACTGTCGAGTGCAGCGAAAAGTATTGTTACCCTCTCACACTCTCACACAATAAAGAAACGGAAATAAAAAAAAAGAAACACAAGCAACGTAGAATAAAATGACTGTCTACAAAATAAAAGGCTCATCTATAGAATGAAAGGATATGGTTATTTTTATATAAAAAATACAAGGTAGAGTTCTTTACAATTTCAACTTTCCCATTGTTTGTATAGTTTCAACCGGAGTTGTTTGAATGGATCTAGACAAATCTTTTACCCGCTGGAGTCAAAAAGGGAAAAGGGTAAGGATAGAGATGCACATCTTTGAATGGATCTAGACCGATCTTTTACCTGTTTTGATTTTTTTTCTTTTTTACTTTTTGAATTTTCCTACCAAAACTTCAAAAAATAATAGAAAAAAACAAAACAAGTGATCGAGATTTACCACTTTAGAGCTGCCTGAAGCAAAATCCAAAGGGGAAGCCAATAGTGGAGTAGTTACGCAGTTAAAAACCCAAATTCCCATGGAGGTCTTTCACATTTCTTTGTTTTTCAATTGATAGTTTGGTAGAGCCAGCGGCCCAGCACCGAAGCACCATATCTAAACCTCACAACATTCCTTATCGAAAATGGATTCTGCCATTACCAGTTCTGCTATGAAAAGGTGTGATTTCTGGTTCTTTTATGTTTCTCTCTTGTATCCACCAAATTGTCTGATCGTATGCTCTGACTTGCCTTGTGGGATGCAGAATTGCAGTTGTTACAGGAGCAAATAAAGGGATAGGATTGGAGGCTTGTCGACAGTTAGCTTCTAATGGAGTTCTAGTGATCTTAACAGCTAGAGATGAGAAAAGGGGCGTTCAAGCTGTAGAAAATCTAAAAGAATCTGGACTGGTTGATGTGATTTTCCATCAGCTTGATGTAACAGACCTTGATAGTATAAATTCCCTAGCGAATTTCATCAAAACCCAGTTTGGAAAAATTGATATCTTGGTAAATTTACCTTGTCGTAGATAGTTTTCATTTCAGTCTTCCTGTTGCTTCATCGTCGAAATCCATGAGAACCCAATTGCCGAAATAAGCGCTGAAACATTTACTAATGTAAACATACTTTTCTTCGACTTTCTCTTCACAGGTGAATAACGCAGGAGTTGTTGGAGTGTTAATAGATGGCGATGCTTTGAGGGTTTCGATGGCAGGGGATGGGGCTGTAAGTCTCTTCTTTGCATGCAATTATCATTTAGCCATCATCATCACTTCTTTACAAAAATGTCTGATCTGCACCTTTTAATGATGCAGCCACCAACCGAGGCGCAGTTAACCATATGGAAGGAATTAACGAGACAGACTTATGAGTTGGCAGAAGAATGTCTGAGAGCAAACTACTATGGTGTCAAACAATTAACTGAAACACTTCTTCCCTTTCTTCAGATTTCTGATTCCCCCATAATTGTTAATGTTTCTTCTGGATCTGGGAAGTTAAAGGTACAGAGTACAAGCTCATCTCTCCGGAATTTGCCCTCGATATTAATTAATGGCTTTATTGTTCTGATTCAGAATATCTCAAATGACTGGGCTAAAGAGGTGCTTAGTGATGGAGACTGCCTCACAGAAGAGAGAGTGGAAGAGGTGTTAAACCAGTTTCTTCAGAATTTCAAGGAGGGTTCTTTAGAAACTAAAGGTTGGCCTGATACGTTGTCTGCTTATACAGTTTCTAAGGCATCCTTGAATGCCTATACAAGGATTTTGGCAAAGAAGTTTCCTGGGTTTCGCGTAAATTGTGTATGCCCTGGGTATGTCAAAACTGACATCAACTGCAATACTGGAGGGTTATCTGCTGAGGAAGGTGCAGCAAGTGTTGTGAGATTGGCTCTGTTGCCTGATGATGGCCCTTCTGGTCTCTTCTTTTCTAGGTCTGAAGTGTGTTCCTTTTGATTAAAATGCATCTGGGTTAATCACATTGGAGAATAATACTTGAAATGCCAGATGTCCCTTGATATTAGCAACTCAAGTTCATTAGAAGTATGAATTATTTGTCCTAGATATGTAATGATTTGGCAATGAGGAAAGCCAAAGAGATGTTGTTAACATATATGAACTTCAATTTACCCCTAAAAAAAAGAAAGAAAAAGAAAAAGAAAACAGACATGAGCTTTAATGTGTACTGTATATTTTCTATTTAGTTTACTTTATTTTCTTACATCCTAGGAATCATTCACATGGAATTTAACGCCATGGAAATGAATACTATGAGGTGCATAACATCCTAGGAATCAACCACATGGAATCTAATGTCATGGATGTATCTCATTGTACAAGTACAACATATACATTTGGATCTGGATGCATTTAGGGCTTGTTTGGTTATTTGAGTTTGCAGATTTAAAAAATTTAGAGATTTCAAATCTATGGAGTCATGGTTCATAAAATTAACTGTTTGGTTAGCCTGAATCTTTAGAATGAAATCTGTAGATTTATCCTAAAAAACATTTATGAAATCATGGTTCAAATGTTTAATGCTTTTATAGTAGGGGGTGAAATCTATCTCATACCCATAAACCCATAGACTCATTCAACAATATTTTGCTAACTCTCTCGTTCTACAAGGGTTTGTGTATCTTTTGAGGTCCCTCCTCTTCGGCTAGCCCCCTTCTTCTAAGCACGGGGGTTCTCTTGAGACTTAGAACCACAGTCTCCTAAGTTTTCTTCTACCATCTTTTACAATTATGTGAAGTACTCAAAGAGAGGAAAAGCTACAGAACTTTTTGTTAGCGTTTCCCATAGACGGCACCAAATGATGTAATGAAAATATACTTCAAGCTCTCTGGTTTGTTCCTAGTCTAGATCTGGTTTCTGAATACAAAACAATGGTGAGAGTGGGCCGCTTCTAGGGACAGAAAGCCACCTTCAATGATTAAGTTAGTTCAGGTAAGAGAACCAGAGTCTCCTTCTTGAGGAATAAATACTTAAGAAGATGAAGAAAAGAATGTTCTTCAGGATTAAATGCAAAAGAGAAATGGCTAAAGTATTCAAGTCTTACTGTTGCTCGTGCATGGTGATGTTATATATATAGTTGGTCCATACCTCAGATAGGCCTGTACACTTCACAACCCTACGATCAATATGTCTTGGATGAAGGGTGGAGATGGCTTCTTGGAGAGGCTTGCATAGCAAGTTAAACCGCGCGATCTTTAGGACAACTAGAGATCTTGTTGGTGAATCAAGGGGTCAGCATCAAGTTTGATCTTGATGTGACATCAATCCCCAGTTGGGGAGACAAAACGTGGGTGTACAATACTCGATGCTGGCCTTGGACGAATGAGAAGCTTTGCTATTAGCAATGAACATTTAATGATTCTTTGTGCATTCAATGTTGAGTTTAATGTTGTGATTGACGTCTGAATAAAGATACGTTGAATCTCCTATCAGCGCTGCTTTTACCGAGAAGTCATACGGTGACAGTTGTGTGTCACTACAATGCCCACTTCTCAGCTTCTCAGCAGACATCTCCTTCGAGAAGGGCCTAAACTAAGAAGCCTCAGGTGAACCATCTAAGACCAGATTTGAGAAATTTGGTTCGATTCGAATGGTTTGTCCCAGTTCAGTGGCTTGAGCCAGAATGATCATAACAAGGTCAAATAAATACTACTTTTATTCACAGGCTTGGTTTAGTTGTTAAAAGACAACGTTTCGTAATATGAAGTCAAGAATTTGAATATTATTGAGGCCTAGGGAGGAATCATGCCGTAAATTTAAAGCTAGCTAGCTCTATAAGGATGTAATCCTACCCCAAAAGCTATAGTCAAGATACACATAAGTGAAGGCAAACCTCAATCACACCATAAACAATAAAACAAATAAATACCATTGGGAATGACTCAAATGCAAACCATGAATAAGAATTGGAAAGGGACAATAAGGGACCGCGTGGATGAAGTTTTATCACATACCCACAAATTCAATTTCAACTGGAGTTGTTTGAATGGATCTAGACAGATCTTTTACCCGCCAGAGTCAAAAAGGGAAAAGGGAAAGGATAGAGATGCACATACTTGAATGGATCTAGACAGATCTTTTACCCATTAGTGTGACAAAGGTTAAGAGTTGTCCAACACTGAATTGTCATTGGTGAGGATAAGTTTTGGTGTCGAGATTGAATATCAACCAACTGTTTTGATTTTTCTCTTTTTACTTTTTGAACTACACTACTAAAACCTAACAAAAATAAAATAAAAACAAAACAAGTGGTTGAGATTCACCATTTTAGAACTGCCTGAAGGAAAATCTAAAGGGGAAGCCAATAGTGGAGTAGTTAAGCTGTTAAAAGCCAAAACTCCCATGGGAGGTCTTGGGTTTGCACCCATACGGCTGTACCTATATTAGTAATATTTCAACCTATAAAAAAAAAACAGAGGGAAAAGATAGATCTGCATTTATCACCTTTCTTTGTAATTTTAAATTGGTAGTTTGGTCGTACCAAAAAAATAATAAAATTGGTAGTTTGGTAGAGCCAACGGCCCAGCCCAACACTTAAGCACCAAATCTAAACTTCACAGCATTCCCAATCGAAAATGGATTCTGCCATTACTGGTTCTGCTACGAAAAGGTGTGATTTTTGGTTATTTTATGTTTCTCTCTCGTATCCACCAAATTTTCTAATCGTATGGTTTGACTTGCCTCGTGGGATGCAGAATTGTAGTTGTTACAGGAGCAAATAAAGGGATAGGATTGGAGACTTGTCGACAATTAGCTTCTAATGGAGTTATGGTGATCTTAACAGCTAGAGATGAGAAAAGGGGCGTTCAAGCTGTAGAAAATCTAAAAGAATCTGGACTGGTTGATGTGATTTTCCGTCAGCTTGATGTAACAGACCTTGATAGTATAAATTCCCTGGCGAATTTCATCAAAACCCAGTTTGGAAAAATTGATATCTTGGTAAATTTACCTAGTCGTAGATAGTTTTCATTTCAGTCTTCTTGTTGCTTCATCGTCCAAATCCATGAGAACCCAGTTGCCGAAATAAGCCCTGAAACATTTCTTGATGTAAACATACTTTTCTTCGACTTTCTTTTCACAGGTGAATAACGCAGGAGTTGTTGGAGTGTTAATAGATGGCGATGCTTTGAGGGTTTCGATTGCAGGGGATGGGGCTGTAAGTCTCTTCTTTGCATGCAATTATCATTTAGCCATCATCATCACTTCTTTAAAAAAATGGCTGATCTGGCACCTTTACTGATGCAGCCACCAACCGAGGTGCCGTTAGCCAAATGGAAGGAATTAACGAGACAAACTGACGAGTTGGCAGAAGAATGTCTGAGAGCAAACTACTATGGTGTCAAACAATTAACAGAAACACTTCTTCCCTTCCTTCAGATTTCTGATTCCCCCATAATTGTTAACGTTTCTTCTGGAACTGGGAAGTTAAAGGTACAGAGTACAAGCTCATCTCTCCGAAATTTGCCTCTAATACTAATTAATGGTTTTATTATTCTGATCTAGAATATCTCAAATGACTGGGCTAAAGAAGTGCTTAGTAATGGAGACTGCCTCACAGAAAAGAGAGTGGAAGAGGTGTTAAACCAGTTTCTACAGAATTTCAAGGAGGGTTCTTTAGAAACTAAAGGTTGGCCTGATACATTATCTGCTTATACAGTTTCTAAGGCATCCTTGAATGCCTATACAAGGATTTTGGCAAAGAAGTTCCCTGGGTTTCGCGTAAATTGTGTATGCCCTGGGCATGTCAAAACTGACATCAACTGCAATACTGGAGGGTTATCTGTTGAGGAAGGTGCAGCAAGTGTTGTGAGGTTGGCTCTGTTGCCTGTTGATGGCCCTTCTGGTCTCTTCTTTGCTAGGTCTGAAGTATGTCCCTTTTGATTAAAATGCATCTGGGTTAATCACATTGGAGAATAATACTTGAAATGCCAGATGTCCCCTGATATTAGCAACTCAAGTTCATTAAAAGTATGATTTTGTCCTAGATATATATTAATGATTTGGCAATGAGGAAAGCCAAAGAGATGTTCTTTACATATATGAACTAAAAAAAACAGATATGAGCTTCAATGTGTACTGTATATTTTCTATTTAATTTACTTTATTTTCCTACATCCTAGGAATCATTCACATGGAATTAAACGCCATGGAAATGAATACAATGAGGTGCGTACGTAACATCCTAGGAATCAACCACATGGAATCTAATGCCATGGATGTAACTCATTGTACAAGTACAACATATATATTTGGAACTGGATGCATTTACTGAATGAAAATTTCTTTACTAAGACTAAAAAAAATAAAAAGAACCCTATGTAACTTTTAACCCTTAATAGTTGAAGCACTTGCAATTAGAAAAAGTTTGATCCTGGTTATAATCGATGTCAAGTTCCTTGTTGTAGACTCTAAAAGACTTGATTCAACAGATTGCTTCAGCCTCTTGCTTATATTACTCTTCTAAACTTCTGATTTCAGATATCATTTATTTGAAGAACTCTTTTCGAGTCTACTGATTTTAGCTATATTTCAAGAAACTCTTACCGTTGTAGTTGTTTTTTTTTTATTAAAACCATCCTTCCAATTCAACTGCAAAAAATATGGTAGTTCTTTTGTCATACTTGGCCATTTAGTATTAAAAATTAAAAATGAAGAACTACAAGCAGAATATTAGACTTAAATTATTGAACCATCAAACTTAACCATATACTAACTAAACAAAATCACGGAGATTATGGACACTCTTCTTCCATCTCCTTTATCTAAGTTATCTCCCTAACAATCATTTCTGGCCAAGCTTCAACTATTGTGGGCTCTACCATAAAATCTTCTATAGCATTTGCTTTTCAATAATAATGATAAAATATCTTATTCCACTCCATAGTTTTAGATAACCTGTAATTCTTCGTCAATGCAATAAAATAAAAACCATGAAATTTTTGACGACTGAGATATCATCAATGCTTGTGATTGATCTGATTTTCAATGAATTTGTTCCTTAAAGAAAATCCAAAACTATTGATTGATGAACACTGATACTAAACTCTCCACCACCTCTCATTTGGGGGCCATATTCATTTGAGCCGACTCCCTTTCCTTGCTGTTAGTTATCCAAATTCATAATAAGGCAAACAGCCTCATACAGTCTTCAAACACAAAATTGCTTTAGTCATGTACGGTCAAGCAAGATTTCGGTCCATCGAATTCAAAATTTCAGTTGAGTTAAATTTCAATGGTCGAAGTCGAACAGTCCAAGGTGTTTCGGTAGAAGGTCCTAAACATTTACCAAGGTACGTTCAAACACAGAATGCCCTTGTTTTTTCTCTTTTTCTTGGTAATAGCAGATCACAGTTCCTTCTTATATCGAAAACAAAAAATAATATTAACGAATCAGAATCACATGTCCCTCTCAGGGAATCTACATAGCTGCCTTACCTAAAAAAGAAAAAAGAAAATCTACATAGCTGCCACCCCAATCTTTCTATTTAAAATCGATGTTCGTCGTTCAGGTAGAGCCGGAACTGAAGGCCCTAAACTAAACTCCATAAGAATCGCTCACCCAAAATGGATTTTGCCAAGAAAGGTGTACGTTAATTTTTACTTTTCAAGTTTTTCAAGCCCTTCTCCCAAGTTTTTAATTGTATATTCTGAAGTTCATCTTTGTGATGCAGAATAGCAGTTGTTACAGCCTTACAGGAGCCAATAGAGGGATAGGATTGGAGACATGTCGACAGTTAGCTTCTGTTGTTACAGCCTTACAGGAGCCAATAGAGGGATAGGATTGGAGACATGTCGACAGTTAGCTTCTAATGGAGTCATGGTTAGGGGTGGAGCCAGGATTAAACATCGGGGGATGTATGTGGGCCAATGTGGGACCCATTACAGCCTTACAATTCAAAAAATCCGGGGAGGGGGGCCATGCTCCGCCACTGAGTCTCATGGTGGTCATGACTGCTAGAGATCAGAAAAAAGGGTATCCAAGCTTTTGAAAATCTAAAAGGATCTGGACTTCCTAATGTGATTTTTCATCAGCTTGATGTAACGGACCTTGCGTGTTGCTAGTGTTGCTTCGCTGGCGAATTTCATCAAAGCCCAGTTTGGGAAACTTGATATTTTGGTACATATTGGAAGGCTACTATACTGTAGATGGTTTTCATTTCTCCTCTTATGTTGCTTCATCATCCACATTCATGAGAAACCAGTTGCAGAGAAGACCTGAAACACTCGATTAATGCAGACATACTCTTCTACTTGCACCCAGGACTTTTCTGCCACGTTTTTGCAGGTGAATAACGCAGGAGTTGTTGGAGTCTTGATAGACTCCGATGCTTTGAGGAAGGCGGTGGAAGGACATGGTGATGTAAGTCTCTGTTCTGCAATTATATAATGTATAGCCATCACGAGTTCAGTCTCTCACAGGTGGCTATTTTGACACCGGAGATCCAATGGCCTGATAATTGAGTGTGTGGATTTATACATGTTATGTTGTAACTCGAATTCTCATACTCAACTTTGAGGATAGATCTACACTGACATATTTTGGTAGGCTTTAGTAAATCCATGATGGAAGGAAAGCGTTTAGGTTGATTGGTCAACCTATTTACCTGATTAAAATCTAGATATGCATCCTACATTCTTCTATGAGACCATATTGAGAGACTTGGAATTCTTTGCACTAGGATTTTGGGTCAGAGTACTGGTAGCGCGGATTAGTTGAAAGGTCTATGTTCCTTTCTTTTTCTACATAATAGTGGATTATTCTTTTTCTTTGCCCGTGGATACAGCATACTATATTGGTGTATGAACCACGTTAAATCTTTGTGTTTTTTTAATTTTGTTTTTGTTTCAATTCGTGATTTCTTAGTGTTCGTCTAAAGATATACGAGGCTGATGCAGCTAGAAGCTAATTTGTCCAAATGGAAGGATGTAACAACTCCGAATAATTAGTTGATAGAAGAATGTCTGCAAGTAAATTACTTTGGAGTCAAACAAGTGAGCGAAGCACTTCTTCCCTTCCTTCAGCTTTCTAATTCGCCAAGAATTGTTAATGTTTCTTCTTTACTTGGGAGGCTAAAGGTGCGTACATGATACAAATCCATTAAGTAATTAGCATCAAACAGCATTTGCTTGCCTATGTTACTAATAGTTTTATAATTAATTTTTGATGTAGCATATCTCAAATGATTGGGCCAAGGAAGTGCTTAGTGATATGGAGATTACCTCGCAGAAGAGAGAGTGGAAGAGGTGTTGAACCAGTTTCTGAAGGATTTCAAAGAGGGCTCATTGGAAACTAAAGGTTGGCCTGATGTCTTGTCTGCCGATATAATGTCCAAGGCAGGCCTGAATGCTTATACAAGGATTTTGGCAAAGAAGTTCCCTAGGTTTCACATAAACTGTGTGTGCCCAGGGTATGTAAAAACTGACATTACTTGCCATACTGGGGTGTTGACTGTTAAAGAAGGTGTTGAGAGTGTTGTGAGGTTGGCTTTGCTGCCAGGTGATGGTCCTTCTGGTTCTCTCTTTCTTAGGTTTGAAGAATATCCTTTCTGATTGAAGATCATAACCCCATTGGAGAATAATATTTAAATGCCAAGCTTCAATCCGACTGTTGCAGAAGGTGCAGACGAGTTGAGGTTGGATTTGCTGCCAGTGATGGTCCTTCTAGTCTTTTCTTTAGTCTTTGGAGAATAACACTTGAGTACACTTGAAATTAAACTCCTGTTTAACAAAAAAATAAAAACCGCTAAACTGCTCTGTGGTTATGATAAATATAAATCGTAAATTTGCCCACAAAATTCTATAATTTTAAGAACCTAAAAAATGATAATCTAAGCAATCGTCAAGGAGGTTGATGTAATTCACCCTTATTTACATAAGAAAATTCCTAGGGATATATTGGATTTTGAGTGGCACTATTACCTATCTTTCTTTTTTTGAACAAACAAAAGCTTACATTAAACTTTCTAGACTAATGCTAAAGGAAATGACATTAATGTTTACAAAACAAGCTAGCGGGGACTGCTATTAGACACGATTAAGCTGAAATTCTTTTGAACCGTGGGCTAAAAAATCAGCAAGAGAGTTACAAGATTTGTGGATAAAGAGAAAAACTATAAACTAAACTAACAGAGAGCCTCAGAATTTCCTGGAGTAAACAATAACTTTGCTAGTTCAGAGACTGGACCTGACCATTTGAAGCCTTTAGCACTATGAAGCAATATGAAAAAATTACAACCTGGTTAATACGCAAATTATAAATAGCTAATATGGCTTCTCCAATTGCTTCTAATTCTGTTATAAGTGTTGAAAAACCAAACCCAAAAGTAGACATTGCAAGAAGAAACGACCTATAGGACTCCGAACAATGCTACTCTTCCCCAAATCTCAAAATAGGTCTGAAGCAGTGAAAAGTTTGCGGCTGAAGCACTAAAGTTGCTTGTCGAGACTTTCAAGCTATTAATTGGACCGTAGAGAGAAGTATTTTCTTATATCCATTGAATTTCGTTGAGTAATCTATTCATCCAGATCAAAATATTAGCGATTTTGCTTCAGTTCAGCGCTTTAAATGCGCTGAACGATTCAGCCAGCAATTGGATCAAAAAGCAGCAGATCGCAGCCGTTCATCTATTTTGAAGTGAAAAAAAGTGGTTTTGCTGTGAAACCGAGCGGTTCACTTCCTACGAACCGCTGGACCGTATACGAACCGCTCGGTTTATACGTTTTCAAAATCAAATGGGGAAAATATACATTTTCAAAATCAATTGAAAAGCGCTCCAAAACGACGTTGTTCATTTCGTCATTGCAGAAGATTTCAAAACGCTCTGAAACCGAAGAAGAAGAAGAAGCTTGAAGGTACAAGAACGAGATTCGACATAATCAAAACCAAGCTCTCTAATCTCTGATCTCTCTTTCACCCTAATCTCCCATGATTCTCTCTTCTATTTGAACAGGACGTCTTCTACTGAAATCGAAGTGCATGACGATTCTCCTCCACGATCAACAAAATAGACGTCCTCTGCTGCGTTTTGTAAGTTCCAATCTCTTGTTTTTCATTTTCCCCCCTTTTAAGAGAGGATCTGCGGTTGTGAAAACAGATTTCCTTTTTAATCGATTATCTCTATATGCGTATCAGCTGAGACTGGCGATTGGTTTCAGATTTTCTCAGAATATTTTGAACTCTTTCATCTCTGCTTTCTTTTTCTTTACCGTCTGCTTACCGTTCCAATGCTCGTGAAGAAAAAAGAATGGCCTTCTGTAGCAGAGACTGTAGAAAGAAGAAAACCGTCTTTCATTAAAACATGATTAGGAGACGATCTTCACTGAAAATTTTCGGCCAACATCAAGCCTGTATGGGTGAATCATCTACATATTTGATGAACAAACTCCCAGTACACATAGAATAGAATCCATTCTTTTCGTCTACCCTAGAACCTGGGAAAATATAGAATCCATTCTTTTCGTGTACCCTAGAACCTGGGAATCTGCTTCTCTCTCGTTATTCTGCAATTATTCACAAACATTATCAAGACAAGTCGAGAAGGCAATTGACTACAAACTTGATTTTCGGGTTTTATCTGCTGAGGTAAGTATCGCTTACAGAATTCACAGTTTCCGTGTTGTTAAATTTTATATAAATCGATCTAATCTGATTAATGTATGATCTTTCATTGTGTCGTTTGGTTGTCTTTCTCAGGTAGATTTCAGTTTCAAGAGTTGATTTTTCTTGCTAAAGGGGAAAAAATTGATTTCTGTAGAAATTGGGAGTCCAGAATTCACGATTTGTTGTTAATAATTGGCGTTCTTTAATTTTGGATTTGGTTCGTCAAAATTTGTTCTTTCACTGCTCTTCTTTTATTATTTTGATTTATCTGTTCATCAAACGAGTTGGTTGAGAATTGGTGCCATCTGCTGGAAATTTTGTTCCTTTGCCTACTAGTCATAGTTAGGTAAACTGTGCCTATTTTCAATACCCGTAGAAGCTTGTCTGCAATTTCTTCGCTTCCAGAGACCAAAATTTTGTCTTTAATATATGCAATACATTACCCCCAATACATGATGGAACTAGAAAAACAAACTTTTGTCTTGGCTAATTTGAATTATATGATGGATATGATCACATTATGCAGCTATTAATTCTGTTACTGAATCTATCAAATTTATTGTCCACTTGGATTAGGTTGACCTGATCCTTCTTCAATACTTCTCAACGTTTCTTCTTACTCATGAACTACTTATCAGCTTGCTGCTCAAGCTTAAATGAACTCAGTAATAGGTTTGAATTTATAATAACTGATACTTTGCAATAAAATGTTTATGTTAATTATAACTATAGAAGTAAATAATAGAGTACAATTCATTGATTTTACCATTTATGTCAAACTGATGTTCAGATGTGTATATGTGCTGAAGACTTTATTATGATTGGAACAGTGAAATATTTTAGCATACATGTTCATGGAGCTACTATTATGGGGATACATTCGTTATCTAATTTTTTTTGTTGATATCTGCATCAAGAGCTTTTACCAGATTTTTCTTTGAGATTCAACACTTAGATATGATTCTTAGGATTTTGTGCACTATCTTCTATGCTTATCTTTGAACAAAGGTTTTCTTTCCCCTTTATAATTTGGACTATCTCTTGTATTCCAGGTTTTAACTCTTGATTTGAGGTCTTAAGATCTCTCTTGCTCCGTAACTTGAACAAAGGTGTAATTTAACAACTGTTTTTTAAAGCATTACAATATCTGTAGTTGCAGCTTCTTATTAGTTTTATAGTGTGAGACTATCTTTTCATGTTTGCCTCCTACATTAACATTTTGGTAGCATTACAATATCTGTAGTTGCTGTGAATTTTAATATTAATTATGATCCTCTAGACAAGATGATCTGCTTGTAGTTGAAATCCTTATAAGCATTTTGGTTTGACGCCCTCATTTTGTTTCTACACATACCTTGGTTCTAGTGATTGAAACTAGAATTCCCAACCCGCTGTTTGAACCAGAGCACTTGCAACTAGTAAGATCCTTGAAAGCATGATATGAACCTTGCGAAGAGAGAGTTAACTATTGATGTACATAGGATCACCAATAGGTTCAGTGACAATCCAATATAGAAACCCTATAATGTTGTTAACCTAATGGTAATGTTGGTTTTGACGCCTCAATTTTTTTATTAGTTTTCATGTCACCTGTGGATAACCTTTCCCTTTTCCTTTTTTTTTCACAGGACGGCATATGATGTAAGCCTGATTGATGATAGTTGGACCCCAGATATCTTTAACCTGCTAAGTGGTAATACTACCTAGACGTGGGAAAGGATTGACGTGTGAGTTCATCTGCCCCAACCTACCTAGTTTCCCACTTTCTTTCCCTTCTCATAGTTTCTGCTCCATATCAGAAGTACCTGTTTTTCCAACTGGCAATGGTTCAGTTGTGTCTCATTCCTTTGCTCTGGAATCTCAAGTGAAAACTGTGTTTTATGGTGCATCTGTTGTCATCAAATTCCGGGTCCCAACTAAGGCAGCACTACAGGTTTGACATTTCTATATAATTGATTGAGTTACATTATTTTGACTGAGAAAAAGTTTCATATTGTCTGATGACTATGATTCGCTGTTTATAGGAGGCTTATTCGACACCAATGCCACCTTTGGAAATCCTTGCAGAGAGACCACCAGAAAAGAAGTTTGAATGGGTAAGGCTGTGAAGTAAAAATATTTTAAGTTCAACTTCTAGATGCATTCATTGTATTGACAGAGTATTTCCATGTTCTAGCATGAAATCACTTTGGGTGCGGCAACCTATTCAGGCAAAGGTGAGTGACCCTTTCAATGCTCTGCTGTTATTTTATCAAAGGTTAAGAGGGAAAAGGTTGCATCAGGATATGTTTTCCATGTAAAATGCTGTAGAATTGTCAAGACTTTTGGCCTGGTGTCATGGAACCACATCTAATGGATCCTAGTTAGAGCTTCCAATCGATAATTCACTGCTGGACATTTAGAAAAGAAAATTGTTATAAAGCTCCCAAAGTGATGGGTATGGCCAGGATCATGCCCTCTGCTCAAAATAATGTGTTGGCAGTGTACAGCAGTAATGAGTTAGGGTTTTCTTCCCAGAAAAATAAAGCTATGGCTGTTATGTCTTACTATCATGAAATTTTTTTTTTCTTATTTTGAGTTTTATAGTGACCTTTCTTACTTTTTATTCTCAATTGCAGAGGCTGTTGGCTAAGTATGGATCGCTAGTGTCAGTGATCTCCATTGTGGTATTGTTTATATACTTGGTTGCCACCCCTTCAAAATCCAATGCGGCAAAGGGAAGCAAGAAGAGGCGTTGAGAATCTAAGTTGAGGAACCAGCTCCATGAAGTTGTTTGTAGTCCAAATTTTGGAAAGAAAATGTCAGCTTCATGACTAGTGTTTAGGGCATCTATATATTAAATGATTAGTCTTATTTTTTGTATTCCCAGTTACTTGAGTTTTTTTTTTTTTGGGTAGTTTGGTCCTGCATCTTTTACCCACGGGATTCAGTAAGGTGAATCTGAATTGAGTCATGCTTTGTATTGCTATGGGTACTTTTTGCGAACTGGTTAAAGATTAGTTCTGATGTGGGCAATGTCCGGTTAATTTTCGAACATGGTCTGATCTAGGTGAACATGGCACTCCCTCTCAAAGAAGGGAAATGTATGAAGATTTTTACCCCTAAAAAAACAGAAGAATGTATGAAGATGAAAAAGTAAATTTGGCATCTAGAGCAAAAAGGAGTTGAGAAGAGGATCAAAAGATGAAGAACATCTGAGAAAATAAGAAACCATACTTCCTTCTAAGTCGCCACTGTTCTGTACATTTCTACTCTAAAACAAAAATCTTGCATTTTTTTCTGGGAGTAGTTGTAGTCATAACTCATAAGTTCATTGATTAAAAAAAAAAGATTTTCATTGACGTCCCCTCTCCTCTGCCCAAAGGTTTACAAAGCAAATGCTACAAAATCCCCTTTTTCTTCAGTGTGCTTAATTGATGTCTCTTCATGCACCTTGCTTCGGGCATCCCCTTTGAACACCTTATCTTGTGATCCAGAAGTTACTGCAGCGGGTGGCACAACGGGCTTTTCAGTTTTCTGGCCAGTATTCTCATGGCACTGGTCATTTGGTTTCATAAGATGTTCAGCACTACTGATGTTTGCTTCTCTGGAAGACATGGTAGGAACAGGATTGCCCAAGTTCATATTCAAACTAGAAGATTGAGCAATTGCGGCAGGACTCAACACAACAGGAGCTTGAGGCGCAGCACCTGACCTCAATGTTGTTTCCAGGTTCTGCATCATGGGCACTGCAACATTCAACAGGAAAGACAAAGAGACCGAATATGTTATTAACTAAGAGATAAGATGACACAGACATGCGGGTTGTGCTTACTGCTTCCTAGAACATGAAAGAACAAAGTTCAGAAAAAGGAAAAAAGGTAACACAAAAATTGCGAAAACAATTAATGCCACAATAAAGCACCGGAAGCAGTAGACTAGGTGGCAGGAATGCTGCAATGAAAGAGATAACACAATAAGAAGTCTTCTGGATCAGTGAAAGCACAGAAAATATATTACACATCAACACCCAAAACAAAGTGTGGGAAACTGTATTGGTCTAACAAACCCAAAGTTATTTTACAGGAAAGTAGTACGGAAATGTGAGATAACAACTATGAAGTTATTTATCCAGAAGGTGCCCCTTCCAATGAAACATGAAGAAGATTTGGTACAACCTTGGTCAATGATGCAACTATAAGTCTATAACCCATGGAGGACCCCAACACATGGCTGGATTCTTTTCATTACATAACCATATGCAAACATACTTTACTCTCATGAAAAAGACTTAGTGCAGATAGAAAAATGGGAAAGAAATATAAAATGTAGATTTACCAGTAATAATTTTTAGCTTGAGCCCCACAAAAAAAATAAAAATAAAGAAATAAATAAAAACACCAAACCAGATTGCTTTAGGGCCTGTTTGGTTACATGAGTCTGGGAGATTCAAACGGCAAACCAAAACCGGGGAAAACAGACAAAACAGACACCACACAAAACGGAAGAGAAGGGGGGGGAAACGAGCAAAAAGCAACACACCAAAACCGCCAAAAGTTTAGGATGAATCCGTTCCCACAACCAAACATCAATTATAATTATAACCATAGATTTGAAATATAGTTTGAAATCTCTAGATATTTGAAATCTCCAAACTCATGTAACCAAACCGGCCCTTAAGTGTAGGACTTTGCAAGTTCTGTATCTTTCTTCATCACCGCAAACCATGTCTATCTGCCTTTCCTGTTCTTTTACAAGAAACCTCCAACCAAATCACTGCCACCCCTAATTAATCCATTTGAATTTTCAATGGTTTGGTGACACCAAACTGACATGATTTGGCAGTGTTATGGTTTCAAAATCAAAATCAGGTAGAACTAATACACTGCTAAGGTGAGCAAAAAGTTAGCATGAAGTAAAACTACAATATTTCAATATTAAATCAAAACTAAATAAATAGGCATACTGAACCAAGGTGAATGTTTATCTCAAAGAGAACATGAATCAAGGTTAAAAACAAACTCACATAAAAGAGCACCCATTGGGCTGTTCATGACTTCATTCGGAAGCTGCAGGATATAGTCTGGAATGGTTACACCCGCTAAAAATTGTGCTAATTCATTAGTAAAGTTGTTGCAATTGTGAGTAAGCAAGTTGTAAGTCTCTGCTGTGTAACAAGGACTAATCTCACTCAGATATTCCTCAAAGACCTCTTTGGGGAGATGTGTAACACCCAAGTCCACCACATGGATCGGAGTTCCATATGGTGTCCTTCCAATGGGAGAACACTGAATTCCCCCACCGAAGATGGATTCACTTCCATAAACAACAATGCCCGTGTGCCTGTCATCATCCAAAATAGAACAAATAAATACACTTGAATAATAACTAGACAAATCAAATAAAAGTTAAATTCCAAACAACCTGACTACAAAATACTGAACTACATCACAAAGACTGTCAGTCAACTTCTTGACTGCCACCACTATATTTACTAGAATTTCTCACGTCATGGAAGCTATTTGTTCAACCAAATGTTCTATCTATTAAGCAATTTTAAAGAATATAAAGAAGCACAAACTGAATTATCAAATAAACCCCCATGATGACCACATGTTAACAGCACAACCGTTCTAGAAATCTGGCCACAGCAAAATCAACTGCTGCCAGAAATTATTTGGCAAATTGTATTGGATGCATTTACATGCATGGCAAATATCAACATTCAGATATATGACTGCCAGAAGCAAGGAGCTGTAGTTCAAACTGAACTTACCAAATGCCTTCTATGGATTTCCCCAAGAAGGGCGTTGACATCTGACGTGCAAGTCCTTGACTTAAATCATGAACATTCAAGCCCACCTTGTAACCATCCTGTGACGATGTGAAACAAAAAATGTCAAAAGGAAGATAAAACCAGGGGAATGTTTAAGCACAACATATAGTCTGGGAAGAAATAACAGATAGGTGTAAGAAGAATGACTTTATACCTCTGCCATCTCCTGTAAGCCTTATAAGCTAGCTCAGGGTAAGAAGAAACGTGGAGAAGTATTGAAGAAGGATCAGGTCAACCTAATCCAAGTGGACAAATAAATTTGATAGATTCAGTAACAGAATTAATAGCTGCATAACGTGATCATATCCATCATATAATTCAAATTAGCCAAGACAAAAGTTTGTTTTTCTAGTTCCATCATGTCTGGGGGTAATGTATTGCATATATTAAAGACAAAATTTTGGTCTCTGGAAGCGAAGAAATTGCAGACAAGCTTCTACGGGTATTGAAAATAAGCACAGTTTACCTAACTATGACTAGTAGGCAAAGGAACAAAATTTCCAGCAGATGGCACCAATTCTCAACCAACTCGTTTGATGAACAGATAAATCAAAATAATAAAAGAAGAGCAGTGAAAGAACAAATTTTGACGAACCAAATCCAAAATTAAATAACGCCAATTATTAACAACAAATCGTGAATTCTGGACTCCCAATTTCTACAGAAATCAATTTTTTCCCCTTTAGCAAGAAAAATCAACTCTTGAAACTGAAATCTACCTGAGAAAGACGACCAAACGACACAATGAAAGATCATACATTAATCAGATTAGATCGATTTATATAAAATTTAACAACACGGAAACTGTGAATTCTGTAAGCGATACTTACCTCAGCAGATAAAACCCGAAAATCAAGTTTGTAGTCAATTGCCTTCTCGACTTGTCTTGATAATGTTTGTGAATAATTGCAGAATAACGAGAGAGAAGCAGATTCCCAGGTTCTAGGGTACACGAAAAGAATGGATTCTATATTTTCCCAGGTTCTAGGGTAGACGAAAAGAATGGATTCTATTCTATGTGTACTGGGAGTTTGTTCATCAAATATGTAGATGATTCACCCATACAGGCTTGATGTTGGCCGAAAATTTTCAGTGAAGATCGTCTCCTAATCATGTTTTAATGAAAGACGGTTTTCTTCTTTCTACAGTCTCTGCTACAGAAGGCCATTCTTTTTTCTTCACGAGCGTTGGAACGGTAAGCAGACGGTAAAGAAAAAGAAAGCAGAGATGAAAGAGTTCAAAATATTCTGAGAAAATCTGAAACCAATCGCCAGTCTCAGCTGATACGCATATAGAGATAATCGATTAAAAAGGAAATCTGTTTTCACAGCCGCAGATCCTCTCTTAAAAGGGGGGGAAAATGAAAAACAAGAGATTGGAACTTACAAAACGCAGCAGAGGACGTCTATTTTGTTGATCGTGGAGGAGAATCGTCATGCACTTCGATTTCAGTAGAAGACGTCCTGTTCAAATAGAAGAGAGAATCATGGGAGATTAGGGTGAAAGAGAGATCAGAGATTAGAAAGCTTGGTTTTGATTATGTCGAATCTCGTTCTTGTACCTTCAAGCTTCTTCTTCCTTCTTGCTTCTTCTTCTTCTTCATCTTCAAGCTTCTTCTTCTTCTTCGGTTTCAGAGCGTTTTGAAATCTTCTGCAATGACGAAATGAACAACGTCGTTTTGGAGCGCTTTTCAATTGATTTTGAAAACGTATATTTTCCCCATTTGATTTTGAAAACGTATAAACCGAGCGGTTCGTATACCAGCGGATCGTAGGAGTGAACCGCTCGGTTTCACAGCAAAACCATTTTTTTCACTTCAAAATAGATGAACGGCTGCGATCTGCTGCTTTTTGATCCAATGGCTGGCTGAATCGTTCAGCGCATTTAAAGCGCTGAACTGAAGCAAAATCGAAATCGTTAGAGAGTGAGACATGATTAAGAATTGGAAAGCGACAATAAGGGACGGCGTGGATGAATTTTTATCGCATACCCAAATTCAATTTCAACCGGACAGAGACGCACATCTTTAAATGGATCTGGACAGATCCTTTACCCACTGCCACTAGAGTCACAAAGGTAAAGGACAGATCCTTTGATGAGATGAGTCGGTTTTGATATATATATTTATTCATTTATGTTACTATCACTGTGACTTAAAAAAAAACAAAAAACAAAAAACAAAACGAATGGCCGAAATTCATCACTTTAGAGCCGCAGGGGAAAGGATAGCTCTGCGTTTATCACTTTTCTTTCTAATTTTAAACTGGCAGTTTGGTAGAGCCAGCGGCCCAGCACTGAAGCACCATATCTAAATCTAAACCTCACAGCATTCTTTATCCAAGATGGATTCTGCCATCACCAGTTCTGCTACGAAAAGGTGTGATTTTTGGTTATTTTATGTTTTTCATTGGTATCCACCAAATTGTCTAATCGTATGTTCTGACTTGTCTCGTGGGATGCAGAATTGCAGTTGTTACAGGAGCAAATAAAGGGATAGGATTGGAGACTTGTCGACAGTTAGCTTCTAATGGAGTTTTGGTGATCTTAACAGCTAGAGATGAGAAAAGGGGCGTTCAAGCTGTAGAAAATCTAAAAGAATCTGGACTGGTTGATGTGATTTTCCATCAGCTTGACGTAACGGACCTTGATAGTATAAATTCCCTGGCGAATTTCATCAAATCCCAGTTTGGAAAAATTGATATCTTGGTAAATTTTGGATCGAAGACCTTGTCGTAGATAGTTTTCATTTCAATCTTGTTGTTGCTTCATCGTCAAATCCATGAGAAACCCAGTTGCCGAAAGAAGCCCTGAAATATTTACTAATGTAAACATACTTTTCTTCGACTTTCTTTTCACAGGTGAATAACGCAGGAGTTCCTGGAGTGTTAATGGATGGCGATGCTTTGAGGGTTGCGATGGCAGGGGATGGTTCTGTAAGTCTCTTCTTTGCAATTATCATTTAGCCATCATCACTTCTTTACAAAAATGGCTGATCTGCACCTTTTACTGATGCAGCCACCAACCAAGGCACAGTTTGCCAAATGGAAGGAATTAACGAGACAGACTTATGAGTTGGCAGAAGAATGTCTGAGAGCAAACTACTATGGTGTCAAACAATTAACTGAAGCACTTCTTCCCTTCCTTCAGATTTCTGATTCCCCCATAATTGTTAACGTTTCTTCTGGAGCTGGGAAGTTAAAGGTACAAACTAATGAGTACAAGCTCATCTCTTGGGAATTTGCCTCTGATACTAATTAATGGTTTTATTTCTGATTCAGAATATCTCAAATGAGTCTAAAGAGGTGCTTAGTAATGGAGACTGCCTCACAGAAGAGAGAGTGGAAGAGGTGTTAAACCAGTTTCTAGAGAATTTCAAGGAGGGTTCTTTAGAGAATAAAGGTTGGCCTGATACATTATCTGCTTATACAGTTTCTAAGGCATGCTTGAATGCCTATACAAGGATTTTGGCAAAGAAGTTCCCTGGGTTTCACGTAAATTGTGTATGCCCAGGGTATGTCAAAACTGACATCAACTGCAATACTGGAGTGTTATCCGTCGAGGAAGGTGCAGCAAGTGTTGTGAGGTTGGCTCTGTTGCCTGTTGATGGCCCTTCTGGTCTCTTCTTTGTTAGGTCTGAAGTGTGTCCCTTTTGAATAAAATGCTTCTGGGTTAATCACATTGGAGAATAATACTTAACATGCCAGATGTTCCCTAATATTAGCAACTCAAGTTTGTTAGAAGTATGAATTTGTCCTAGATATGTATTAATGATTTGGTAATGAAGAAAGCCAAAGATATGTTCTTAACATATATGAACTTCAATTTTCCTTTAAAAAAAAACAGATATGAGCTTCAATATGTACTGCATATTTTCTATTTAATTTACTTTATTTTCTTACACCCTAGGAATCATTCAGATTGAATTTAACGCCATGGAAATGATTATTATAAGGTGCATAACACCCTAGGAATCAATCACATGGAATCTAATGTCCTGGATGTACCTGTACAACATATACATTTGGAACTAGATGCATTTACTGAATGAAAATTCCTTTACTGTTGACTAAAAAAAAGAAAAAGAACCATATGTAACTTAACTCTTATTGTTGAAGCCCTTGCGATTAAAAAAAGTTTGATCCTCGTTATAATTGATGCCAAGTTACCTGTTGCAGACTCTAAAGACTTGATTCAACAGATTGCTTCAGCCTCTTGCTTAGATTATTTCTCTAAACTTCTGATTTTAGATATCATTTATTTGAAGAACTCATTCGAGTCTACCGAATTTAGATTTTTTTTTAGGATTAGGAGCTTCATATATACCGGGATGGGAATGAGAATATTAATGCCGCCGAATGTGTGCGAACCCATTACTTCCCCGTGGGAGTTTAGGCCTTTAATTGCTTTACTAACCCACCATTGGATTTTAGATTTATTTCAAGAAACTCTACCATTGTGGTTGATTCTTTATTAAAATTGTCCTTCCAATTAAGCTGCAAAAAATATGGTAGTTCTTTTTTCATACTAGGCCATTTAGTATTAAAATTTAAAACTGAAGAACTACAAGCAGAATATTAGACTTAAATTATTGAACCCCCAAAATCATGGAGATTTTGGACATTCTTCTTCCATCTCCTTCATCAAAGTTCATCTCCCTAACAATCATTTCTGGCCAAGCTTATACCATTGTCGACTCTGCCATAAAATCTTCTATAGCATTTGCTTTTCAATAATAATAATAATATCTTTCACTCCATAGTTTTGGATAACCTGTAATTCTTCGTCTTTGCTATAAAATAAACCATGAAATTTTCGACGATTGAGATATCATCAATACTTGTGATTGATCTGATTTTCAATAAATTTGTTCCTTAGAGAAAATTCAAAACTATTGATTGATGGACACTGATACTAAACTCTCCACCACTTCTCATTTAGGGGTCATACTCATTTGAGCCAACCCCCTTTCCTTGCTGTTAGTTATCCAAATTCATAATCGGGCAAACGACGTACTTGTCTTTTTTCTTTTTCTTGGTAATAACAGATCACATATTCGTAGGGCTATGGTGAATCTATCATCAGTTTAGGTATGGACCAGCTATATACACCAGTACCATACACTAGTAACGGTAAGATTTGAATACTCCAATCATTATTCTCATGCATTAACTCCTGAAGAACTTTTTTTTTTTCCGTTCCCTTGGGCATTTATTCCTCAAGGGTCGTCTTTGGTTTCCCTACCTGAACTAACTTAAGCATTGGAGGTAACTTTCCGTCCTCAAAGGCGGCCCACTCTCACCAATATTTTGGTCTCAGGAACCAGACCGGATTAGAAGTGAACCAAAGAGTCCCAAACACATTTTCACCACTACAGGTTCATTACATAAGCATCATAGAATCTCAACATTGTAATTCTAAGACACCCATTCTTTCTGCCAACATTGTGAACAAACTAATGGAAGCAAAATGCTGGTATAGTAGCACCAAACTCTAAACACATACCCTACAAACACATCTAAAAGGAAGAAAAATTAAAAAACCCTAAACTATTCTACGATTGAGGTCTCCATATTCACAGAAGAAATGAGTCGGCTTTCTTCAATTTTTCGTGCGTTTTCTAAACTTGGGACCTGCGCTAGCCTAATAGGATGGTTGGGAACTTAACATCCTTGTGGTGGCCCAGTGGAACTGAATTTCCAAATGGGGTGGATGTGTTTTTAACACACTCATGGCATGGCAGCCTCCTAGTAGAAGCAATAAGTCCATGAAAGTCATGGGTTGGAATCTTTGCCCTAGTGCACCTTTGATCTCTCCCTAGGGTCTTATTTTGGTGCTAAGCAATAAATATGCAATACAGTACAACCTATGATTGAGACGAAATCTTGACCATTCGTGTCAGAGATAAACTTTGTTCAAAATAAAGTTTCGATCTGTACTATAAGCTGTACTGTGTTGCACAAAGCACTAAGCAATTCGCCTCTCCCTAGGCCTGCGTGTGGGCCCCAGTCGCTATGACTGGCAGATGATGAACCAAAAAAATCCAAATTGGAACGGTCATAGAGTTTGAAAAAAAATCTGAATTGCCTTCCGAGCAAGTTCAAATAGATCTGGGCTCAGTCATTAGCTACCAAGCTCCACGAAAATCTGCAGTTCCGCGGGAACTTTATTTCTCTTCTCGTTTTCCAATCTGAGTGAGAAGAAAGATCTGCCGTGCTTTCTGTATTTTTCGTTTATCTGCGCGCGAAGAAAGATCCTGCCGCGTTTTCTATATTTGTAGTTAATCTGCGAGCGAAGGAAGATCCTGTCGCTGTATTTTTGGTTGCTCTTTTTGTGAAGAAAGATCCCGCCAGCTTTCTGTATTTCGATTTACAGGTGATTTGCTTTTTCATTTGTTCTTTCGTCTACTTTCTGTTTAAATTCTTGAGCTCTCATTTGAAGAAAATACAGATTAATTTGTCTAACTCTTAATTGAGTTCTTGGATAACTAGGGTTTAGCATTGCCATTTTACACCATCGAAATGATTCTCATACTTGCATTTGTCTGCTATCTTCGTTGTTTCCTTCTACTTTCAGAATTGTTTCCGGCAATGGCTCCTTTGAACGCAAGAGGTTCTCTGTTTTTATTGGCGATCTGATCATCTGACTTAGTCATATCATCGAATAAGCAGAATTTGACTCGAGTCCTTTGTGTTGCGCTCTCTTTATCTGTGCTTTTCTCTGAAGTCATGCAAAGCTTGGTGGTTAATTCTAGACCTCACTGATACTCTGAATTTCTCTGGCTACAGAGTCCAGAATTAGATCTCATAGCAAATCAGCTCGAGTGTGTCTCGTTTAGGGGGTCAGTGATTCAGGCTTTTTTTTTTTTTTTTTTTTTGGTTTGCTTTCTGTGGGTTTAGGCATTTCCCGTGTGTTAGTGCCTGATATGGCACATGGAAGCAGATCCACTGGAGTAGTGAAGTGGTTCAGTGACCAGAAAGGCTTTGGATTCATTACAACAGACGATGGCGAAGATCTCTTTGTCCATTTTTCTTCCATCAAGTCTGATGGTTTCCAGAGCCTTGAAAATGGAGAAAAAGTAGAGTTCCTGATCCAGAAGGGAGTCAAAGGCATGACAGCCGTTGATGTTACTGGTGAAAAATGGGCTGTGTTTCAGGGAAGCAACACGGAAAATGAAAATAAGGTAAATGAAACAAGGTAAAGGATTGATCATCAATTCACTAGTGGATGAATGACATTCATTTCTTATTACTGCCTGTTTAGTAAAGGGTAATGGATAGTTATGGGAATTATAAGGTACAAGACTTCTTGAAGAGGAATTGTCACTCTTTGGTGTCCTTACATAATGAACTTCATTATAAAGAGAATATCGATTTGCACAGTTGCTACACTAGAATTTAGAATGGGGTGCATTCATGGTCTGTGCACAAGTCCAGTGTACCTCGAAAAGGTGCAATAACTGAGTGCGTCTTTTCTGTTGGAAGTGTCAGCATTCAAGACCTTATTGAGATCCGAGAATCGAAAGTACCTTCGTGCCTAGAACATCTTGCTCCTCATATTTTAACAAGGTTGAGCCATTTAATGGCTCAAATGATAAGAGGTGGAAACAGAAGCTACTCTTTCTGTTGAGCCAATTGGCTATTTACTTTCTCTCACCACTCTCACGCCTGAAGGAGAGTGATGTTCCCACCTGGAAGAAAAGAGTGAAAAATGGGTTTTTTTTGCAGAATATTAGACCCAGAATGGGATTCTCAATGCCTCTTTAATGGGCTCTATGGAGTCTATGCTTCTTGTAATTATGCCTCAATTGTTTGGAATACATTAGGCAGAAAATGTTTGCATTAGAGGATGTGGGAAACAATGAATACATTGTGCAAAGTATCTTGAAATTGCTAAAAGGATGACAAGCCAGAATGCCCACCCATTTGAAAGGATATACTGAGGGCTAATTTTCAGTTGATGAATTTTGTTTTTCTATTAAAAAAATTGAGTATCCAGACAGTGAGATCGCAGTTGCTTAATAAAACAAGAAAAAGCATTATAATTTTGTGGATTTTGTGTCAGAATTTCTTACCTATGACGACTGGAAGGAAGCCAGGTGTGATTGCCTTATTTGATGTGGATGGAACACTTACAGCTCCAAGGAAGGTATGAACTTACCAATTTTCCCTTCTGACTGGTCTTTTCTTATATTGCATTTAAATCATTTGTATATAAGTTTCCAAAATGCATTGTTTGGTCTGCTAGTTCTGTGGGTTTTATTGAGGGACAGAACATTTGTATGGTTTCTATGGGATCGTTTCACTGTTCAAATCTCCCCAAAATTTCGCTGGGATTTCGTTTTCTTAGTAAACCGAGACGAGACGGTCAAAGAGAAAAGGAAGTCAACCAAGATGGACTGTTTTGATGGTTTCGACTGGGATGGACCATTTCAGTCCATCTTCTTTCACTTAAATACCTAGTCTCAATGAGATCTGCATATTTCATAGATCTCCTCCCCATACCGCCAACCTAGTTTCGCAAATCTCGACCAAATTCTCCACTTTTTGGCTTCGAATCCTCTTTGTCTCAAATCTCTCCACTTCTTTGTCAACAAACATCTATTTTGCTGGATTGTTGGGGATTAAATATCATTTGAGGTTAGTTATGTACATTATTCCCTAATTTTCTTTATTTTGTTCTTCTATTTCCTAATAGTTGATATATCAAAACATATTATTACAATTTACAACTCTTTGTATTTGTCGGAATGGACACGCATCTCTCAATTAATAGGATATGAATGAGTACTTTTCATCGATTTTTTTTTTATGCAAAATATCTCTTCAATTGTATTAATTATTTTTTAGTCGGTGTATGCAGAAACCCAGGTCAAAAGACCACCAAAATAGAGCCAAAATTGGCCAATGAAATTTCCTGGTGAAAGTACCAAGTTTTGGCTATATCTCAGTTTCAAGGCTGGCTGAAACCAGGCTTGAAACTGAGATTTCAAACCTTGAGTTGTTTAGAAACACTTTCAACTTTGACTACTTTCTGGCATTCGGCAGCTCATGCACACTGCTGATGGTGGAAAACATTCCAAGTTTTCATAGTTCACGATGACAAACCTATGTTTGTCTCACCAATTTTGGTTGCTGAACCACCACAACAAAATGTCTTGAAAATGATTTGAATTACAAAGATTTTAAAATTTTCAAGACAACCAAACTACTATCTTACTTGGATTCAACATTCTGAGTTGTTATTGGTAAGTTTACTTTATTCTCTTGTCCTAAATTCCAGGTAGTGACTCCTCAGATGTTGGACTTTATGAAGAGACTTCGAGAGGTACTTGATTAATGCTTCCTAGCCTTTAAAAAATATTACTTTGGTTGCAAGATTCAGTTGTACATATTTGGATTTAAAAAAAAAAAAACATTAATAACTTATAAAACTAGTGGTATTCCTTTTTCAGATGCAAACTGCTTTTTCTAATTGCAGGTTGTTACGGTTGGGGTAGTTGGAGGATCTGATCTTGCTAAGATATCAGAGCAGCTTGGCAGAACAGGTTTGCCTTATGCAACCTCTTAATTCTACATGTCTAGTAACAAAAGTATAAAATATTTCACTTTCTCAGTATCTTATAATAAAAAATGGAAGTGGAAACTCCTTTCTTATCATTCCAAAGTCAGTAATATTACTTATTCTCAAGACTGGACTTCTTTTATTGATTAGTTATCTCATTTTATTTTTTTCCTTCTTTTTGGTGGGAGAGGAAAGCGTTGAGAAAAAATGGTTAGCTTAATTTGGGGGAATGGTTCATTTTATTTGCTTTGATATAGATCAGTCTAAGATGGCTTGAAATATTTCAGGATCAGGAGGAATGTATGATCAATAGACTGTTTTAGATCCAAATTTTGTTATTTTCAAGAAGGCTTGGAGGCTAGAGCTTTTGTGGTTTGATCCAACTATATGAAACTTTTTTCAGAGTCCACTCAGACTGCATTTTCTTCCTTTTCTTTGAGAAAACTTGAATTGGTTATGGGTGTCTTGTCATCAGGAGTTTGATGATGAATAACATAGAGGAGTCTTAGTTCCTGAGAGCCATTGGTCTAAATTTTTTGACAATGTCCTGGAATTTCTTCTTGGTTTTGAAAGCATGGCTAATCAAAACCAGTTTTACATGTCTGAAAATTGTGCAATTGTATCTTTGTTGCAAATTCCGGTGTCCAGTTTTATTTGATGGTTTATGAATCTTTGAATGAGTTAGAGTTTGAATAGTACACAGCATTTTGAAATATCAAAATGTTTGAAAGCATCGAATTTTGAAATTTCTGATCGGCTTCAGCTCAGACAAAGGAAATTGATTTTGATAATGTTATCTGGCATGGATCAGTGGGTTACTATAGAAATTCTGTTTCTTAATGCCTAGAGAAACTCAACTTGGAATTGGTTTATTCTGGATTCAACTCCAACTCATGAATGTTTCTTGTATATGCAGTTATTGATGACTATGATTATGTATTTTCTGAAAATGGTCTTTTGGCTCACAAAGATGGGAAGTTTATTGGCAGTCAGGTATTATTTCCAGATGACATCTAGAAATTTTAAGGCAGCTAGTTGCTAGGTTTGATAAGCATATTTACTGAAGAATCTACATAGTGGAAAGTCTGAAAATTGAAATCAAACGAAGGACTTAAAAAGAGAAACACCCACATTACTCAGTCATACTCAAAGCTTTGGGGTCTGCTATAAGTTTCCCCCGCGTATGGGTGGTATTGCCAGCAAACCTCAAAATTAGAAATTCTAGCCATGAATTGAACTTTGCAGGGACACCTTGTTTAACATGTTGATGAGGTCCAGATCATGCCATTACTATTTTGGAAACCTAGATAATTTGTACTGAGAAGTGATACACGTAGCGAGCTTCCAGCAATTTGATTTTCCAACTGTTCCTTTAGTACTGTTCTAGCAATTTCAAAATTTATCTGTTGCCAGGACTCCAAGTGATTAGAGTAAAACATGGTCGATTTGGGCTGAAATCTATTTGTTTGTCTATTTGAGATAATTAGATTGGTCTGCAAGTTTTTCATTCTGAACATTTGCGCTTGCTTGTAAAGTTACTACCATGCCGCATATTCAGGTCATACTGCAAATGTAACAAGTGAACCGTTTCTGTGACAAATAGCAAAATTTACTTCAGCATCCTATTCTTTCTTTCTCCCTCTCTTCTTTTTGTGGTTTTGTGGGTTACATGTCTCTGTGAAGTCTCCTCTTTGATTGCTCCTAGTTCAGTAGTTCTTTTGTACCCTCCATGCACATCAGTAACTATTTTTTCTTTTTTAAGGGGGTAAAAAACTATCTAGTTGGATAAGAGAATTATGATTGGCATGCCTCTTGAAGTAGCTTTTTATCTACTTCATTTGTTGGATCTGACCAAAGATTTTTAATTTCTTTATGTGCTTCAGCTTTTGAAGAATGCAGGAGTTCAATTCTTAACAGAATAACAGTTAAATGCATTTTATTTTCTGTTCAGAGTTATCCTTTTCATTAGATTCTTTTTGTGTAACAGAGCTTGAAGTCATTCTTGGGAGATGAAAAACTGAAGGTGAGAATAAAAAATTCTCCTGCTATCTGGAATAACCTTGTCTGTTTCTGGAAGGAAGTTCCTGTCATATATTACCCTAAATGTGGTCTAAAAACTGCATGGTAATACACAACATGCAAGGGTTGAGACTCAGAATTAAACAGGTTGTACCTGCAACCAATATCATGCCCCTTTCCCAAATCAAAAGTAATAAAGCAGTAAATACAGAAGAATCAACTAATCATAACTACCAAGCCAACTTGGTTTTAAGCAAAAACTCTTGGAAATGCACGTCACAAAGATGGCATTTTTTCCCAGTTGGATCAAAATTTCACATCAAGCATCTCTAAGACCGGATCTAATTCATGATTCCTACCTGTTACATGAACACCGAATTTAGTGATATTCCTTATGTGGGGACTTTTAGGTAGTGCATGGAATGTACTGAGGTTCTCTCTTCTTTTAAGTTTGGCGTGGTATTTTTCACTTCTGCAGGAATTAATTAATTTCACACTCCATTATATTGCTGACTTGGACATACCTATAAAAAGGTTGGTTAAGGTTGATAAAGCTTTTCATTTGCAAGTTTTTTTTTTTTTTTTTGGTAAATTTCATTTCATTTTGCAAGTCAAGTGAAGCTTAAAGTGGATTGCTTATTTATATATATTTATTTAAATCATATTTTAGGGGAACATTCATTGAGTTCCGAAGTGGGATGCTTAATGTATCACCAATTGGAAGAAATTGCAGTCAAGAAGAGAGGGATGAGTTTGAAAAGTATGATAAGGTTTGTATTTTTTTCATTTTATTGTTTGCCAAGTAAATGAATAATTGCTTTCTTCAACTTGCCTATTGGCGAGTAATTGATCGACTTTTGGTGGATCTGTATGACAAACAGCTCTATACCCTTCTTGGTCAAATTTCAATAGAAAATGAGATACATTAGGTGAAGTTCACCGAAGTTTTGAAAAAATTACAAGCATGCCACCTACCTCCATTATAATATATTACATGCCTATGGCATTGTAATTTTTCATGATGGTGAACCATAGTTTGATCCATATTATATGAGGAATGTGCTAAAAAAAATTCAGTGAGTTCGGGACATGATCCTCTATAACATGGAACCACCCCTGTCCATCATTTCTTGTTCTGATGAGTTTACCTACCTTGGTAAACCTTTACATTTCCCACATTTTTTATATCCTAAAAGAATTTTACATTATATTCAGGTTCACAATGTACGGTCAAAAATGGTCTCAGTTCTTCGAGAGAAGTTTGATCACCTTAACTTGACATTTTCAATTGGAGGACAGATAAGCTTTGATGTGAGTTATCTGCTCTGTGGAATGGCTGTTCTTGAACTGTTAAAAGAAAAGTAGAAAATTTAGATGGTTAACCAAAGAAGTTGTAACAGGTATTTCCCAATGGTTGGGACAAGACATTTTGCTTAAGATACCTTGAGGATTTTCCTGAAATCCACTTCTTTGGGGACAAAACTTACAAGGTAACATTTCTTATTTTCTTTAACCCTGCATGCGGTGCCAGTTAATTTGTTTTGTTATTCCTTTCTGTACGGGCAATACTTTCAGTGTAAGTGTAATGATAACAAGTTTGTACGTGAGCATTATTGCAATCTGTTTCTGCCTTTTATATTAAGTCCAAGTGTAGTTCTCTTTTACTGTCCATGTGTAGTTCTCTTTTACTGTTTTCTTCGTTCTTCCTACTGCTCTATTAATTTTGTATCTGCCATATTATTGGGGGTAAAGAATCATTTTTATTTTGATTTTTCCATACACAGGGAGGAAATGACTATGAAATTTATGAATCACAGAGAACAGTGGGTCATACAGGTTAGTGCTAATCTTGTATTATTTTAATCAGTAATATTTTTCCAGTTATTGTATTCAACATGAATTTGTGGTGCACTTTGAAAATGTTGGTTGCAGAATTCTTATATTCTAGAAAAGATGTGGTCGTACTTTCTTCCTATGCCAAAATCTTAGAGTAGAGCTCTCGTTGGCATGGGAGTTTGAACATTGAAATGGAGTTTTGTTAGTCATAAGATGGGACTAGTTGAACTCTTGCGTTAGGTATGTGTGATTCTAGACAAGCAAAAGAACAACCACTAATCTTCTACCATTATAAAAGAAATAATAGAAACCCACAAAAATCACCATACCATCTCATGTTGAACGGCATTTCGCAATCCAGAATCCAGGTAGATAATTTCATTGGGCTGAGGGCTTCCCTAGAATCCAGAATTGATAATACGATAGATAAACATATAGTTAATATGGAGTGAATTATACAAAATCAACATTTAGGAGGGTGTATAAATAGTTCCTTTGGGAATCCAACAATGACTTTAAATGTATGGATAGGGAAGCAGTTGTTTAATACACTCTTTACACTTCCAACCAACTGATTATGTCAGGCTTTTACATCATTGTCTCTAGAATATCGGCATCTTGAGAAATTGAATTTTCAGATTTCAAATTTTTTCACTCTAATGTCACCTTAAGCGTGTCATGGCTAGATATGGAATTAAAATCTTAACAGAGTTTTTATATAATTGCTTTTGTTATGGCTATGTTCAAGTTTCAAGAAATAGAAAAGAAAAACTATGAGACAAAAATCATGATGATGTAGTGAATGATTTGTATGTTTCTCAAATTCAATTTGTTTTTTTAACTTTTTTTCTTAATTTTTCTTAGCATCTGATGAGGGGTTTCTGTTCCTCATTTGAAGTGAGGGGTTTCTCTGCCCCCAATAAGTATATGCAAGTAATCTTTTTCACTTTTATACAAATGACCATTTTAGTGAAAAAAATCTGATGAAATAGCTTAAATAACTTGCATATCCATTCATTCCTGCAAAATGATTGTGGGACTAGTATGGAGCACATAATGGCTGTTGAAATCAACAGCCAAAGTGAATGGCTAACAGAATCAGTAAATGCTTTTGTGGACTACAACAACTATATACACAACAATGCTATTTGACCTAGCAGCTATATAATATTCAACTGTGGGTTAAAAGTCAAGTTCTAGTTTTGTTATCGTTTGACAGGCTGAATTGAGCTGATTTATATGTGATTTATATGTTTCTTTCTATTTTACAGTCACCAGCCCAGACGACACAGTGTATCAGTGCACAGCTCTCTTCCTTGGCAAGGAAGCCTGAGGTTGCTCTTAGCCTATGGCGACAAAATAATGTCATCAAGTAATTTACGGATGAATCGGCTACAAAATTAGCCCAAATCGTCAAGTCAAGATTTTACTATATCAGAATATGATAAAAGATGAGCTGTGTAATATATATATTTAATTAATATATAGCTAGAATCTTTCTGACACCTTTTTTTTTTCATTTTTCTTATTGTAGGGGGGGGGGGGGGGGGGTAAAGTAAGATTTACTCAGATAAAAGCCAAAAGCTCAGAAGACAGGTTACAAGAAGCCCAAACCTCCGGAGTGGAGAGAAGCTACCATTTTGGCTACTCACGGTTAGATTAGACCTCTAAGAGGGGGGAGGAGGCTGGGACAGTCCAAGCCCATTAAGTAGTTATAGGCGTTGAGACAATCCGTGACAAATGCCCACCTTCCCAAAACGCATCTCTTGACCCACCGCATCGCTGCCCGCAAGGCTAGGAGTTCCCCTGCTAGGACAGAAAAGCATACCTCTGGTTTTACCAAAAAAACACAAGAAGAAAGAGCATACTTCTGGAGCAGAGAAAGCTGCGATGACCTCTCCACCAAGCCACACTGCGAATTTGATACTGGAAGTGCAAGCTTCCTGGAAGCCACACTGACTTCACGAATGGGGGGCCGCTCCTCCGTCTCCCCGTGGCTCTAACTCACTTGTTGCTGACTCAGATGCCCGTGCGCCTCGTTCCTCGACAACCAGAGATGTCAGCATAAAAATGAGATCTTGCTAAATATATCCTCACTCTCCAACTTGTTTCGGAAATGAAAGGAGCTCCATTGCCAAAGAATCCCTGGAAAAGATGCTTCACTTGCTCCTTGTAGCACCACATCATCTAGGCTCGCACCAAATAATACCACACGAGAGTTTCCTCCAATGATTTACACTGGATGCACCTATCGTTGACCCTGACCTGCCTTTTTTTCGCAGGCCCCCGAACTCGTTCTCCAAAGGAAATTTCGAATGGGCAAGGTACGACATTTCCACAGCCTTTTTCATTCTGCACGTGAAATGTTCTCCCACTCATGTCTGCATGACGATGATGCTTGCAGGCTTCTTCTGCTTCATGAGAAAATCGTACACTAATTTGGTGGAGAAGATGACCCTAACTTCCGGTCCCCAAGCCAGCTTGTCTACCGTCAGCACCAGTGGAGGAACAACTATTGAACTAACATTTATGACTGGAAAAATATAGCTATTCTTAAAATTATGGTTGTGTGAGATGCATAGTTGGCAAACTTGCCGTCGATGATTGATGAACATTCAAACTTTAGATCAGTGGGCAAAAAAGTGTGAGAATTTGAAGTGGAATGAGAAAAAATGTGGAAAAAGTTAACTTTTTCATTTCAAAGCATGATTTGTTTGGATTAAAGTCGACAAACTCTCTTAATTTAAAGAACATTCTTTGCTGACATAGCACCCCCACCGTCCACACTTCTTCCACTCTACCCATTTAAAAGGTCTCACATATTTTGCCCGCTTGGGTTCTTCATTCTTGGTTGCTTAGGGAATTGTAAAAATAGTCATCCGTCACAGGGACTGGTTCCTCAACGATAACCATACTCTAGAGAAGCAGTTTGAAACTGGGGTTAAGGATGGAATAAGGAAATTCCCCTTCTTACCATCAGAAATTAAGGATGACCTACTTCATGATGAAAAAACCAAGTTATGAAACTTACAAATGTTCTGATTCATCATTGCTTAAATCCCATCGTGACCAATTTTGAGATGATCCAGCATAGTCAGAATTGCCAGGGAATTTCTGATGATGACACACACTCCATAAATGAGAGCAACTGACTGCTGAACGAATCTTTGGGTGAAAAAGTATTTGCCGAGGCACAAAAGACCACATCATGACTTCAAAGAAAGGCGTCCTGAAATTCGGGCAGCATTGAACCAGGTGGGCCTGGCCAAGCCATTAGACCACTACTATTATGAGACACAGGTGAAGGTCCCGTGAGGTTTGGTAGAAGGCTAGTTCCCTTTAATCCCTCACTAGCATTCCGATTTGAAACTTCTACCTTCAAAAATTTCCCATCAATCCTCCGACCCCGCATGTGTAAAACAGCAGCTGATGCATTTTTTGGGTCATCATACTTAACAAATCCATAGCCTTTACTGAGTCCAGTATTTCTGTCCTTGATCACTCTTGCATCAGTTATATTGCCGAAAGAAGAAAATAGCTCTCTTAATTGATTGTCAACCATAGTTTGAGGAAGATTGCCCACGTACACATTCCCATCGTTGACTTCTATGCTGCATTTGGCTTCTGTGTTTAGACTTATGCTCACACCAGGGTGAGAAGAATGACTACATGATGGTGAAATAAACAACTCACAGTTGCTACTTCTGTTTGGTATGCTTCGTGAGACTGTTGATGTACCAAATGAGCGGCTTCCACTTTCGGTATGAGCAACACTACAACCCCGACTTTCTATGTTGCTAACAGAAGATGCTATCAAGGGGCAATTGTTAGTTGGATGGCTGTTGCCTCCACATATATCACACAAATCAATTTCAGAAGATGACTTTCGATTTGGGCAAACATCTTGCTTGTGTGGCCCACCACATTCTTTACACAAGCTCTCATCTCCATGCATGCCCTTCAGCAAAGCAAGCTCCTTTAATTGTTCACGTTTGTGCTTCTTTGTTTTTTCATCCACTGGAACAAGTAGTTCTTCAACCATTCTGACAGCTTCATCGAATGATTTCTGATTGTCTGCCTCTACCAACACATGCAAAGCATCATTAAATCTAGAACAACGCGACTGCAACTTCTTTGATTCATGTGAGCTTTTACCTCTAATTCTAATTGTAGCCCCAGTTTCGTTCTGCATTCTCTTCTGTGTGTTTCCACAGGGACCAAGTATAAGGCCAATAAAATTATGCCCCGGATATTCCTTCTCAGGTAAGTAAATTTTCTTGCAGAAGTTTGAAGGCTTCAAATCAGGGGGAGGTTTGAAAACAGAGCTCTTCTGAATCAATTTTGAAATAATAGCGTGCCTGTCCTGAACTAGTTTATTCCGGAACCTGATATCCCTTGAGTTCATTTTGTTTCCAAGTTTATCATAAACAGGAGGAGGAGAAGGAGATCTTTGTTCCTCTGGCCTGTCATCATGAACCTCTGATCCTTGCAGTTTCCTGTTTATCTCAAGAAGCTTCACTTCCAACTCCTGAATTTCAGGATCAGAATCAGCTCCAGTAACTATATCTTTTATGAAATCAGGCAGCTGGGTTGGTCCCAGTAATTTTATATGGGAATCTTCATTGGCCCACCTGGTTTTCCTCCTTTTATGTGTCAAATTACCTTCATATTCTCTCATATCCTCTTTAGCCTGCAGATCCCATCTACTACGCCTTCGTTTTCCTGAACTTCCTGTACAATTTTTTTGTTCAGAAGCATTTTCAGCATTAATAAATGCTTTGGGACTACTAGATTCATTATGGAGATCTGCAAGAGCAAAACCATGTTCTGGTTCTAAGCACTCCTCTTGCTTGCGCTTCTTTTGTGTAGGATGAACTTGCAATGAACTTGAATCACCTACTGTTACTTCCAGTGACATCTTTTTCTTTGAAACATTTGGGAAAGATCCTGTGTGGAATTTACTATCATCAGTCTCAGTTTCTGAAATTGATTGAGACAGAGAATCCTCTGATGGGTTTTCGTCTGGCTCTTCCCTTGATTCTTCATCACAACAATTTTCAATGTCCAAGGATGAGTGAGAAACAGGCCATTCTGATGTGTCTTCAGTTTGTTCTTCATTAAGTTCCTCAATTTCTTCTTCAATTTCTTCATATTCACTCTCAGAAGACTGATGAGAAACAGAGTCATATAAAGGCTCCTCAGATAGTTCCTCCAGTTCATTACATAATTCCTCGGGTGATTCTTCTTCAGATTTCCTCATCGTTGTTCTAGATGCAATATATCAAGCCACAGATTACATGGAATCTCAACCAAGAAGTTTGCTGCAGCAAGGATAACAAAATGAATTAGCAAATATACCGAAGGAGACTGCCAGGTACTCCAAAAAACATATTAATGTCCAATATGGTTGTTGGTGCAACCTAGGGGGGGGGTGAATAGGCTGTAACTAGTGGAATTGCCAATTTTTTGATTTGGTTGCAAATATAAGATAAATTGTGAATTGAATGAAAGTAAACAATAGCAAACAACCACAACACAAGTTTATTATAGTGATTCGACTTTACAAGTCTACGTCTACTCCTCTCTTGACCTCAATAGAGATTTTCACTTGTGTGATTCTCTTTCAATACGGTGGGTAGAGAATCAAACCCTTACAATCTTTGTTACGGGGTGATAAAACCCTAATAATATTTCCCAAAAATTCATATAAGAATGCAAGAAATAACAAGATAACACTGGTTTCTATGGTGCCAATCACCCCCCCCACCTCACAGTGTTCCCTCAGCCTACGGATGCCCACATGACTCTCCAAACATTCGATGCCCTCTCCCTCTCTTCTACCTCTATTTATTACCTCAACTAACCCTAACTAACCCTCATTCCATATGGCCTCATCCCTATGGTCCTAACACGACCGGCCCCTCGAAAATCACCTTGTCCCCAAGGTGATGGAATTGTTGAAGTTTAATCGTATGATGGTGCGGCATAACCATAGTAATTCAATATCGTCCTCCCAAGCTGAATAACACACCCATCGCTCAAAATCAAACTTGGAGCGAAGCGCTTGACCTGGAATTTATTTTTTTTCCTTCGTCGTAATGGAGCATTGCATCTCCCCTTCAGTCGCTGCAGCCCCATCGTTGCCGCCTCCCTTTCCATTTTGCAGTCCAAAGGTTGAAGAAGATGGATTTTCCTCTTCTTGGCTCGGTCGGACCGCTGGTTTGGTGAATCATTGGTTTGAATTGAGCCTTGGGTTGAACCTTGGTCTGTTTAAATTAATTGAGCCCAAATTAAAAATCAGAAGAAGTGGACTTTGGGGTAACAAAACGGGCCAGGCCCATGATAGATGTGTTAAATGGGTGGGGTCCAAATACAAACTATGGCTTATGATAAATGGGTGGGACGTTGGTTTGATGGGGCTGGATTGGGCTGTGGGTCTTGAAAATGAAGTGGATTAAGAAATATGGGTTAATAAAATGTGATGGGCTTGGGGTTAAAGAGATATGTTGGGCCCAAGGAGGTTTCTTTGAGAACCAAGCGGCCCAATCTTTATATTAGGTTCGTTTGGGCCCTATATGGGAGGATAAGTGTACTTGAGTTGGGCCCAATTTAGAAGAACCTAGGCTCTTAAGGGGTGAAACCAACCCAAAACCCGGTCTGGGGTGAACCAAACCAACCCTAAAAACCCTCCAACTCCACCATCGTCTTCCCCAAGTTTTGGGGATAGAAACTTCAGCCGCCGTTTGCAGCTTTCCAGTGAATTTTGCTAGAGTCCTTCGATCCTTCTTCTTCTTCAAATCATCGGCATGATTTCTCTCCTTCTCAACTTTGGGCTGGTAGGCATCGATTCCTGAACTTCTCTCTCTCTTCTCTCTTCTCCATGCTCGGCGAGACACATCCCAACCGGCTGCAACTTCCACCGCTTTATCTATTGATATTACAAAGTGGTTTTGCGATTCTTCCTCTCCAAGAACCAATACAGATTCAATAGGAGGACTCGTTGCAACCTTCCCGTTACCGAAATTGTTAACCAACGCCTTCTTGAAGCTTGTCCAGGTAAATTCCATCAAGTACTTGCCATAGATCCAGTCGAGTGCCTCTCCTTCCAAATGTTGGATCGCCACTCCTAACCACTGCTCTTCCTCGATTTGGTTCTCCCAGCAAAACAACATAATTTCTAGAATCCATCTCTGACTTTCTCCTTTGCCAGAAAATGAAGGCAGTGCCATTACCTCCCTGGGATCGTGAATGCTCTGATGCCAATTGATAAAACCCTAATAATATTTTCCAAAAATTCATATAAGAATGCAAGAAATAACAAGATAACACTGGTTTCTATGGTGCCAATCACCCCCCCCACCTCACAATGTTCCCTCAGCCTACGGCTGCCCACATGACTCTCCAAACATTCGATGCCCTCTCCCTCTCTTCTACCTCTATTTATTACCTCAACTAACCCTAACTAACCCTCATTCCACATGGCCTCATCCCTAGGGTCCTAACACGGGGCAAGGCACCCTTTTACAATCTTTGTTCACAAGCAAGGGCATCATCTACAATCTTTGTTCACGAGTAAGAGCACTCAAAACCAATGCCAGTGTACCTAGATTTAGAATTGAAAACAACCAAATATAATAGATGATTAGAGATTACCTAGCAAAGGGTGTGATATTTATCCCTTGAGTGAGTGTGATGCAATGAGAGTGTATGCTCAAATGGAAATGAATGCACCACCAAAGCCTTCAATCACCTCAAGGTTAGCTTCCACAAGCTTGCTTAACACGTGGGGACGTTCTTCAAGGATGAGAGAGGATGAGAGGAAATAACAAGTCAATCTTGACACATTTGAGAGCTTGAGAGTTGTTGGGGAGTAGATGATCAATTGACAAGGTTGTTACTCTCAAATGGAGTGAATTGGACTTATATAAATGGTCTTTCAGTGTCTTAGCCCAACCCCCAACAAATAGAAAACCGACAAAATTTAGCCCAGACAGACATCCGTCTGAAAATATAGCCATTTAAAAAATTAGTCGTTGGAGCAACAATACCAAACGGACGTCCGTCTGCAGCACAGAATGTCTAGTCAAGGAAATATAGGGACTTTAGGGGTTTTTTGGGATTTCTAGCCAACCCTAAACCTCATACACTCTCCTAACATGTCCTAGGTCAATCTAATGACATGATCTATGTGCAATTGAGTGTAATTACATATGAGTGTGCATGAAAGTGTCCTAATTCTTGAATTTTCTAATTCTTCCTGCTTGAGCTTGACTTGATGTTCATTGATGTTCTTGAGTCTTCTTGCACTCCATTCTTTATGCTCATCTTGACTTAGACTCCATGTCCATCTTGGCTTGGTCTTGGCCTTGACTTGGGCTTAGGCAATCGGCGTTGAGTTGGATTTCGTCCACTTGCTCTCATATAAACACAACTCAATATAGCCATTAGTAATTCATGTTTGTTATCATCAAAATAAATGGAGGCTGATGTGGCAATGCTGACATAGCATTTTCCAACAATAGCCATTAGCAATAATAATATAAGGTTTCATGTACTAGTGGCCCACATACGAACCCTTGATTAGGTGCCTATGTTTGCCACTGTGGCACATCGGATTAGACTAAAATTCTATGGATGGATGGTAGATCCCAGGTTACCAAGCTCAATGTCAAGTTTCATTTTGATGGAATTGACCTTATGGCAAAAACAAAACACTGAAAAATAAGAAGAAATCCAATAGCGATTTATTTATTTATTTTTTCCACAGTTAGAAAAGTTCAATAGTGATCGGATTACCCATAGATGTGTGCATGGTGCATGGTTGGTAATACAATTGAGCAAGAATTCCTTTACAAACCCCTCACTCGTTACTCTAATTATCTCTTAAGTGATGAATGATGTAAAACATACATACAGACCTTTACAAAATACTGAATTGACTCATAAAAGCTATCAATCAATCTAGAAAGACTCCATAAAGTAAGTAAGCTTAAAACAAAATTCTATTTCAATGTTAAGTATCCTGATCTAACTCAAGCACTCAATTTAACAACTAGTCATGTGCAAAAAACATTATCCTCAGTTTGACAATCTTAACTACAAACTAAAGTCTTCTGAGGCAAAACTGACTCTGTTTGACAATCTTAAGTAATTTTTCTTTTGAGGAGGACAGGGGGAGGTGACCTTTGGGGTTGCAAGAAGGTTGGTATGGCATAAACCAATGAACAAAATCTTGCAGGTTTCAGATTCTGCAATATTTTAAATAAAGATAACACAATATGCGGAGATTCAGGGAAATTTTAGCTCTCTAAACTTTTCAAGCAACATTTATAGTCCAGAGGGGGGAATCAGTTCAAAAATATCCTTCTGCACCTCTAACAACTATCATCTAAATAGCTTTCTCTGACAACCCTAACCCTCTAAAACAGAAGCAAAAAATAGAATTAGATAGAGTAACATAATGGACAGTTAACAATCACCTTGAATAAAGAAGGACATCCAAGGTTCAATGCCTCATAGCTGCATAAATTATATTAGACGTCCCCCCCCCCTTCTTTCCCATTTGTATTCTTTGGTCCGGTTTTTTACTATATTATTTATTCATCCAAAAAAAAACACAATGGACAGTCCAACGAGGAATATATAAGCACTTCTTCAGAAAATAAGCAACCGACTGGAAGAAAAAGAAGAAGAAAAAAAAAGCTACTAAAATCACATTTTCCTAGTTTAAAAATAAACATTAGAGTATGTCTGTACGCATGAGTTCAACTTATCTCACAAACACTTTTGTATTTGTATAACAGTGTGCCAATGGAAGCATAATTGCTAGTATTTTCAGCACAAATAAACAGTACATCCTCTTACTTTCAGTTTCTTCGACAAAATATTTAGATCCTGTTTCCTTTTCCTATACTTTCTGTTTAAAACAACTACCAAAACTTAAAGTTGCGATGTTGTGCAAGATGAAGACCTGAGGCCTTTCAGATTATCTTCAGCTAAAAAGTCCTACATTGAAGTTACTAACCCAAATCATGCTGATCTACCACTGCACTCCAAATATGAAAAGCAGGATACAATGAAATAAAACCTAAAATTAACACTAGTGGAGCACCATATATTGGAGAGGGAAAATTAAGGATGCTCCTCATAAGAAACACAAATATATCAGGTAGGACTGAAATCAACTTTGGTTCCACAAACTAGTACCTGAAGAAAAGTTCCATACCGTTGCTGAATTCATTAGATGAAGAACATCGAAACAAGAAATAATAATCACGTGCTCTCGATCGAATTATGTGGAGATATCAGAAAATAAATCGAACATCCACAAGAATAAATCTGAACAATCTGAGAAACTGAAATATTTCACAAACGAAGGCAGACCTTTTTTGGATCAAATGACAATTGAAGCTCAGTGCATCAGTGATTCAGCGTGAACCTCCCGATCCAAGTTGGCTCAGTTGAACGAGTTCTGGTTCTTCTGGACAGACATAAGGAGCCGCTAGTGGACCGGGGACGTCGCGAATCAAATTTAAGGGGAGTTTTCCTTTTCTTTTATTTTTATTTATTATTTTTTTTTTTTGACAATTTTTTATTTTTGTGTTCTTTTGTTATCTATTATGAAACCTATTTAAATAAAAAAAAAATTATAACTTTTTTTTTCTAGAAAAAAAATTCATTTTACAGGTGGCAACCTTAAGTTGGGGGTGGAATTCTAGTCTCTCACCATAAATGAGAAAAATTACTGATTACTCACTCAAATAACTCACTCAAATAACTCACTCAAATATTATACATTCACTATCAATGATTCTGCTGTTTGGTTACGTGAATCCAGAGATTTCAAATCTCTGGATTCACAAATGGGAGATTTTTACCTGTTTGGTTGTGTGAATCCGTAGATTCATGAAATCTAGAGATTCACAGTTTTACACTAAAAACGTGAATCTGTAGATTTATGGGTATGAGGTGAAATCCAGAGATTTCACTCATACTATCAAAGCGTTAAACATTTGAACCATAATTCAATAAATGTTTTTTTAGGATAAATTTAGAAATTCATTCCAAAAATTCAAACTAACCAAACAGTTAATTTTACGAACCATGACTCTAGAGATTTGAAGTTTGTAGATTTGAAATCTCTAAATTTTTGAAATCTACAGACTCAAGTAACCAAACAGGCCCTAGTGATTTTAGATTTTGAAAGCTGAATGACAACTTTGCCTTCAAAAAAATTTTCTTTATCATTTTTATAGTAGTTTTAATGAACATGTACTCATATGAGTTAAAAAAAGGAAGGTAAAAATATAATTTACTTATGAACAAAAATGATGCCATTTATTCCAAGATATTAGAAAAGTTTATTTTTTCTATTTATTTATTTTTCTTTAAATTTCTTATAAAGCTTGTATTTCATTTAAAGAATATTATAAAATTATTTACAACTGTTCACTTACTAAATATATTTTTCATTCCATAATTTGTGGTGGACAATAAGTTATCAAATAAAATTACATTTTTCTCTAATCAAAGAGCTTTTAATTTTTTAGTAAAGTAAAAAAAAAATTTAAAAAAAAATAAATAAATAAATAAAATAAAACGGGATACAAATAAGAGCATAAATGGATTTGACTTTTTCTCACTGTATATGTAATAACCCCCACCCCCAACAAGATAAAAGCTATGAGTTCCACAAAAAAAAATAGTGTTTTTTTCAACATATGTTCCATTTAAAAATAGCCATCAAAATGAATATCATCTGCCAGGATTCATACTTGGACAACCCTTGTCCATCACCAAGGATGCTTAAAACATGCCAAAGCAATGGCTTGATGGTTTCCAAAGAATGCTTTGATGGCTTGAAGCCTTGGATGGTTAACAAAGACTTTGATAGCAGTGAATTTCTATCAGGTTCAACTTCCAAGGGTGGCTCGGTTGGTAAAAGACCGGCACTTCCATGTAAAATATTAGAGTTCAAATACCCTCGCGACCAGGGACCAAGCCGGCAAGCCCCACCTATATTAATTAAAATCTTCTCTAAGAACGTAGTCAAAATGCGCATAAGCCGGTCCAAATGAACTTAGATCACAAAAAAGAAATTCATCTATCAAATTCTAACATATTCATGTTTGCTCATGTACATCATTGGATGGATGACATGGGCCTTATTCTAATCGTTTCGACATTTTTTCAACACTAAACCATGACATTTTTCTCTCATCCCTCTAACCAGTTCTCTCCTCTCCTCACTCGTCTCCTTCTCTCTTTGGCTCCTGCTGCACCAGCTCACCACCACCACCAAATGATCAAATTATCATTTTTCGGTTCCCGGGTTTTTTTTTGGGGGGGGCGGGGGGCCGCGGGGTTTCCCCCGAAAAACGGGGGGGGCGGTATGATATTTGCATTCGGTTAAATGTTTAAATTACGTATCCCTACCAAATTAAAATCCACCATAGCCACGGATTGTAAGAAATCGAAAATAAATCCTCTGTGAACAATGGATAGCAATAAATGGGCTTAATTCTTATATGAAGCATTTATTCTGTGAAGCAGTTTCCAAGTTTGGAATTTTGAGTGAAGAACATAAAAATGAATGTAGGTAGACTATAAATGGATGGTCGAAATTCACTTTCGAATTCGCAGCAGTATTCTTTTAAGGGTCATATCCGAAATTTTTCTACCTAAAAATATCTGTATCCGTCCGCTAAGCAACCAAATTCAAATTCGGATAATTGTTTATCGAATCAAATAATATCTAAATAAAATTATAGAGATAGACTAAAATATTCCCCATTTTTTTTCTCTGAAAATGGATGATAATGGTATTCCAAAATTGGAAATTGAAAAAAAAAAAAATTACAATCACAAATCAATAATCGGATAGTTTATATGCTCAGGTTATTATCAGATATCCGATAAAATTCGAATTTAAATTCAGATGCCTTCTCTAAATTTCTGCCAAACTCGGATTTGGATACTAGTATATCCCAACCAAATCCAACCCGTTTACAGGTCTAAATGTAAGTATCTACGATTATTCAAGTACACTAAAATTGACATTTCTCAGCAATAAAAGAAAACTTTGTAATTACTTTTTCTATGAAATACATAGACAACCTCAAACATTTACGACACGCCAAAAAGAAAGGGAGAAATCAAGGTGTTCTAGTTCATTTGTTAGCTAGCATGCAAACGCTAGTCATTAGGGATCAGCAAGTGTTTGATTGGCTATTTACCTTATTCAACAGGTTTCTCATTCCGTGGTGTTCTTTTCCATGAACTGAAAATCTCCTAAACTTTTGGCCAAAAAAAAAAATCTCCTAAACTGGCAAAAAGCATGGGAAATTTTTCATTCATTCTTACATCTCTTCTTTATATTTCTAGGTAGACATTGTGGGCTCAACTTAACTTGGTTAAACATTAGGCGATGGGGATTTACAATAAATAAGTAGACCTAGTAAAATGAAATCTATTTACTCCACTCTATTTGTACATCTCAATATTGCAGTTTTCATCTCTTCTTTATCCAAGGATGATTGCACTATCACCTGCCCAAAGATACAATTTCATCATTAGTCCGTCAATAAATAATTAAAAAGAGATGTATAATAAAATCTAACCAACAAAAACTTAGAATTACACCACAAAATATGATGCTGTAGGATCTCAAGTAATTTACAATAGGATTCTGCCTGGAATAGAATCTGGACATAAAGAAATGCATACTTTGCTTCTGAACGCCATGTGTAACTCTCAATAATTCATGCATTGGATTTCTAATGACTTTGTAAGCTCACAATTCAACTAGGCATTTTGGTTCATAATCTTACTCAACCAGAGGTGAGTGTCCATGGAGGAATTGACTTGTGAACCAATGGAAACCCCTTGCTAAGGTCATGACCTCAAGATGCTCACAAGCATCCAAATATTTGCAATCCTATTCTGACAGTTCAAGGACCACTATTTAAAATTCCAATTCATAACTGTTGTTTCCAAAGGCAAAGAGATCATGCAGGTTTAAACTCAAGGGAAGATCCACCATTCAAATGTTGATGGGAAACATCTTTGCAGTCCACAGAAAACTCAACACTCCTATGCAACTAGAGCTATGAATACGCAAGCAAATAAGGGTAGCTCGCTCTGGAGATTCTCTTCAATTGGATTAGCTTATTACTTTCAGAAAATAATACCACAAGAAATGAGTTATTAATCAGCTGGTCTGGTTCAAACGATCATTTTTTTCTCCCAAAAGATCTCATGCAAAAAATTTTATGGTGAAACAGCCCCATGGAAAGTTTTGACAGGTTTGTGTGCATGGGTGGGCCCCCAACACCAGTGCCAATGAGAAAACTAAATATTTCTCAGTTAACCAAAAGAAAAAAGAACTTTACCTCTTGTACTTTGTTTCCAGATCGAGCAAGCAGCTTGTACTGTTTTTCAAACATGGACGCCATGTACACCTGTACCAAAGGAAAGCCAGGCAGCACAAGGTAACAGAATAAGAATCCCGACACAAAAGCCTAACATACACTATAATAGATCAACAGAAGCTGAGGGAGATACCTGATGTCCAAACATTATGGGTTATCTTGTTTTACACCTTATTATTGGTCCAATCACCACAAAGAAAATTTTACCAATCCCCAAAAAATGGCATTCCACGATCCAACAGGGAAAACAATCATTTCAAGATGAACTGCTTAGCGTTGCCCAACAGACAAACAACTCAAAAGTAGCCAGAAGACAGTAGGGGTAGATCACTGGAGGGTGAGCTTGTTAGCTCAACCAATTAAATGATTAAGTGTTCAGGAGTATTTCTGAAAGTAGATGAATGAACAATGTAATTATCAAGATCCCTGAGATACTTTTTCGGTTCATGAAAATGACTGGGTAGAAGCAGAGGCCGAGACTATTAGTTTCTAGAAGAGGAAGAAGAGATATGAATCAGAAAAAAATTGATTTGAATCTACACAAAATTACTTTTACTGGATGAGCTATGAATGTTCTTCCTGTGGTCGGAGGCCAAGGGTCTAATGGTATCCACCAATTAACAACAATGCCCCCCACCCACAGCCAGCAGCATAAAGAGGGGGGGGGGGGGGGGGGGGCCCCATACATGAGCAATGGATGTTCTAGAGTCAACCCAACGGTGTTATCTCCTTGGTTGGAAGGACCAAATGGGACCCACTATTCACCATTACTGCTCAACAGGTTGGACTTACTAGAGAAGCATTTAGGGTGTTCAATTCTGGCATCAGTCTCTTTAATTTGTTGAAATGTCTTGAAAGTGCAGTCAAGATCCTCAAATCTTTGACCAAAATTTGTGAGATCATGAACGTCAAAGTTTGAAAGCACCTAATACTAGGGTAGCAGCAGCGCAGCCGAAACCTGAAAGCTGGCCTACCTCACTACTGTTGGTAAATGATTTTTGTGACATTTGCATGTTAGGGTGGACTTAGGTATGCAAAAAAACTTGGGGTCCACTCTTTTGTTGTGCAGCTACCATAAGAAAACAGTCTCTCTGAATGATTAAGGTGTGTGGGTTACAGTTGGTCAATGGCTACTAGGATCAGGTTCAGTATCAGTGAACCCATATGAATCTGACCTATTGACACCCCTTACCAGGTCAAAACCAAAATGCAACTTATTTAAAACCTTACAAAAAAATATGTTCAACTATGAGTAGAATATATGGCTTTAAAATGGATCGGCATGAATACCAGTGTGTCCCCATGGTCGATGGTCCAAACCAGGCTGGGGTTGAATGCAGTAGATTCTTTCCTTTTGCTGGGGTGGGGTTGGGTTTTTGGTGTGTGTGGGGGAGGGATATTGCATAATTGCAACAGTCTACACACAACAGCTCGCTTTATACAGCAACAGATTTGCTAACCTTCAATCTTGATTCAGATCCAACCATATGCATCTTCGTTCTGTTTTATATTATTAAAAAATAATTAGATTTGATAATCAAGGCACCCAGTGTGACCATCTGATCTGAAACTTTGAATGCACTGAACAACTATTTCATTGTTTGGATTGGAAAATCTGGTAGACAAGTTAAAAAAATTTCCAGATTCCATTCTTGATACTGGTACAGATTTATCAGGCTTGGTCATTGATGGTCCAAATGAAATCCAACCAACACATCACTGCACTATTGCTATCCCTGTAGAACATCCCTCCGAAGCATCTATGTTGAAACTCACCACTGAAACAAACTCAATGCTATGATCTAATACTCAATACAAAAATAAAATTATGAGTTTATTTTTCAATGGACATGTTAAGTTTCACTGTCGTAATTTATGAATTGTTATCTGTTGAGGTTTTCTATTATTTTTATGATTTTATTATTATTACTATTATTCTTTATTTTTTTTAGGTGGGTTGGTTTGTGTGGTGGGTGCTGGGAGGTGGAGGGAGTTATGAAAAAAAATTAAAATGAATCCAGCCAGTTAGTTGCACAGACCTGAAATGTTGGAGCCAAACCAGGGCTCAAGAAAAAACGACCTTTGGAGACAGATTCAATGCCTTCAATCTGCTCTAGTTCTTTGATAAGTGATTCCACATCAGCCCACTGTCAAACAAATTGTAATTTCGATCAATGAGAAGAAATACATGTTAAAAACGAGGAGTTACTGAAAAGGCAAAATAAGTTATTGCAGAAACTTTAAGGAACAAGACCCTTAATCAGACGTAGACCAGCCCTCTAACTTACTTATCTGTTTCATAAGCCAATGTGGCTTTGCCCTAAATTGCAGCTGTCACTTGGATAAAACTAAAGAATTAAAGCTGGTAACCTAATTAAACATTACCATACTAAAGAAATTAATATCATTTACAGTGTCAAAAACAGCATATCCTCTAAAAATAATAGTGTTGAAATGTTTAAAAACATCAGATATATTACCAAAGTGACGGGGACCCACAGGAGAAAAGGAAAGTAAGACCTGATTCCTTAAAGCAGAGATCATTTTGGTTTAGGTTCATACTTCATGGCCCCAAAAAGAAAAGGCCTTTAGAGTTGGATATTTATGTGATTTGATAGAAGTAGTTTACACAAATATAAAGGCCTTCCTCTTTAATTATCGCAGCCAATTAATTGAAGGAAAGAAAGAGGTGAAGGGAGGGGCCGAGTGGAAATTTTCTTCAGTAAGAGTTACTCTGAACAGAACTCATCAAAATAGAATTTCAAGTGCAAAGTACATTAGTATTTTGAATGTAATACTATGGACTTAACCGAAATTAGATGGAAGGAGCAATCACACACTGAAAGTAGTGCTGCACTCAAGGAAGTCAAAGATGGTTGATCAGGAGAAAACTTGCCATTCCTTGTGGATGAGAAGAACAGTCAATAGTGAAGAGAGGTTGAAAGTCTGAGCAAATGGCTAAGTAGATAATAAGAACACAACAGCCTGTCTATGCAGCTCTTCTAAAAACCAATCCAGAATTGGTTTAAAATGTCATTGGTTCAGGGTTTGGTTCAAGTTTCATTTAAATTTTAGTCCCTATTGGGTTCTACAGGTCACTGGCTAAAAATCTGAGGGTATTTTTCTGTATTGGCCCATTCTTTTAGACCAAAAACAAGGTCAATATGAGATCAATTGTTAGTTTCTATTTAGTAATGCTTCAAGAAGAGGTGGACAGATGTCCTGCATGTCGCCTGTAGTTTCTATTTGGTAATGTTCTAGATGGTTTCTATTTTGTAGAGTGACTTGAGTAGTAGGGATTCCTCCTACTAGTCATAGTGGTTTCCTATTTTCGTGATTATTATGGAATTTATAAGCAGAGTAGCCATAAACCTCCTCTACCAGAGTTATGAAGAAACTTGAATATTGCCTTTTTCGGTGACACTAATAATGCTGGAGGTACATTGCCATGTTTTAGTGACCTGCAGCAAGCTGGCAACATCTCACGTTGCTGGATTGCCAATTTTCTAGCCCGTTTCAAATTCCAAACTTAATCACTATTTTGTCTTCCTAAGTTGCTTTTTCTATTCTACTTGTTATTCCTGTTTTATTTAGTTATTAACTTGCTCTTTTTCTGTATTTTTGAATCTCACTTGCTACTTGTGTTTCAATTGTTAATCTTTCAGCTTCTAATTCTGAGTTTTTGTTGCCAGCAACAAAATACATTCATTACCTTCTAAATCCGTGAATCTTCCAGTTTTCGATTTCTGATCTATCCTATTACTTGGATCGAACCATTAGATTTGCTTCGGAATTTGGAATTATTTTCCGCAAGATACAAGTTCCATTGACAAGCTACAGGTGATGGCCTGAGTTTTTAATAATTATTTGCTCATGTCCTCCAAAATTTAGGTTTCACTGGGATTCTGCCTTTCATCTTCTAAAATCTGACTTCCAGATTGTAGAATACATCAGGCCTCCATGTTTAACTTAAACTTGTCATCCAGGCACTTATTCAGAAATACCATAGTAAAAGGAACATAGGAATTTGCTGCTAAGAATTTAACCAAATATGACTGTCCACTTCTGATTCAACCTATCATTAAAATACCCGTAAAAGGGAATAGAGCTAACCGGAGCTAACTGGGGTTCCATGAGATGGGAGACAAAAACTAGTAGCCCCATAAGAGGTTTGTGAATACACCATTGTCAGATAATGAGTGTGAAATATCTGTCTTTCTGCCAATCAGGATCTATAAAACTCATACGCACTGAGACTACTGAAAAAAAAAGCATAAATGATCCAAGTATGAAGAGTCAAGAACCTCAACATCCGTTTTTGTAGCTTCAAATCTACCATCCAATGAATTAGAATCACGCACCACAGACTCCAAGGTCTCAATTAGTGGGTCTGGCTGCAATACAACATATAAACATGAAAATTAACATTTTGATGAAAGAACTCCCTTAATCAATGAGCAACCAAAATGCTAGGAAAGATTCAATCAAAGTTTACCACAATTTCCTTCAACGATAAAGTGATGCGTTCCAGTACAAAATCCAATTGGTGCACTTTAGCCTCTAAGATCTGAAAACATGACAATTTTTCAAGGTTTTCATAAGTAATTCTAGTAGAGACCAGATCCAGTAAAGCAGGAATGGCTATTGATAACCATAACCAAAACAATATGTAATATTATTTAGCTCAGCAAATCAACATACAAACCAATAAGCTCAAAAGAGAGAAACACAGTAGTGTATATTAGACAGAAATAAAATTCCTGCTAGGTTTAGCTCATTGATGTCCCTTGCTAGAGAATACATTTTAATACCTGACCAACTTTGAAAAATGATGAGGGGTCCAAAGTGGCATCCCATGACACTTCTGACTGGTGAATCAGTGCAGGCACTCCATCAACCTTCATGAATGTCACTTAAAATTTTATAGGAGGAATATAATTACAAAAATCATTCACATGGATAGATAAGCAGAAGGTTTACTTTACCTCAACAAATATGCCAAAATAAGTGATTTTTGTAACGCGACAGTTGACAATATCCCCAATATTGAGTTGAGCCTGCAGATAAAATATAAATGACAATAAAAGAAGAAGTATATACTAGACAGCTCTTTGATATAGTACTTAAAGGAAAGAAAATTTTCAGAACTAAGTGAAAGTTCAGCCACAGAGCTATCATCCAAGGATTCATCTAACCCTATAGGGTTTTAATATGTTCCCCAAGATTCCCTTTGATATCTTTCCTTGTGCGTCTGAATCCCTGAATGGGAATCCCTTCACTGTGGTGGGTTATGTGAAAGTTCAGCCATGGAGCTATCATCCAAGGGTCCATCTAACCCTATAGGGTGTTAAATGTTCCTCAAGATACCTTTGATATCTTTCCTTGTGCATCTGAATCCCTGAATGGAAATTCAATTCTTGAAAAGTTGCATTTCAAGTCCGTACAACTTTGGCTCTAGAGATTCTAGTTTTTTAGTAAATATCAAGAGTTTCTAATGTCAAGTTGCAAGTCAATAATTGCATATTTTTATTTCTAACTGCTCTCATTATTCAACCTTATCAATGCAGCATTTAGAATAATAATTAGCTTTCTGATCTAAAATCAAATTAATATGTACGGCCAAACTTGTAGGAAGGGGGAATATATCTATAGACAACTATGCATCAACAGTATCCATGTACCATGCCTGATTGGTGAATAAAATTAGCATAAGTCGCTGTATCCAAACATACAGAACCAAACATGACACCAATGCCCAAAAGCATGAACAAAGGCAATTACACAAATAGGTGACAAGACAACGAAACATCAATGGTATCATCAGCCTTTCGGATAGAAAATCAATAATCCACCAAGACTGATGGTACAATCAGATGGCTAGAGTTAGAAAGACAACAAAGTTCATTATTTATGGCCTAAAGTGCAGGATTATGATGGAACAGGGCTGCTGATACTGACGCCACATATTAAGGAAAAGCTTAGATTAATCTGGGACCCCTATGTTGGTCTAAAATTGAGCTATCTTTCCATTGGAAAACAGAAAAAGAACGAAAATTTATAGCCTTTATTCTTTGGAAGGAGGTGGGTGAACTGTTGGTGAAACAATGTGTCATTCATTCCCCAAATCAATATCTTCATGCTTTCACGGGGAGAATGTAAATAAGATACACTTTAAAAGGAAAAAGAAAAAAGAAAAAAAAACTACCCACCATGAGACTTCGTTTTTTCTCAACCAGTTCTTCTTTTTCTTTTGGCTTCACAGAGAATATTAACCTTCTTGCTTTTCTGTCAGCCAATACCATGCTTACTTTGATTTTCTACAAAAAAGAAAAGGCAAATATGTGATTGATATTCAGTGTGTCAATGATAAGAAGTATGACATTAGAGGTAAAATTGAGTAATTCAAACCTGGCCAACAAATAACGCTAAATATTTGAGTTTCTCTTGGTCATATATCTCAAGAAGATCTTCAAATTTCATATTTGGTGACAATGCTTCATCTTTCTGACCCTTTTCCACATTCAGGTTTTCATCCAGAGAATAATTCTTGTTTTGAAATTCATTGTTTCCAATAACGCCTAAATTTTTCTTGTACCTAGATGGGTCAAGGTTATTCCTTCTCAACCACGATTCAAAAGCTAAGAATTTCCACTTGGTACCAAGATTTCGGTACGGCAAAAAGCCTATCAAAGATCCAAAAGAAGCCTGAGGATAACACAATAGAAGTCAAGATGCACAGTATAAACAAAAAGAGAGCAATTAGTAAAAGAATGAGCTAAAGCATAGATACAAGGTATTTTTAGTTGCTATAGAAGGCTACATACAACAAAACCTCGGGTGCTGCAGCTGATCAATTCCACTTCCTCCCGCCTTCCTGTCTTCTGCATATCTTCAGCCTTTGCCCAATCATTATCTTCACGCTCCTAATATTTCAATTTTCAAATATATTCAGAATTTATGTGGATCACTGCCAGTTGAAAACAAAAAATTTGCAAGGAAAAAAAAATCCGTGCTTTTTTTGGCACATCTGACTGAATGACACGAGAAAAAGCATGTAGCTTCCTATTTTTCAAAAATCTTAAATCCACACTTGCAATTTAAGATGTACATTGTTATACATCCGGGTATACAAGAGAACCCAGCAGCAGGGAAGTTCTCACCCCTAGAGGTGTTGCAGCTAGAAACTCCTCGACTTCAGCGGCATCGCTGAAGACTTTATCACTTTCATGATCTGTCTCCACCCTAGCAGGCTGAGATATTTCTCTCACTGATGTGTTCAACCTAAAGCATAAAAATCTATTAGTTAAAAACAATATAGCAGTTAACAAACAAAACATGGCAAGCATGATATGCGGTGAGCTAATATACATCTGAGGCTTCCCTTGCAACCTAGCCTCTGGGGATATTACACTCGAAGGATGAGTAACGGCAGCTTCCTTCCCAGCAGAACCCAAATCACTCTGCTCAAGCGGCTGTAGTCCTTGGAAAAATCAAGCACCAAAATTTTTTTGGGTGAATGTCAAGCGCAATATCAATTTGGCCAATTCTAAACATAACCAGTTCAAGTGAAATTCTTTTGCATTACCTTCATCGTTCAAAGTATCCTCCACAGGTTCACCGGCAACCTTTGCTTTACAATCTGTCTCCGACTCACTGGACGATTTAAAGCTGAATTCTTGAGTTTCATCAGAACTGGAGTCAACAGAGTCTCCAGAAGATCCAGTTTTCTGATTGGTAATGGTGTCAGTAGTGACACCCATTGGTTCAGGTTTCCTTAACACCGTGAAATCGGTAAATTTCTCCATGGGTTGCTCCTTCCTCATTTTCAGTAACAAATTGGGTTTAATTTTAAAACTCGAAGAAGACTTGCCCACCTTGATATCATCCTCTTGAAAGTTAGTTGGCTTCCGCAAGATAACGTTAGGAATGCTACTCTTTGTAGCATTAACCGCCTTCCCGACTGATTGACTTGACTTTCTTATCTCTGAGACAGTGGGTTTATCCTGAGCTTGGAATTTGATCCCTTTCTTCGGAACAGGCCTGACCAAATTCAAGCTGTCCAATGAACTAGACGACTGATCTTCTCCGGTGATCCCATCAAACGGAACCTCATCGAAATCATCATTACTCAATTTTCCTTTCTTCGTCCGGAAGGATTTCTCGATATCAAGAAAAGTGACATCTGGGTTGGATCTTCTTCCCATTATCTGAAAACAGGCAACCGGTGAGAGTTATAACATAAAATCAGAATTCAATTAAGAAGGGAGTAAAGAAGAGAGTCCAGCCAATGAAACAAGGAACCTTGGCGAGGGTTAATTTAGGGTCTTCGCCAATCATTTTTCCGAACTTGAGTTCCATTTTGTCCCAATGGTCGAGTTGAGGTTCATCTTTAGAAGCAAAAATCAGAGATGACGGTCGACGAGAGACAGAGAAAAAGAGACAGCTTCTTCCTCGTGAAGAAAAAGAGACAGATGGGAAAGAGCAGCCACTGAAGTAGCTTGGGGTGACAGTGAGACGGTCCATCTGGTCTGCAGCGTAAGATTGTTTCTGTAAACACTTCTATGGATCTTGGAAGGATTGGCGCTCTTCAAGTCGAGCTTAGAAGCCACTCCCCTCTAGCTCCGTGGGAGCGAGTCTGAGAGTCTGAGCACAGAGAGATTTTGCGGGAAAGGGGGATAAGTTAGTATCAACGGACCAGGAAGATGACATGTTACGTGGCATTCATCCGTGGGAGCTGGGAGAAGAACACTGCAATTCGACCCAAACAAGAACCGTTTCCGATCTAAATGATCTCCCAATATTTTTTTATGATTTTTTGAGTTTTTCTCATTTGGCAACGGCCCCAAACTCTTGTTTGCCGTATGCCCTATGATATGAAATATTCCAAAAAAAAATAAAATTTAACGTTAGTTTTTTAACTTGGACTATTAAGTTTCGTGTATTAAAACATAAATATCCCTCAACATGTGAATGACCAAAATGCCCCTCTCACTCACTGTATACCCAACTTCTAGGTGGGTAAAAGAACTTTCCCATCTTCTTCCTACACTTCACCAAAAATTCTACCGCCGCGGGCGACCACCACTCCTTTTCCTACAAGCAACCACCCTCCCCACTTCCACCAGTTCAAAACCCTAAAACAAAATGATTCAAAACCCTAAATCTGAAATAGTTCTATGGATGATTTTGAAGCTCTGTTGTTCTGTCTAGTTATTGATTTCGATTTCGATTCAAAGCCCACAGCTGACCGTAGAGAATAATCAATTTGCAAGCAAGCTCCAGAATATTCCAGCAATGTAACCTTTCAGGTTTACCAAGATGATGACAGTTTACAAGTTCAAAACCTTGAATCTCTAGAACTCCAAAACAAAAGCAAGAAAGATCAAATCCTCTATACCGTCGATCCAAAACAACACAGAGATTTAGGGTTTGTAGACCCAAACCTAACCAGTATGGCTCTTTAATGAACTAATGGCAAATAAGGAATCAATCTGTTATTGAGACTGAAATGAAAAATAAAAAGGAAGGGGTGGTTGAATAGCCGTGTAAACTGTTTGGCCGAATGGTCTTAAAAATCCTTCCATTAAATTTGGTAGGATTAAATCTAGATCGTCCATCATAAACGGTTCAAATTTAGTTCAATAAATTTAATGGTAAGCAAAAAAAAAAAAAAAAAACAAGTGCAGCTCACACATCATCAGTCTTCAAATCTACAGATAGGAGGGACCAAATGAGGTTGATGAACTAGAAAAAGTCTTTGAGTGTTGATAAAAATTGTTCCCACCCATTTGAGCTTCAGATTTTTTACGCAATTCTTAATCGATTTCCTTTGGTATCTATTTCAAGGATTTTGAGATCAAAGAGTAACGAGTTTCATTGAAATTTTCCTGCCAAATACAGTTTTTGCCTCTTCTTCCATGCCTTCAACACCTTTTCCAAAAAACAAACATTGATGATGAGCTCACTTCCTCACAACAAGGATTTAATTATCTCCATTGCTGGGGAGTAGAAATAGTGGATAAGGCATTTGGAAAAGTTAATGGGTAGTGAGGGAGAGGTGGGGAAGGCAGTCCCCGGTAGGAGAAAGGGTAGTAGTAGACGGCTGTGGTGGGATTTCCGACGAGGTGTAGGAAAAAGATGGGGTAGGTATACAATAAGTGAGAGGGGCATTTTGGTCATTCACATGGATGAGGGGTATTTATGTATTAACACATGAAAACCTAACAGTAAAGGTTAAAAAATAATATTCCTTTTAAATTGGACAAACTAAAATATTAGCTACTTAAAGTGGGCAAATAAGAGTTTGAGCCCAACTTAAGTGAGCAAAATGAAAAGAACTTTTTCTTTTTCCCTCCCAAAAATCTAATGTCATCAATGATACAAAACACTAGAATTTAAAACCCGATGGGTGGTTTAGTTGGCAAAAGACCAACATTTCCATGTAAGAGGTTAGAGTTTAAATCCCCTAAAGACCAAGGGCAAGGTCCGCCTATTTTAATTATATAAAAGTTCCCTTGAGGCAATAGTCAAGTGCGTGTAAGCTAGCCCAGATGAACATTTGGAATTTTATCTTGACCATTATGACAAAGGTTGGCATTTTTATTTAATCTTAACCCTTAGATGTAATTTGGAACAAGACACATGTCCAAAAGTTATATCTAAGGATTGAGGTGAGATTTGAAAAATATAAAATTTTATTTTAATTTATCTTAGCTCTTAGATGTAACTTTGAGACATGCATTGTCCATCCATAAGGAAATGAATGGTCAATTTTTATGTCAAAATTGGACCGGATAAGACTTTAGAAAAAACTCGAGTTGTAATTGTATTAGAGGGGATTACTTGGATCACCTTTCTCTTGGGCTTCTCTCACATTTTATTATCATACAAGTAAGGATAACAGAGGATCCATTCAATGGGGGGGAATAAATAAATAGAAAGGAAAAAAAAGAAAAGAGAAGAAGACTTGACGAAATCAACAGAGAGAATAAAAGAAAACTAAGGGTTGCCGGCAAGGGAGGGGTTGTGGGGCTTTCAACAAAGTGTATATAAGGGTTGGGTACATAGTGAACCTAAGAAACTTAACTTAACAGTGGTGTGGATAACTTCAAAATTTTCAAAAAAGTGAAAAAAAATACACACTTTGAAATTTTCTTCACTCAAATGGATAGTCAAGAATTTAGGCCTAACTTAATTGAATGCCATGAAAAAAAACTCTAGATTCCATGAATTTTGATTTAGATGTTAAGGGCATGAGATTCGTAAAAAATGCCAGGAAGGATAATATGAACAATCGTGTACTTAGGCCGTTATAACAGTCACTCACTCCAACTTCAAGCCCTTACCACTCACTCAGCCGGCTCTTCCCCTCATAGATAGCAGCACTTCCATAGCCTTATCGCCCTTTCGGCTCTTTGGGGATACTACAACACAATTATCCATTCTTCTACCCCCCCCCCCAAAGATTCCTGAAGCCAGTTTGCGATTACAACATGCGATCCAAGCATTTACTCCTCTAACCACTCTTCGCCCCCCTGGAAAACCTATCTCCCTCATTAGGTGGGAACCTCCACCACCGGGTAGGATCAAGTTACATGTGGACAGCTCTTCATTTACTAATCCAAATGTTCAGGGATTGGTGGTCTTGCTCGTGACTCTTACCATCATGTAGTGTTTGCTTTTGGACTAGGAACAGGATCCCAGAACTCTCTTATAGCCGAGGCACAAGCCGTTCAACAAGGATTTCGCATAGCTATCGACTTCCAGATCACACATATCCAAGTGGAGAGCGATAACCAATCGCTTGTTCATTCCCTTACACATCTGGATGTCTATGAAAGTTGGAAAATCTCACATCTCATCTCTGATATTCGTAGGCTGGCAGCATCGTTTACTGAATGTTCATTCTCCTACGTTCCTCGTGAAGCCAATTTTGCAACTGATGAACTTGCTAATCCACAGCCTGCACACAAGATTGCTTCATGTACCGCTTCTCCCCTCCCCCCTTTTTAAATTGGGTTTTACTTTTTGATTCTTTAATGTGTAAGATCCCAAGGGATTTCAGTTAAATAAATAAAGCTCTTCAATTTCCTAAAAAAAAAAAAAAAACCAGTTTTTAATGGTGTGGAAAAGAGTCTAATACCCGTGAAATGGCCTTGCTAATATTACCATGCAGCCGCATGCACTTTCCATATGTTGGATAAGAGTCTGGATTTTCTATCACACATTCAAAATGAGAGCTCCCAGGAGATCCACCAAAGATCCTACCTTGATTCATTTTGTCAAAACTTATAAATGAATTTCCCTCCTAGAGGTGTGAGGAGAGCATATCCTCAATCTTCATGGATTCTCTATCCATTAAGGCAGAGGTCTAAACTTCCTTTACGCCTTTCCACCATACATTCAAAAGGGGGCTCATAGGATATCTACCAAGGGTCCTACCTAGATTCATTTTGTCAAAACTCAGAAGTGAACCTCCCTCTTAATATGTGGTGGAATGGTGTGAGAAAAGCATATCCTCTATCTACTTTCTCATGATCCATATCAAGCCATTTGTAGTTTACTTGCCACCCCCTTCCATTCATCCCGATAGGAGCGAAAGCCCTTTACTGAGTTGTAAATTTGGTTACAGCTTCTATATCGAGAAAAAAAAACAACAGATATGAGTCTTACAGCTTCGCACTGAGGACTTTCCACATGTGACTGCTAACAAGGTTGTCCATAGTGCTCCAGATGCCTTGCTACACCACAGATGATTCAGGCTCCATTATTGCCTGATGTTATATAAGGGCAAAAGGTTCTCCAGATGGCTGTACATGGTGAACCAATACATTTTCAACTACTACGAACGAGAAGCTGTTGTATGTGATCCTGTCCATGTAATGGCTGAAAGTACACCCATGCAGTCATTGGATGAAAAAAAAAACCCTACAGACTCTTTAACCAGCAACACACCAGTTATATTCGTGTCTGAATTTTGGACTTCATTGCTACCAGCAATTTTGCGTCTTAGCTCTGAGAAAACAACTGCAAGGGAAGGAATGATCAAAACTGATTAAAATATACAACCAATGAACAGGTGGTGTATTCACTTCAAGTGCTTTATTTTCCTGTACAACTTGTACCAATGGGAGAAATAACCCGCTATACAGTTTATGAGGATTCTGATTTTCTCTCTGTGGTTTGTAGATGAGTATTTATTCACGCTGCTATAGTTCCTTCAGCCACTTCATTTTCAAAGGAGGAATCTGAAACCTGAGATTTGGGTTTACTCATGACCCTTGAAAATCCGTAACCTAGAGAACTTCCACGAGCTTCACAAAACTGCACACGATGTCAATAGATTAACCCATCTGCACAGCACTCCATCCAGAAATGCAAGTTATGTAGAACTACTGGAAAGCCTATGGTCCTAAAATCTTTTCAAGGGTAAACAAAAGATAGTACAAGTGTAGAACTGGCTTCAACATCATGGTGAATACCTCACTAAGCTCCGAGAGATGGCGGGTCCTGAACTCGTCAATTGTTGATGCAATTTCTGACATAGGCAGCTTAGCCTGTACCCACCAAAATACATTAAAAAACAATAATAATAATAAATAATAATAATAATAATAAAATAAAAAATAAAGAATCAGAATGATTGAATGTATTCAACCATTAATCACTCCTCACATGGACTTGGAAGTCCAGTTTGACAATTAAATGCTTGCCACGTGTAAGAAAGGATCAATCAGTACATTGAGTGCAAATCATATTTAAAAAAAAAAAAAACATAATATAGTGGAATTATTATCACCAACATGAGGAAAAAAATTTCATCCCTATTGTAACTAAGAGCAATACATGGAAAGCAAGATACATAAAACCTGCCAAGTTTGCTGGATGAGACTAGAACATTTAACTAGGCAGTGGGGTTCATGTGGGGTCCTACTTGAGTAAATCAAAAGGATGGTAGAAAGATGAATCAGATGTTCAACAGCCTGCAGCTGCCAAGTATAGGGCAAAAGGAGCACTGAAAACCCATAAACCTATCGGTCCAACAAACAACAGGTAATCCATTACTAGTGACACATTTGCTTCCTGTTTGCATCGTCCTCAGTGCAATTTGAATAGAATACTGGACCACAGAAGAATCTTAATTGATGCCTGACACTAAAGGCTGACCCTCCAAGGACTCAGCATGAGTAAATGTCCTAAAGACAGCATTGCCTCTAAAAATTTATTAGTGGTTAACTATTCCTCATAACAATAGCAAAACTCCAGTTATGGAGATGAAATAGACCTAAATCCTACTTCAAGAAACAGGAAGATGAGAGAATTCAATCCTACATATACAAATCAATAATGCCAAGATCACAAGTAATCTTAGCATCGAAATTGAATGCTATCATCTGGGCAATTTCCTGAAATCTTTTTTAGCCTGTTAAGTTAGAATATCTGACATGTAGGATTTGAATGCCTGTCTTCTTCACAAATAGCTGATTGGTGGAATATGGGCTATCTAATATGCATTTTAACTGTCATGCTGTGAATATGGTACAAAGAAAGCAGAAATACGAGCCTCCTTCATAAACCCACTTAATATTGAACCTGAATAAGCAAAAACAACACTCTAAAGAGTTGACAGGGCATTCTATCCTCCGGTGACAAACTTCATGAGATATATCCCAAGGACCACAAGGTGTCTCTGCTGCTCAGACATTGTTCTATCTTCTATTTTTTTCCCTCCCGTGTTCTTTATTTTATTTTATTTTGGGGGGTGGGGGAAGAAGGAAGATAAAATCAACCTTGTCATTGCATGGTGAAGCTGCAGAACATCATATTTACTATAACTAAAGTCTCTGGTTGGCTAGCAGTGAAAAGTGATATTATAAAAAAAGAGGGGCAAAAATTGCTGGTTAGTGAAGTGAAATAAAAAGAAAATTTTTCAAAAGGGTTTTTGGTCGCAAGTTGATGTTAAGTGATATGGAAAATATGTGGGCTAAGGCTAACAACTGCATAAGTTTGAGTTATAAAATATACATTCGAATTTCTGCAGGTAAAATATTATATATATATTCTAATCAACAAGAAGAGCACCTTCACGGCATACAAAGATTTCTGCATGGATATTAAATTTCAATTATGATGATTGTAGTTTGGTGTCTGTTTTGATTTACCAGCTCACTCTCATACATTTCTATCTGTTTACCTTAAGAAATTTAAGAAATGAAAACATCACGCTGAATGCTTAATTTAACCAAACAGAGTATAAGTGAGTCATTCTGCTCACCTGAGCGAGAACAGCAGCTGCTAACTGTAAGCTTGGTTCCAAGCTCTCCGGTACAACCTGTTTGATTTATGGAGATCTGTTAAACTAAGGTTTAGCCTAGAGGAAAAGAAGAAACTGAAATTCCATTAATTATTATTCGTAACTGTTCATTATGTTCAAAAGGCCAGATAATACTAAGCATGCAGAACAAATCAATCCCTAAATGATAGAAAGAAAAAGAGAATTAATGACAAAGCATCAAATAAATACCGCTGTAGCTCCTGCCTTCTCCAAATTGAGACCATGATCAACATCATGGGCACGAACAAATGTCTTGACATTTGGAAAGTGCTTGCTCAAAGCCCAAACAGTTCTATAATTTGCACCTGGACTATCTAAAGTTATTGCAGCTGCACATGCTCTTTCAGCACCAACCTTATGGAGGACCTAAACACAAGAAAATAAAGAAGCATGTCAAGATTCAACCCAGAAAGGTTTGAATTGAATCTTGGACCCAAGAAAAACTCTGCATGCCAAGGCATCACATAGGCAATGCCTTTGCAATTATGCACATGGTTAGTTGTCACTTGTTGCATTACCTCTTTGCTACCTGCATCTCCAAAATACACAGGAAGATCAAGTGCACGCCCAACTGCCACTCTGTCACTGAAACCATGGAAGAAAATAACTAAGTTAAACATGGAAATAGAGTTGAATTTGTGGACCTACATTAAAACTTCCACTCTGTTGGCACTACTGCTTAAGTATGACTCAAAATCAAATGAGAAGATGAACTCTCATCCCTCAAGGATACTATATAGAAGAAGTCCAATAGCCATCCTTGAATACCTGCTGTGATAAGAAATAAAATAAATTCTTACCTTCTGATATCAAGAACAACAAATGGAATTAATCGTTCAGAGAGAAGTTGCGCAATGATCTGAGGGAAAAAAGAAAAAAAATAATAAAAATACTACCATCACATTCAGGAACCCAAAATAAAGAAGATGATTTTGTAGTTAATATGTTAAGTATTTGACCAAACACTCTGAACATGTCAGCTGAAGCAGGAAAGAGGAATGCAGATATGGAAAATACCTGACCAACACGTCCAAAGCCACATATTATAATATGATCTTGCAAATCATCCGTCTGGAAACAGAATCACAGCAAAAGCAAGATAAAAATTAATGGTGAATATATGGATGCACTATCCCAAATTTAACTGAAGCTGACATTACACTGGAAATATAACTCATGTAAATCAATCAAAACAACATCAATCTTAGATATTGTTCCAAAATAATCTTTTACAAAATGAAGCAGTTTCTAATTATTGAGACGGGGACAAGTAGAATCTAACAAAGAATCAACTACTGAAATAATTGCACTAATGATGCTAAAGCACAGGAAGGCAATGACCATGACAGTACGTGAGTTTGAACAAGAGCATACCAGTACCAAGATTTGACATGCAGAACAATTTATGTAAACAATAATGACTAATATCATGCATAACATATAAAGATGAAGATTGAGACAGCTTTTGCAAATTTGTTGGTCAAGCATTTGAAACCAGTAACAAAGGTGGTAAAACAAAATAAAACTTTATCATGACTCATGACACATACATTAACAATCATCAAACAGAATGATCGCATTACATCAGTCCTTCCAGCATCCAGCAAACTCATTCAGGTCTGAGCAGATATAAAAATAACCCAAACCATTTCAAGAACAATTTTTTTAAAAGTACTGATTTATGAGGAAATGGGATTTATGGATATATGCGTAGTTCTGTCACAAGGCAGATCGTATGGTACTGAAATTTTGTGATAGAATAAATAGTTGGTCATATATCTCATGTAACCCAGATGCCCAGGAGCCTTGGTTGCCTCGGAGCACCTTGACCATCTAGGCAAGCACCTTCTTCTTGTTGCCTTCTATCTAGGCCCCCTTTAATGCCTTGGATCCCCTAGACACCATGACAACCACAGACACATAGGCCCTAAGGGCTGGCTTCTGGTCACATATCAAGTTTCAGCCCAGATAGAATTGTAACATGGCAAAACAAAGGATTAAATTGTCCATGAAAATGGACTGATGTGCAGACTGCTGAGATGGATATTTTTTTGGGGGGGGGGTTTGGGGAGGGTCCTTGGATATGAACTCGAAATTTGATACAAGACCAATACAAAACACTTCCTAGATATCCAATGGTTAAAATTGTCCCATCAGTCTTCCAGGTGGTACAACAAGATAGGCCAACCAACAGATTTTATATTTGTAAGCTCACTCATAGAGCCATTGTAGCTTTGCCATGAGCTATTTCAAAAGGAAAATGGATGCAACAGGCTCATTGTTAAGAAAAGCCAAATATAACCTTGACATTTCATAAACCATTCATCAGCAACTGCCTTAGGGTTCAAAGTAGTCTAACTCTCAGCAGTTTACAGATAAAATATAAATTCTTAACAAAAAAATCAAATAAAGATGAAAAACATATCTCATTACAATAAAAACCTCCCACAAGGTTGAAATGTGAATACATTACATTACATTACAGTAGATGAGGAAAGACGTTCAAATCATAAAACTAGTAAGGGAACAGGTTTCAAGACCTTGCAAAATACAGAGTACATTTGCAAAATTGAAAAGTTCAACAACTATGACAAGTTAAAAAGAAGAACGAAAACAAAAAACAAAGCAAAACAAAACTTTTTCATATTCCTGCGCACCCGGTTATGTCAAGGGTGTGCTAGCCACAGATGTAACTCACATGTAGGGTGCTCAAAAATGAAACATAAACATTGGATCTGAGAGCAGTGAGTACTCAATTGCTAAGAAGTCATACCTCACTCTCTACAGGCAATAAACTTCGCACATCATGCTGCTCAAACCGTGATGCAATTAATTGCCCTCCAGCAGCTAGCCATGGTGTGAGTGCCATTGAGATCCCGACTACCAGGAAGAGTAGAGACGAGAGTTGAGGAGACATTATACCCTGCAATCAAATGCCACGGATCAGAGGGACTAAACTGATGAATGAAAAATAGGCATGCTTGACACCAGAGAAAGGCAAGGCACCATTTGACCATAAATCAAGTAGCTCTAACACTGAGTGGTTACTAGTACTTACTAGTGTATGATTCAAGAAGAGCAAAGGGCAGTAATATGGAACAGCAATAAGGTTCAAATTTAAGGCCAATCGTAGCTCACTAGCTTGTACCATAGCAATGAAAATTACACCTTGTATTGTTTAAGAAAGAGGAGTGCTGGATAGAATACCCTTTAGATCTCATATTGTTTAAGAAAGAGCTCTGAGCTAGAATACTCTTTAAATCTTTTATTCTTTGAGAAAGAGTGCTGGCATAGAATCCCCTATATATCCAGTGCATATATAAATTCCTGAAGTTGACTTGTAAACCAGTACACCAATGTATAACTACAAAAAACAGGCCCAAAGAAATAACTAACACAAACACAAGTGGTTATATAAGACACGCGAAAAGCTCCACCACATAGTCACGTCCACCCAAAAAATAGGCAAATAAATAAAACATGGAAACAGAGTTTCTCACATGTTGAAATTTTAAATTTGGCATGCCACTGGTTCCATGAATTCAATTGATGTTATAGAGGAGCATTCGTTAACAAATTGATCTACTTTTGTATCTAATACAACACAGTTCATGGTTATACCTATTTGAAATACCTTTCAGCAACAAAAATGTCTCGGCATTTTTGTTCCATACACACAAAAGAGTGTGAGAGGACTTCATAAATGATATAGTATAAACAGCGTAACAAGTGAAATCAGAAGGAAAATTAAAAAGAAAAAACTCCTCTGAGTTTGTGAAGAAAATTCACAAACACTTTCATTTTTCAACCTATCCGATGGGGGAGGAAACAAGAAGAAAAGGCATTGCAATTCTTCAAGCCATTTTGTAGCTAGTGCTGAGCTTGTTCAAGCGACAAATACAGCTCTCTCCTTTTTCTCTCCATTCAAATGTGTGTATTGAGGAGAGAGCTCTTGTACCTAGAGATTGCTAGTCTCAAGCCTAGCCCATTCCCTCAGGTAGTGATCTTCTCTTTGCACCTACAAAATTTTAGGGAATGCGCAGTTGGAAAGACCCATGAAACCATGGATTTAAAAATTATGGTTAGTTAAATAAACAGGAAAGTCCATCCTGAAACCAAGTGAAAATAGATAGGGACAAATCCTAACTGGAAAACATTTGAGCATATAAACATACCAGTAAAATCCAGGCGGATAAAGTAGATTAGATTTCAATTCCAAATAATAGATGAGAGTGATTGAAATCAATATGCCAGCTTGTAGGAAGACAGACCTGATTAACAGCCTCCCCAAAAGCTACAAATGCAAACTCTCCACCAGGTGCAAGAAGAAAGCCAACCCTTATTGCAGCTATGGTAGAAACTCCAAAAAGTCTACCTAATAAAGTTACCAACAGAGCCTTCCCACCAATTAGTAGTCCTAACATCCCCAAAACAATGGGAAAGTTTGAAAGAAGAAGATTCGGGTCAATTGACATTCCAACCTGAAAACCCACAATAAATGAAGTACATAAGTTTCACATATCCAATCAAGATTCCTGGCTGTTAATTTAGCAATTTCACATCCACAAAGTTCATTTTTAAAATTTTTTGAAGAATTTTTTTTTTGGGGGCGGGGGGATAGAAAAGCTACAGTAAAAACAACTACACTAGCATATTTACTGTATCTATAAGCACAAAAAGTGCAATTGAAAGGAATAAGATGATTGTATATAGACAAGTTTGGCCAGCTAGGCACCCCCTAGGATTGGTACCTTTGAGATGCAACCCCACATTGTTTGGACTTTTACATCCACACCAATGAAGCCAGATGCTGTTAGTGAGCTGTCAGTTTTGAACGTAAATGACATTCTTACCATCTGTATATCATGAACAAAATGATGGATTTAAAATACCTTTTCTATCCTCCTCTCTTCAAACCTGAATTCCCAAAATCAAATTTGAAGTATATTTCCCCTCAACCCCCCAGCACTGGAAGTTTTCCCATCTCCAGTGAAGGTAAAGTACAGTATTTCCAGGCAGACCTTCCCCTTGCCAACCATTTTCTGGCAAAGGTAAATCTCTCCCCTGCCCATCCTTCTCACTAATTTTTTGCCCGGTGAACATGGAGGGTGGTGTGAAGCTGAACCTGAACCTATAACATCTTGTAGCTACTCCCCATCCCCTGATTGATGATACCCCAAGGAACAAGCTTAATTGTTGTCTCCTGGGGACTAAACCTTTCTTTCCGGTCTTCTTCCTAAAGACTGTTTTCACCTGGATTTTTCATTAATATATTATTTATTCATCCAAAAAATAAGAAAACATCTTGTTTACCTTGGCATTATGTTTTCAAGCTCCTATTCACTGGGATGCTACAGCTTCAACTGAAGCTGCAGTCTTGGAATGGTCCTCTTCTTGGGGAGGAATAGAAACAAGTGGAGAAGGAGGTTACAACTGCATATTGTGGTGCAGCCCAGACCCCTTCCCAGTTCCCTCCTGCACCCAGACCCCATTCACCACTGCTGTTTCACTAACCAATATGATATATTGACTGTTTAAGAATACTTGATTTTACTAAGTAAATACCATCTGAACTGAAGAAGACGACTTTAACCTAGGTCCACTGCTGATATTCAAAGCAGGTGCATTGGTTTTCCTTGTAGCTTGTTTGCATCTCCTGTTTGTTCAGCTACTTTTTCTTATTTTCTCCTTTTCTGGTTTTATGTTTTTATTTTTAACTTTTAAATTTCCTTATGAAATGGCACTGAAACTTCTACTCCTACTGCTTACACCAGCCCAAATCACTGGAATTGGACTCATTTCCCAATAATGATTGCTGTGACTATGCATCCATCTCAGATATCCTTCAAAAAATATCATATTCTTTGTTGATATTGCCATCTGGGATACAAATCAGATGCTGTACGTCAAATTTTGGTATACGTAATCAAATGTTAGATGTTTTGGTCTACCTTTTACTGCAACTATTTCACCCCTGAATATGTGAACTAGGCAAGTGATCATTTGTTAGCCTCCTTTTAGTCTACTTACCCATACTCCTGTCTTGAAAATCACAGAAATAGAGGGTAGTTGAGGCTGACCTTGACTTCATCACAACTCACATTCCTGTGAATTATGGTGAAAACATCTGAACTTGAATACCCGGGAGGGCAGAGATGAATGGTATACTCAATTGGCTTGATATCATAAACCAACTGAGGTTGGGTGCTATTTCAGGGTGTACATGTTCAGCCGCAATCGCAAAGGCCGGTTTCAGACCATCCATGATTGGCTTACCACAATGCTCAATGACATCAGCTGTTGTCATAATAGGAGATGCTAGAGCAGCAGCAAAGCCAGAGTGGAGAGTGGAGATTACATTGTCACCTTTGCATCTCAAAGACCACCAGAATGGAGGGTGGCTGCATTCCCTCGAGCTCACCAAAGAATAAAGAGAACAGATAAAAAAGAAGCTTCAAACATGTTAACCTTGCTTGCCTCCTTAAACTCATTTGGAAAATTGCTTCAAAGCATGACTCCATTTGGGTTAATTGGGTCCATTCCTACTTGCTTAGTGCGGATTCCTTTTGGACAGTTTCTATGCCCTCTAATCCTTCGTGGGTATGGAGGAAAATTCTCTTATTGCATCCCGAGCTCTTTCTGCTATTTCTACCTCCATCTCCTCTGGCTCTTCACCTCATTCTGGCTCAATCCGTGGCACCTGATGGGCATTCTCTATAACCATTTTAGCCCCCGAAATGTTTATGCTTCCTGTATCCCCAAAAACACCCCCTGTCAGCCTTCATCACTAATGGATCTTGGAATCCTTCCCCCCTCCCCCTTCTCACACAGGTTTGGGATTCTCTCCCCTCTCTCACTAATTCCCTTCATGACTTCACTGTTTGGCTCCCACCCCCCACCAATACCTTCACCCTCTCAACCTGGAATGTCCTCCAAACCCATAACCCTAAACCCCCTTGGGTCTATTCAAAGGTTTCATCCTGTGCCATTCCCTTACCCTTTGGAGAGCCCTCAGGGCCTCAACCATGCCCTTCCCACCCAATCTTTCCTTATTAGCCGCCATATCCTAGTTAACCCCAACTGCATCCTTTATTGGAACAACCAGGAAAGCCCTAAACACCTTTTCTTCTCTTGCCCCTTCTTCAGATCTATTTGGAGAAAAACCCTTGCCTCCATCTGGCCCCGTTCAAGGGGTTCCTTTGGGTTTGCTCGTGATTGGTCTTGGATTACGTGAAACTTCTCAGGCTCTTCCATTTGTGATCAGATTGGTAAGCTAGTTTCCAGTGCCTCCATACGTCATCTTTGGTGGAAGCGCAATCTTCAGAGATGGACATCCAAATCTTGCTCTTCAAACATGATTTGGAATGCCATCTATTTTGATGTTGCTCTAGATTGTTAGCTCTTCCCCATCCCCCTGTCGACGATACCCCAAGGAACAGATTCATTGTTGTCTCCTAAGGTCTTAGCTCTTCTTTTTGGTCTTCCTCTTAAAGACCTTGTTTTCTATTCTTTAATATAGTATTCATCATCCAAAAAAAAGAAGCTTCAAACATCGAAAGAATGGGTAGATGGGGTTGGGTTTGTAATGTAGGGGAAAAGGAACACCAATGAAGGTAATATGGCCATTTAAGAATCATTTTTCTTCAACTAACGGTGTCAACTTAATAAATTTCACTTAGTAGTATGACTATGTAGGAAAACTGCCCCCTCGAACTCTGGTTGTGCAAAAGCCTTTGGCACCGGGTTCACCTTTTTTTGAGTAAGCCAAAGAGTAGTCCGGGGGAGGTCCATGTAGAAGTCAAACAAGGAAAAATGAGGCGGTAGTGGTGGTGTGGTTTTGTGGGGACAGGGGGGTTTGCATGTAAAGTGCCAAACGCAGGTGGTGCATAAAATTTGCTCCAAAAAAATTATGAACTAGTCAAGCAGGGACGGCAATATAGAACACATACCGTCATGAAAAATAGACCCAATAAAAGGCCCCGATATGGAGCAATATCTGATTCAACCTGTAAGGAAAATTCAGTTTCTGCAAGAAGCAAGCCAGCCAAAAATGCTCCCAATGCCATGGAAAGCCCAGCCTGTTCCAATGAAGACAATCAATTTACTATTGAAAGAAAATTCATAAAGAGTGAATAGCAGGAGTGTACATACCCTAGCAGTAAGAAGACTAGTTCCAAGGATAACAAGAAGAGTATTAGCTGAAAATATCTCAGCATTCCGGTTTTCTGCAATTTGCCTATAAATTGGCCGAAGCAACTGCAGACAAAAAGGAATTGAGTAATCCAAAATACAAGATCCAACCCCTATGCTATCAGAAAATACTGAATTTGATAGTTGCAGCCAGAACTTTTTTATGGGAAAAAGCCAGTGCCACATTTTTTCTATATCTCCAACAGCAGACAACCAGCTTGTTCCCTCCAAGAGTCCAAGGTCAATGTAGATGTGCAGGATTCATTTTCATGGTTAACCATTTGGAAATGGCCTATGTTTAACCATTGTTTTGTAAACCAGAATTATAATACTTCAACAGTATGATTTATTTACCACCACTATGAAGTTGCATTACAGGTTAATGTATGATCCTAATTAATTGTCGATTGTTCTCTGCTCCAGCCTGCAAACAACCACTTATCAACCCAATTTCTTTTTTCTTTTTTCCGAAAGGTTATTATACCATTTATGACAACAACAATTATGGACTATTCCAGTGGATTAATCATGATTATGATGTTGTGAACTGATTTCTGATCAAAGTGCAAGGTATGTAGTAGTAATTCACATTAGTTTGAAAGTTGAAACAGACACCGAAAAGAACCTTGCAGCATGAGGATAGTGTCTATAGAACAATGGGTAGGCCCTGTCACATTCTAGTGGCTTAGGACCATCAGAGGTCCAAAATGCCCAAAATACCTTTTCACTTACAGAGAGAATAGGAAACTCATTCCTTAAGGGGGGGGGGGGGAATACTGTGCACAAGCATATCCGAGGCAATCAACCAAGGGGGAGGGGGGACTCATTAGCACAACTTCTTCAGAGGCACAAGGTGCAGGAGGCCTTAATAAAAAATAAAGATAATTTATGTTACTAGGAAAACAAACTGGCTTACAAGTTTAGAGCTACACATCCACATAATAATTTGAACAATATATTTATGAATAGTCATTAAATGATATGAACATGAATACAGCTCTAAACAGTGCTGACCGTTGGTTCAAAAGTGTTGTTTCTAAATACCCTCAAATTCAGTGAATGAACCTTTTTCTTCTTATAATTTTACACTTATGGACCTTAGTTTTGATTTCCTGTCCTTAACTGACTCAATTAATCATGGGTTCGCAATTCTAAAACCTCAGTAGCATTATTCCAAGTCTGACAGCCTACAGTTAGCTCTAGGAGTCCTGCCCAACTATTCCATTAAATTTGAGGTCATATCGACTTATAATCGTGAGTTCCCTGGACCCCGAAAAATATTCTTTTTTGTGAGTTAACAAGAGTTGGTTCTTTGACCTCAATGCTTGTTTTTCACCTTAGGTCAAGTATTTGTAAGGAGAACAAATTTAGGTTGTAATGCTTGAATGATCAACATGATCCATCAAGTCATATAGTTATATAGAAAATATGGAGGGAAAATTAAAAAAAGAGCCCCTCCCTACTCGGCTCTACTAATTAAAACTGGTGGGAAGGTAAAATTCTCAACATGCCCCCACATGGGCATATAATTACAATTTAACACCACCTTCTATATCAAGTTGGAGCATATATCACATGGGCCATGGGCACAACTTGGAGTCTTGGACCAAAAAAAGGAACAAAATTTCCTCCTGATTAGTGAATATGCTACCATCTGATCACCAGACTTCACGAATGGTTATATAAGTGAGAAACTAACAATCATACAGATATAGCACAAACTGATCAATGACATTATTCTGTCATAGCAAATGCAAAAACAGGATGTCCATAAGCATCCATTACCAAGCGTCCACCAGCAATAATGGCAGTGATAGCAACCACAGCCTTAACAGCTGCAAGTCCTAGAGCTTCAGCAATGGCTTGAACACCGACCTGAAAATAACAGCTAGCATTATCCCACAGCTATGGTAAAAGTTGCTTAAATCCTAACACCATATAGGGAGTAACATATTCTTGACTCATAACATTAGAAACAGAACTTAAATGCAGACTTTGCATAACACAGAAATCATGGAAATGCTTGATGGCACTATGGAACGAGCTAGCTATAAATGCACCAAAATAATAACAATAGTAGGAAAAAGGCAAAATATATCACTATCACTTTCAGAATGTGGAGAAAAGAAAAAGTACATTATTCATCCAAAAATCATTGAAACTTATCTAAATTTCTTAATTTCAAGCAGAATATGATCACAACAAAGTTCATAAAAAAATTTCAATGAAATCTAGTCATGCAGCCAGTTTACTTGTTGAGCTTCATAAAGGGAAACATCAAGTCGATTAAGCAGCAATAGGCATATGGTAACAAATTCCGGCAATAGTGTGCAAATGAACCAAGATGTCATTAAGGCTTGAAAAAGAAGAACAGATCAGTGACTTGAATTTAGAATTGGGTATTCAAGTGGAGAGAGCATATCAATTCTGGTCTCAAGACCAGCAAAGCACTACTAATATCGGATATATGGGAAAATTTTCAAACAAGCCACATGCAGGAAGCCTCTAATGAAGAGGCCACCCTGCTTCCTTCTCTTTCTGCCACTTTGGAAAATGACACAATCCAGAACATCCATCTGTAGGGCATCTTCCAACTGAACACCTCAATGTGCCCAAGAATATGAGAATCATATATTATCTGGCATTGAATTCCTATGCAGCATAACGCTTCAAGGTCAGGTTTCAATAATAAACAGATGGCAAGAAAAAAGGCAACATTTGTTAAATGGTGAAGACCCATGGAGCTGAAGTATATGTGATAAATAAGATAGTTGAGATGCTGATTTCATTAAAGTTCCCACTGGCTTCCTCATATATAAGATATTGATTGCCAAAATCCAAAACACAAACTACGTATTGAAACCATTCTGAGTGGTGGCCTACTACTTAGAAAGTAAATAAAACAGCAAGAATAACACTTGAGAAGGAAAATCAATAGATCTCACCCCTCCTTTGGAAGAATTTGGTGATATAAGAGGTATCAGTATTAGCAAGACCACAACCGCCAAGTCCTGGAGAAGGAAAAAAACAAAGAAATCAAAGGAACACCATGATGAAAAATAAGACAAGGTTTGACAGCTCAAGGTGCAACACATAGAACAGAAATGCCAAAAATACAGCAGCACAACTAAAATCCAGATTAAAAATAATGAAGAGAAGATGAGACATGACATAAAAAGTAGAAATCAGCAATACTTTATGGGGCACGCATGGTAGCCACAAATGCCATGCAGACATGCTAATGATGCTCAGCAGAAGTATAAAATAGAAGGAAAAAAATGATTTCGAAGTGCACCAGAGCATAAAGCAGTTTAAAAGCTACAAGATGCTCAACTCTCACTCAAGATAAAGGCATAAACATTATCATAAATTAAACCACAGTTTTTTCTTTTTTTTTTTTTTTTTTGGGGGGGGGGGGGGGGGGGGTGAATAAGTAAATTCACTGCCAAAGGAAAGAAAGGGGGAGGGAGAAAATACAAATGGACAAAAGGGCTAAGTCCATACAAAAGCAAAGAAGCCAGCAAGAGCCAACAGGTGGCAGTAACCCAAGAGGCCAGAAATCCAAGCAGAAAAAGCAAAACAATATTTCCTAATTTTCTTTTTCTTCTTTTTTCTTTGAGACTCGAACTCCACGACAAAATTCCCATCACTTGGTATCACACTTTAGGAATATGGTTGCTTCTCCTACAACCATCACAACCACCGTCTCCATTTGAAACATACAAGGGGGGGGGGGGTTGGAGATTTCAATCTTGGGAGTGCCCCTTGCATACAATAATATCGCGTGAAGATGAAGGGTCTAGGTTTGGGGAATATCCCCTAAGATCCTACCCTGAAACCCTACTTGCCTGCCCAAGGACCTGTAGATCCAATAGAGGGAAGTTGTGGACCATCCAGTTAGAGAACATTGGATTTGCATTTGAATCCATGGATTTGGATGGTGGAGATCAAGATTCTATCATTGTGTTGGAATTTGATAGAAGATTGGACTCAAACCCAAGACGACTGGGAAGATGGATTACCAGCTTCTGGGAGTTGAAGTTTGATGATACATGTTAGGAAAGGGCAATTTGGGAAATGACAAATCCATCGAGAGTTAGTGCCTTGCACTAACTCTCAATAGGAAAAAGAGGTGGTAGTTAAGAGTTTTATACCAATCGAAATTGGTTGATGCTTTCCTATATAGAATATACTTGTAAATTAGCCTATATAAAGAGGTATTATTTTGAGGAGAGCTCACGAATTCTATCAGAGCCTCCACAACTAAATCGTGGCTTCCATCTTCTCTTCTCCCTCATTCTTCTCCTTATTCTTTCTCAAAATAACATGTTATCAGAGCTGTAGTAATTCTTATTCAATTCTAAGAATTACTAGTACAAACAGTTGATAAGGGAAAGAAACCGTACCTGGTGTGAGAGTTGTTTGCAGAAAATAAAGGGATGCAGTTACGCTGCACTTGTTGGTGATTTTTATTTTGATGCAGCTCCTTATTGAAGATCGGTGATTGGTATTGAAGATCGGTGCAAGAGATTGCCCATGATTATGTTAGATCTGCATTTTTTCAGGTACGAATAAACTGCGCTTATTTGAGATATATTTCGTTTTTTGATTTGGGGCTGAGGAAGAGTGTCTATAGTCCTCCTCACTCTCGATCTGTTTAGAGTTGAGAGAATAACCAATCTTTGGAGAAGAAGCAGCCGCCGGAGTAGTCGCTGGTGCTGTGACTTTTCGCTTCCGACGCTGTTTGAGATTAGAGAGAGAGTGAGAGAGAGAGAAGAGTGACCTGCGATCGGCTGCTTTAGATCAGAAACTGGTGTGATTTTTTGTTTCCGATTGTTGCTCTAGATCAGAAAGAGAGAGTGAGAGAGTGAGAGAGAGAGTCTTCGTGAAAGAGAAGAGTGACCTGCGGTAAACCAAGTTCGATTGGAATATCAAGTCCGATTGGTTTAACTTGATTTTAATTTGTTTTCTGGTTCGGTTGGTTCAAGTGGTCCAAATTCGATTGGTATTGGTTTGTTTTCTGGTTCGGTTGGCTCAAGTGGTTATGAGATTAATCTGATTCTGGGATTAATCAGGAAATTATTCTGATTCTATTTCTGATTTCTGATTTCTGATTTCTGATTCGATTTCTGGGATTTGATTTTAATTGTGTTGGATATGGGAGAAACTTCAAATAAAAATACCATGACTGAAATTATTTCTTCATCCTCTCATCAGTTAACTGAGAAGAAATTGGAGGGTGGATCAAATTTCCACCAATGGAGGGCTATAGTTAAAATTGTTCTTACTGGACGGGGACAAATAGATCATTTGACTAAGACTGTACCTAAAGATGATGATACTTGGGCAATTGTTGATGCACGAATACTTGGGCAGATGTTTAATTCCTTGGCCGATAATATTATAGATTTGGTTACTCACTTACAAACTGTGTAGGAATTATGGGAGTATTTGAATGTGTTGTATTCAGTGAGAATAATCGGCTAGAATCTACTGAATTGTCCCAGGAATTTTATCGAGTAGATAGGAAAGATAGAGATATTACCCAATATTTTGCAGATTTTAAAAGAATGTATGAAGAACTAAACTCTATTCTACCTATCTCCTTTGATATCACCGAACAAACCCAGACGCCATCAAAGAGGAAAGCGAAACGCCGAGACGGCGAGATCCGGCAAGCGACGAATCACGTGATGATGATTTGGACCAACCCCGCTCGACGAACAAGAGAAGCCCTATAATCGCCGAAGGCGCGGGTAGTCCCAGCAGCCCGCGAACCGCGAGCCAAAAAGACCTCCGGGCTAGGGGCGCACGAGCAAAGCGCGACAACACCCCCCACACCGGGCCACCAGGACCGGGCCAACCGGCCCATATGCAGTTGAAACCAATCTACCGCCTTTCTTCCTTTCTCTTTCTTCTTCTTCCTCCGGCGACGCGCACCCACCCGGACCGGAGCGATGTCTCTTTCACGAATAGCGGGCGGCGCACCCATCTCGGACCGAGCGGAGGAAAAAAAAAAAAAAAAAAAGTTTGAAGTTCGCCGGAAATCGCGATTTCCGGCGAAATATGAAGTTCGCCGGAAATTGGTTTCGCGGAAAATCGACGATTTTCCGGCGAAAATTGTAATGTCGGTTTCGGCGCAATCTTTTTCGCCCTCCGGCGAAACCAGCATTCGCGATTTCCGATTCGCGTACGTTCCCCGATCAAAACTATGCAAAATCAAAGAGAGTAATTAGCTGTTATGGGTTTCTTGGGAGGTCTTGGAAAGGAGTTTGAGGTAGTTAGAGCACAGATTCTTGGTAGTGATCATGTACCCACATTAGCTGACACATTTTCAAGAGTTCTTCGTGTTGCAAGGGAGAGTACCAATAACTCTCCAGAAAATTCAGCTTTGGCAACAATTTCTCGAGGCACTTCTGGAGGACAAGCCCCTGGTGGACAGAATACAAGACGAACAAGAGGAAATAATACTGGAAAATATCCAAGTTCACACAACTCTACTGACAAAGACAGACAAGTTAAGACTTGTCATCATTGTGGTCGTTCAGGACATACTCAACGATATTGTTGGAAGCTTCATGGGAAGCCCCCACACATGGCGAATGTAATCATCACCTCTGAATCAGCATCTCCACCTACTACCGTTCATCATGAGGGTAAGACTGTAAAGATGACTGATAGAGATTATATTCGTTTCACTCGGTTCCGGGCCACTCAACCACATTCAGCCGCTGCCACCCTTGTTCAGACAGGTAATGCTACTGCTTGCCTTTCAACCACATCTCGCCCATGGATCATTGATTCAGGAGCTTCTGATCATATGACCGGGGCTACAGGTATATTTTCCTCTTTTGTTCCATCATCTTCTTTGGTTACACTTGCTGATGGCTCTCATATCAATGTTAAAGGAGTGGGTACAGTTCAACTCACTCCATCCATTACCCTACCCTCAGTTCTTTACGTACCGAATTAACCATTTAACTTATTATCTGTTCATAAATTTACCTCCACTAATAACTGTTTGGTGAAATTCTTTCCTGGATATTGTTTATTTCAGGATCTTACGACGAAGAAGATGCTTGGTAGAGGCCATATGTCTCGGGGGTTGTATCTATTCGAGGAGATATCCTCTACTGCTTGTTCTAGTATTTCCATTCCCCATCAAATACATTGTCAGTTGGGGCATCCCTCTTTGGAAACCCTAAAATTGGTAGATAAACGTTTTCATTCTCTTTCTAAGTTGGACTGTGAGTCTTGTCAATTTGGAAAACTTCATCGTGTGAGTTTTCCTCCTCGTATAAATAACAGATCAGATCACCCTTTCTCTCTAGTTCATTCTGATGGGTGGGGACCCTATCCTGTTAGTTCTACTTCAGGTTCCGAGATACTTTGTTACATTTGTGGATGACTTTTCAAGAGTCACTTGGCTTTATTTAATGAAAAATCGTTCGGAATTATTTGACATATTTTGCAATTTTGTTATTGAAATTCGTACTCAATTTGGTGTTCCTATTCGTACTTTTCGTAGTGATAATGCCAAAGAATATTTCTCTGATCCTTTTTGTAAATTTATGGCTTCTAATGGGATTCTTCACCAATCCTCCTGTGTTGATACTCCTCAATAAAATGGGGTTGCAGAAAGAAAAAATAGACACTTATTGGAGGTCACCCATTCTCTCTTATTTGAGATGAAAGTTCCTAAATCCTTTTGGGCTGATGCAGTTTCAACTGCTTGTTATCTTATTAACAGGATGCATTCATCTATCTTAAAAGGTGGCATTCCTCATTCTCTCCTATTTCCTTCATCTCCCTTATTTACTTTGCCTCCTCACGTATTTGGTTGTGTATGTTACATTTGTAATCATCGCCCAGGGATCTCTAAACTTGATCCTCGTGCACTTAAGTGTATTTTTGTGGGGTACTCTTGTACTCAAAAGGGATATCGTTGTTATTCTTCTGACTTACGAAGATATTTTGTTACTGTAGATGTGTCATTTTTTGAGTCCACTCCTTTTTCTACTGAATCTCATAGTTTAACTGACCTAAATGATGATCTCTGTATTTTTCAAAGTGTGTTTCCACAGGGTACAGTTCCTTCACCTCCACCTCCGCCAGACATCACCAAAGTGTACATGCGCCGTCCAAAACCACTGGCGCCCCTTGCACCTACGGTCTCTACCTCTGTGCCGACTTCCTCTATTGATCCTGCGGACATTCCTGCCACATCTGACCTTGATATTCCAATTGCTCTTCGGAAGGGTACTCGTTCTTGTGTTCAGTATCCCATCTCTAACTTTATTTCATATTCTACTTTATCACCTTGATTCTCTACTGCTCTATCTACTATAGAGACTTATCCTATTCCTAAGAATGTTCTTGAAGCCTTGTCTAATCCTAGGTGGGTCAGCGCAATGAACGAAGAATTACAAGCCTTAGAGGACAATCAGACTTGGGATCTTGTGCCTTTACCCTCAGGAAAGAAAGCTATTGGTTGTAGGTGGATATTCACTGTGAAAGTTAATCCTGATGGTTCTTTAGCTCGCCTGAAAGCTCGTCTCGTTGCCAAGGGCTATGCTCAAGTTTATGGTGTAGATTATGATGATACTTTTTCTTTGTTGCCAAGCTTACTTCCATCCACATTTTAATCTCTCTTGCCGTTACCTACCAGTGGCCCTTGTTTCAATTGGATGTGAAGAATGCCTTCCTTCATGGAGATCTGCATGAGGAAGTGTATATGGAGCAACCACCTGGGTTTGTTGCTCAGGGGGAGAAGAATAAGGTTTGTCACCTCCGCGAATCATTATATGGTCTCAAGCAATCACCTCGAGCATGGTTTGGACGATTCACTCTTTGTTGTAATAGAATTTGGGATGACTCGTTGTGAAAGTGATCACTCGTATTCTTTAAAAACTCTGATGCAGGCAAAATCTTTCTTGTAGTTTATGCTGATGATATTGTCATTACAGGAAATGACACTTCAGGAATTGATAGGTTAAAGACCTATTTGCAAGAGAAATTTCAGACCAAAGACTTGGGCAAGTTAAAGTATTTTCTAGGAGTAGAAGTTGCCCAATCAACAAAGGGCATCTTCCTATCTCAACGGAAGTATGTACTAGATTTGCTTTCTGAAACAGGAATGTTGGGATCAAAACCCATAGACGCCCCCCATGGAATGTAACTTAAAGTTAATGCCAGAAGATGGAACCATTCTTGATGATCCAGAGAAGTACAGAAGGCTCGTTGGAGAGCTGAATTATCTGACTGTGACTAGACCTAACATTGCCTTTCCAGTCAGTGTTGTGAGTCAATTTTTGTCTGCCCCACGAACATCACATTGGGATGCCGTTATACGAATTCTAAGGTATCTTAAGAAAGCACCAGGACGTGGACTTCTTTACACTAATCATGGGCATAGAAATGTTGAAGGATTTTCTGATGCTGATTGGGCTGGATCACCTATTGATAGAAGATCAACTATAGGCTACTGCACATTCGTTGGAGGAAATCTTGTATCATGGAAAAGTAAGAAACAAACTATGGTAGCGAGATCAAGCGCAGAATCTGAGTATTGTGCTATGGCACAGGTAACATGCGAGATGGTATGGATAAAACAATTACTCCAGGAATTAGGAATTATTGATGACACACCAATGAAGTTATGGTGTGATAATCAAGATGCGGTTCATATAGCATCAAATCCAGTTTTTCGTGAACGTACCAAGCATATTGAAGTTGATTGCCACTTTGTTCGTGAGAAGTTACTACAAGGCATAATATCCCCCAAGCATGTGAGGACTGGAGAACAACTTGCAGATTTGTTCACCAAAGCTCTAGGGAATACAAGAGTTACCTATATTTGTAACAAGCTGGGCATGAGTAATATATATGCTCCAGCTTGAGGGGGAGTGTTAGGAAAGGGCAATTTGGGAAATGACAAATCCATCGAGAGTTACCTATATTTGCACTAACTCTCGAAAGGAAAAAGAGGCGGTAGTTAAGAGTTTTATACCAATCGAAATTGGTTGATGCTTTCCTATATAGAATATACTTGTAAATTAGCCTATATAAAGAGATATTATTTTGAGGAGAGCTCACGAGTTCTATTAGAGCCTCCACAACTAAATCGTGGGTTCCATCTTCTCTTCTCCCTCATTCTTCCCCTTATTCTTTCTCAAAATAACAATACATAAGTCCAGGTATGAGCCCTATAGCACTCATGTTTGGAACCACCCTAGACCAATTGGACACTCCGTTGCAAGTCAGTGAAAGGGGTGGTTGGCCACTCTAGGTACCCAATTGGTCAAGACAATATAGGAAATTCAGGGTTTTTATGAGCTTTAACCTATACTTAATAGCTTTAAGCCCTGAATTCGGGATTATTCTATCGTTAGATGGCCGAAGGTCTTAGAGTGAGTCAAAGGCAAAGTTTCTGCAAAGAAGGCATTGTTTGTGGCGGAAAGTTTTGGATCTTCATGTGATATTCAATTTTTAAGGTAAGAATACCAAACTCTTCACTTCTTTTCTACTCAATGTTGAGGAGGTTGATTTGATGAATCTACTGCTGGAAGTTAGATTTGATTGGAGAACCTATGTTTTCCATCAACTCTAATCAGATCTAGCAAGAGGGATGAGATCTACATCTTTCCTAACTGCAAAAATTTCCACAACAAGATCATCTTCTTCTAGACTGATTAGATTTTTAGACCTAGGTTGTTGCTGCTGTTGTTTGTGGGTGTTTGGGCGTGCATCAGTCAAAATCCACGCCCAAGAATAGCCTAGAACCCCCTAAGGTTCATGGATCAAAGGTGTAAATTTCGGATCGGGGAACTGTTCGCAACCCTGGCAGTCAATTGGGCCAACCGGTCTTGACCGACTGTCTAGTTGCTGTCTTGGGGTTTCGCTTCTGTTTTGGGTCAGAATGTTCCAAACCTAATTCTAACTATACCAACATGATTCTAGGAGTTCCAGTGAGTTGGTGGTGTCTTTGATTGTCAAGTTTGAGTATCTTTCGAAGGTTTTGAAATGTCACCAAGTGAGGAAACAATATGCATATATAGGGTTTACTACTCATGCTTTAATGTGCCATATGCCTATGATGTGCTGTTATGCTTGTAGATTCTATTTAGGACACGCATGCATTGGGTGCACCATGGGATTATAGTTATCATGTCGTTTCTTTAATCCTTTCTTATTTATATGATTGAAAGCATATTAGGTTGGGAGTTAACATATTGCATCGATATTTATAAATATATATATCAGAAGTTGTAGTTTAGGCCATTGCCCTTGGTACCTCCTACATGTCATGTAGATGTGTGTGCATATGTATATAATTGTCTAGATGAATGGTTAAGGACCCTTTACATGTTACAACCCCTTCGACAAGGGTATTGAAGCCGAACAACCTGTGATAGCAATACATGATTGGTGTGCAACAGATAGTTGAGAACTGTGAGGAGACACAGTACTATTGGCGTATCATTCACGGTAAGGTTACATATAATATGGGATTGAGCTTGTGGAGCACCCAATAGACTGTTGAGCACCATTAGGGGACACGAAGTGCCATCATTGTATTATATGAGGATGACTAGAGAGTTGCAAGGTGTTCATCCAATAGACAGCTACGGAGCTGTGAGGATCAACACCCCTAGATTGAGAAGGATACCGGATCAACAAGAGCAGCTAGCTTGAGGGAAGGTATCGTGACCATAAGCAGCATGATAAGTAGATGACTTCTGCATGGCTAGGTATTTCCCTAACACATGCCAGTCTTAGACCAATGGTCGTGATGTGATGATTTGATGGACCTATTACCCTTAAACTTAATCGTGGTGACAGAGTGGTGACCTACCTTTGGACCCCCGGTTGTGGGCACCCAACAAATAGTTAGGAGCTATGAGGGGCCAATGTGAGTGTGGACCTATCCCGAGGAGATTGGTGGCATCTTAAATTCTTAATGCGTGTTTAGCTAGATAGAGACTACCACAGGTAGCTCTAGAATGCATCCTAGATCTTCATGGCATCTTGCATTTTCATTATATCATATATGTGTGTTGTTGCCTCACGAGTTCCACTGGAACTCACCCCTTTTGGGGGTGTCTTTTTCATATGTTTTCACAAGTTATGACACACCAGCAAAGCCGGAGGTTTTCCCTCCAGTAGAAACATACAACAAGCTGGTTGCAGAGTAAGTATGAACCACAACGGATCATGCATGCATGGACTACTCTTATGGAGCATAGTGATCTCTCAAATAGTTTAATTCTTTTTTTTCGGATTTGAGATAACATTTTGGGGCGGAGTTTAATATTCAAAGGATGTAATTACACTTGGATACACATTTCCTTTCCTTCCTCATGATAGTTCATATTCTTATTACATATATATAATGGCTTTCATTCTTTTTATCATGATTATTGTATTATGTCGATTGTTTTGATTGTGGCATCACAACCATTGACCTTGTGATTGTGGATCACACCGCGAGCAGGTCAGATACCATCAAGATGGGGTGTGACAGGGCAGGCTTCTCGTAGATAGGGGTTGTAGAAGAGCAAGAGATGGAGATGGGGCCTGCCAGGCTTTTAAGAAAGCTGGTTATCCCAAGCTCAGCAAGAGGGGGTAGGGAGAGGAAGTGGGGAAGGGCATGCTTGGGGTTGAAGACGAGAGGGGTGGGAAAGGGGGAGATTTGGGCTGGGAGGGGTGGAGAACTAGTGGGCTGGGAAGGAAGGCAATTGGTTGGGTCAAGGCTGGAAAGGGAGGGAGTGGGTTGGGCCAAGGGGGCTATGGCCTGAGAGAAGGGAGGCTAGGGGACTGGGGATAAGGGAGCTGGGCTGGGTCGAATGGGTTTAGAGGAGAGGTGGGGCAGGAGGGAGAGTGGGTTGACCGAGTCAGGACAGGGATTGGAAAAAGGGGAGGGAGAAGGCTAAAAATAGGGCCCACGTGGGAGAGAGAATCAGGGTGATAGGGAGGTGAGGAACGCAAGAGGCTGGGAAAAGCAAGATTTTGACGAGAGAGAAAAGAAACAGTTGCAATATCCTGCAACAGAGCTTGAAGGGAGAAGAGAGCCAGAAGGGAAAGGGTGGTTTCAGGTGGAGGGAAATCAACAATGGGGGAGATGGCAGAAACAAGATGCGCAGTGATGGCAGCAGAGAAATCAGCACTAATGGGGACAGAGAGAGACGTTAACAGAGACAGCGATCAGGAGATCCAGCAGTGATAGTAAGGTCATAGGGTGCTGCAGATGGGGACAGAGAGTGGAAGCAAGGACACAGCTCAGAACAGTCTCGAACAGCTTAGGTTCACTCCTTTATTTAGTAACATCAAAACCAGTTCTATAGATTGTCCTTTAATAAAATTGATGGATGTTCATTCACATGATAAATCCATGAAGCTCCCTTTTTCCCCCACATAGTCCATTAGCAAATAGCTGGTAACCTCTAGGGCTTCCAAGTGTCTGATTTTGTTTGTTAAGCCAACCTGGTTTCTATAAGTTGGAGCACAATCGAGGATTAATCTAATTGATAAGTTGATTTCATGCATATTATTTTATACGATTAATTTACTATATTTCCATGTGTTTACAATTGTTTTATATCAATTTATCCTAATATGATATGAAAATGAATATGTTGCACCTTTTCCTTTTATTTCTATAATTTTGGTGATTTTATATATTTCCTAACAAATTCTAATTAAGATTTATTACTTTTATGTGTAGGAAATTATCAATCAAATCTGGGTATTATTGCAAGAGTCCTAATGGAACCCTCCACCCCTTTTGGCATTACAAATAAAATATCCTTCACTATTTTACTAAAAATGAAACGAAATGATCTTGTTTTGTTCCTCGGTTGAAATTCAACTGGATTTTATTTCCACTCCAGAAAGGAAAGTCTTGATCATCAAGTTACAGTGCACTCTAGAAGCTTCCTCAAATCAAAAACATAAAGAGAATGAGTCCTTGGATGATTCTATATTTTATTTCCTAATTAGGATTTGATCAAAGAAGGGAAAAGAGGAAAAAGAATCCAATTCAAATAAGGAATACTCAAAAATCCCGTTTTTGAGTGTCTCTGTCCAGTTTTGATCAAGCCCTTGTCATCCGGTGTCCGATTGAGCCGATTTTTGGAGGAGAGCTTCACGACTTCTTGATCTTCAAATCCAACGGTGGGATTGTTCATTGGAAATCTCTAAGTTAGTCCGATTTGTACTTCAAAACACTCCTTGGTTAAGTCAGATAGGAACTCTGAGTTTGATTCAAACTCTGAGTTTAATTAATCTATAAAAGGAGAGCAAACTCCAGCAGGAGGGGAGGACGTTTTTGGGAATTTGGGAACACCAGAGAGAACATTCTTGGAGCTTTGGAGGAGCGGAGAGGTCGAACCAGGAGACATTGGTTGGCTTTGGAGATCTAAAGTTTGGGAATAAGTTTTTCTTAATCTTCTTTCAATGTTCACGAACTCTTCTGTAATGTTTTTTATTTCTAGTATGGAATAATTTAATTTTTCTAAGGATCAGATGTAGCCTATCTTTGAATTCCCACTCTTGAATTCATCAATATAATTTTGAATATTGTTTCCTTTGATTGAGTTTTTACTTCTACTCTTCATGCTTTTGATTAATTGGCCACTAATCAACTTGTTGAAGTATATGCACTTTGGTGCATATTTACTGTTCACGGTACTGTTCACGTGAACAGTAAAGTATGATATTTACTGTTCACGGTACTGTTCACGTGAACAGTAAAATCTGTTTGTATGATGTTAGTGATGCTACTCTATTTTCTATTAATGGTAACTTATTCTATATCTACTCAAGATGTGCTGATGGATATTATTTGTGGAGATCTTTGCCCTCAACTTATGGCATTCTACAACAATATCATTACCTATATTGCCTTTTTACCTACCTACTTGATTCGTAGTAACCCATACTACCTTACCTACTTGGTCCGCAGTAACCCATACTGTCTTTTACCTTACTTACTTGGCTTATACTTCAACACAACTGATATGTTAATCATAATGAACTGAGAGGGGATTTATGTGTTTAGTTCATTGGAGTAAAAGCCATGAATTACATGTAGGATAGAGATATACTTACATGGTTTATGTAGTTGTTACATGGGAATCCATAGAATCTAATGATTTCTCAGTTGTTGTAACCCACATAGAAATATAGTGGGTTAGCAATTGAGGGAATTTTTATTAGTACTCGAGAAAGACTAGTAGATAGGGAAGGGAATCTCAACTATCAATCAGAAAAATATTTCTCAAATTATAAAGAGGGATAAAAGGGTGGAAATGCTTAGTTATGGTGAAATCTGACCCCTAGGTTTTTAGCTATTAATAATCTCAATTTAAATTTCAATTCGCATTATAGTCTAGAATAATTCTCTTCCTTAGTAATTGTTCGAATAAAATTGGTTTAATTAATTTGGTACTTAATCTATAGTCCTCGAGGGAACGATCTTTTATCATTATATTACTTGTTACGACAGCGTACACTTGCGTTGTTATTTTTCACAACACTAATCCAAATAATAACAGACATGGAAAGAAGAAATAATAATAATAATATAAACAATTAACTTCTTTTGCTGTATAATGTGGCAGTGGATGCAAAATCAAGTATTAATCTAATCCAAATAATAAAAACTATGGAAAGAACAACATTTACATATTACACTATGGAAAACAATACAAAGCATGGTGATTCAGACAGCCAAGTCATACAGTAAGAATTTAAATTATCTTTTCAAACAAATCTTGACATCATTATCGTATTTGATGGAGTGATTCTTAATCAAGAAAGTGTTTGCAACTAAAACTAATCAAGAATGCAATTAATTTTATTTGCCTGGGCAGAAGATAGTTGGAAGAGATAGAAAAAGAAAGGGATCAACAACATTTAGTATGTATACAAACGATTCTGTCTCAGGTCCTTGCATTTAATATATATATATATATATATATATATATATATATATATATATAAAAATAAGCTGAGAGATGCATGCGGAGGAACTCCCAAACAAGTTGATATGGGTAACTTCATGGAAACAGATTTTATATTCAATTAGCAAAGCAAAAGTTAAACATAAGTGTAACAGTTAAAGACCACCCTGATGCCTAGTATAGGCAACAAACGTCTGCATACAGGGAAACAGATTTTGTTGGCAAACATAGGAAGCAATTATTCATTCCGGAGAAGTAGCACAACCTGAAAAAGTAGAACAGAAAAGGTAGCACGTCCATGGCGTGATGTGCTCTCACCCCGTTCCTGCAACACCTGAAAAAGAGTTCAGGGTTATTTAAGTGCTTTATCAAGGTCACACATGGGATACAAATACTCATTAGTGAACAAAAATATGATAGCATGCCCATTGCTTGATGTGTTTTCACCAATACCTGCACCTCAATTGATAAAAAAACATATAATATTCCTTTAATAAAATATCTACACAAGTTTTTTCATTCTTTGAAATACTTCAAATTTCATAGTCATAGTTATGATGAATTCCCATATCCAAATATCCGGCCCTGAGATATATTGTTTAAAATTTTGACGTTCCAATAAGCAAGGAAAGTGCTACTGACCACGTCTTACCTACCATATGAAAGTTACCATAAAAAAGTATATAAAATGAGTTTATACAAGTATGAAATAATTAAACACGGCACCACAAGTAACCTCCAGAAATTGCATGAGCTAAACATTTAACATATTACTATATCCCTAAACATGACCAGTGAATGTTGTGAAGGTTATTGATTTCAACTTTGCATGTATCATGTATGTTGAGCAAACAGGCCAAGAGAAAAAGGTGAAGGCTACTTGAAGAAGATACTTCGGTTTTAATTCTAATAAGTTTGAAAACCATCTTTGAAAAGAGAGAGCACTCATGATGCTCACCTGAAGGACTACAGCAGTTGAGGACAATGCAAGGCCATTTCCTATGACAATTGCCGCAGGACCAGGCTGCCCTGAAACAAAATGAGTGACCAAAGCAACTGCCACTGCAGTAACTAAGACCTGCATTTCATTATCCATATTTCAAGAAATGGAAGCTACATCAGGTAAATGCAAAGAAAACCTTTGAAAGTAAACACAAATAAGTTTTTCTATCACCTGGGCTGAGCCTAATCCAAAAACATATTTCTTCATGGAACTTAGCCTTTCCACAGAGAGCTGCAAAAACCAATGAGGGTCTAGTCCATGATTCTCTAGGAAATAAATCGATAGAATACACAAGAGAAAAACAGCATTGCGCATGTGGGAGCTAAGATCAAAAATTTAAAAACCCCACCTCGAGACCGATATTGAATAGCAAGAAGACAACACCAAATTCAGCAACTGCTTTAGTCCCATGTACATGACGAATGATAGAGAGACCATAAGGCCCAATCAAGATACCAGCAGTCAGGTATCCAAGTACAGGGCTCCCTAAATGTTGCACCAATTAGAAGACAAGTAATCAACAGAAACATAAGAAATGATTACTCAAAGACTATAGAAGGCAGTATTGGTGCTGATATGTTCTGAAGCCATATGCACATAGTAATTTGGTCTTTCGGGGAATTTGTACATCTGCAAATGATCTGTCAGTGAAGGAATCATTATCCACATCATCAAAGGTAAATAGAAAATGAGTGACTAGAAAGCAGACAAGCTTTCACCTATTTCCCTTCCACCATTCCTCTTCTTCTTTCTGGATCTATAGACCCTAAAGGCCTAAACATCCATCAAATTTTCAAACTTGACATCAATGTGGAAATAACTGATTAGGACTCAGGAGTTCCAGATGTCATCTGATGACACACTGAACTAAGTGGCACAGGCAGGTACAGTGAGGTGTGGATGTGAATATATGGATTCCATAACGCTAAAATTGGTAAATCTTTGCCCAAGCAGCCTTTCTATATTTTAAGTTTGTCAGATGTTTAATTGTTTCCATCAGTCCACCAAAACAAGAAATATTTCCCCTTTTTGTAATTCAATTTAGTTTGAGCTGCTGAGACTCATCTTAAGAACAACAACCATAACCTTGTCCCAACTAAATAGGATCAGCTACATGGATCCATAACAAGCTGAGGCAGTTATAGAAATATGAGAGGTCATAAAGAAATATGGAAGAACAAAATAAAAGGGCAATAAATAAGGGAATAAGAAAAAGCAAAATCCCCCTACAATGGGTCAATAGCACAGGTCCTTATCCTCCAGACAACTCTATTAATGATCATACTAGGATCCAGCCCCATCGCATGCATATCCTTTCTTGCTAATTCTCCAATAGTCAGTTTTGGTCAACCTCAACCGCTTTTATTTCCATCAAACTGAATCTGGTCACTCTTCCTTACTAGTGCATCCGTAGGTCTCCATTGGACATGCCCACAACCAAGGTCCAACATTTCACCAAAATGTCAGGTTTCGATGGCTGGCGAAACAACCGAAACCCCAACATTTCGAGGAAATTTCGGGGGGGGGGTTTCGGCCAGCCAAATTTCGGATTGGAGGGCTGACTCTTGCCATATGCATTTCCATCATATCTTGTGATTCCAATTACAAGAGTCAATTAATCTTCCTATATGCATTTCAATCATATCTTTGGATTCAATTGCAAGAGTCAATCAACCTCACCTTATGCATTTCAATCACATCTTTGGTTTCCAAATTATCTCAAGTATGCTCCCATCCACGATTGATTGACTCCTATAATTGGTAACCAAAGATGGAAAACACTGAAAAATCAAACTGAAATTCGCCCAAAAATGGGTGAAATTAAGCCAAAAATTCAATTATAAAGGACGAGAAATCACCGAATCTATCGCGATAATTTGAAAGATCGGCGATATATAGCCAAAATTTGACCTTTCGGCGATACATCATTGATTTCTCACAAAAATCATTCACCCACCCCTTTTATTTCGTCACCTAGCAACATGACAATATTTTACCATGCCCAGAACACCTGAACCAGGTCTCCCGGAGGTTGTCTTGAATTGCTGCAATTTCCAGTTCGATTATAATACAATCATTCCTTACTCTAACTCTCCGAGTATTGTCGCACATCATCCACAACATTCTCATCTCAACTACATTCATCTTATCTATATTGCTCTTAATTCCCAGCATTCCACTCCATATGTTATAGCCAATCTTATTACTATCTTGTAAAATTTCCCTCAAGATTGATAGGCATGCATTGTCACATAACACTCCTAAAGAACTTTTCCATTCATCCATCTAACTTAGTTTAGTAAGAAGCATCAGCTTTCATATCACCTTCTTTGTTAAAGGTTGACCCAAGGTATCTAACACATTCACTTTGTGGTAACTCTCGCTCCTCAAGTTTTGCCCCTTTATCATCTCTCATGGTTTGGCTGAAGTTACACCTCATATATGGCACTATGATGAATATTACATGTGTCTTTTAGCCAACAGTCATCGACTCATCGTTACTTGTTAGTATTTGATAATTGGACCATGACGCATTTGGTGGCAATTACAGAAATGAACACGAATGCTCTCTCCAGTGTCATCATCGCATCTAAGTACTTCAGATTCAGTTATGAGAAACACTATTCTAGCAACGGATAACTAGGAAGTGCATTGAAACACAAACATACTTTTGTGGCATATTCAAGTAGGCAACTGCCCAGATACCTTGTAAATGTTCTTTCGTAGTTTCCATCATAGTCAAATGTGAATTCTGAAAGGTCAAAAACATTACTTATAGCAGCAATAGCCATCATCAAATTTACAATTAGAAAATGCATTTGATGAAAAGAAGCAAGAAAGCAACCAGAATATTAACCCTTACAGCCACAACTAATCCAGATTATAAAATGGAGCCAAAAAATAAGGCAGTTGAAAACATCAGTTCAGCTACTTTTATGTAAAAAAAATGAGAACCCCAAGAGGGTAGCTCAGTTGGCAAAGACCAACACCTCATAATTAAGAAGTCGTGAGTTAAATTTCCTAGACCAACACCTCATAATTAAGAAGTTGTGAGTTAAATTTCCTTGGCGCCTATCTATCCAAATAAAGGGGGGAAAGAAAACACGCATGCAATGAGAGTTATCTTGTTTTCTTAAGAGAAAAATGCGACATAATTCTGCATTGCCATGGCCAACAAGTAGACATCAGTTGATTTCATCACACACCCATGGGCTACAAGCGTAGGTCCTACTGTTTGTAATCTTAATTCAAATTACAACATTGCAGAGTATAGGGGAAATAATATGGCTTTTATAAGATTCATAGACATATTTTCCAATAAAGAAGAAAATAGAACCGATGTCTATATCATATTATACAAATTTCAATGTAGAAGACAGAGTATAGGAATCAACTTACCTCCAGGAATTTTTTGAAATAATGGCACAAAGATAACACTTGCAAGAAGTAACCACAGCATATCAAAGAGGGAAGCTTCCTCCTCATTTATCTAGGAGATGGAAGAACAACAGAATGATAAGCTATTAAATTTTATATTTTGATAAGTCCAGAAAGTCCATCACTTAAAAAATAAAAAGAAAAAAGAAAAAAGGAAGAAAGCAATAAACTCAAGCTTATACAAAGTGCAGAAAACTTGTCAGGCTTTTGGATTAGAACTAAAGCATTGTAAAGGAAAAGGGCATGCACCTCTTGCTGAGGTAACAACTCAATCATTTTCTTCACTCTCTTAGAGAACCCCCGCAATTTTAGGGTCAAAGCCTTTGCATTTGGTGACACTTCTCCAATTCCAGTGGTAATGACATCTGCCTGTTGAAGCAGCTGAGCATTCCTCTCAGCTCCATTAATTCGAAAGGATACCCTGTGATAAGTTTCAGTTCTGTGATCAAGGAATGCTATGATAGCACTCAACAAAGTGGAAAAGCATATAGAGTTGAAGTGGAAGGGAGGAAAGAGAAGTATTCAGTTAAATGAAAAAAAAAATTGAAAAACAGACCTCAAGAAGAAAAGGTGAAGCACAAAAAAATGTCAAATGTTTTCTCATAGTTGTTCCAATCAGACAAACAAAACCATGTAAGCATTAAGGTCACAGTCCGGACAACAAGAACAAAAAAGCTCTTACCACTTCTTCAACTTGGAACCTGGTTTGCACCCCCTCCCCTTCCCCTCCCTGGCCCCCCTTGGTTTGATTCAAAGGTCACATTCCCCGCCATTCACTTACCCTTTGGAGAGCCCTAAACACAGCCCTTCCAACCCAGTCATTCCTCATGTCCCGCCACATCCCTGTGAACCCAAACGTATCCTTTGCTGGAACGGTACCGAGGACACTAACCACTTGCTCTTTTCTTGCCCTTTCTCTAGTTCTCTTTGGAGAAAAGCTCTTACCTTCATTTGGCCCCGCTCCCGTCATTCCTTTGGGTTTAGCCAAGAATGGTCTTGGGTATTGAGTAATTTTTCAGGTACTTCTATATGTAACCGAATTGGCAAGCTTGTCTTTGGTGCCACAGTCCACCATCTATGGTGGGAAGCGAAATCTCCGGCGCTGGACTTCTAAATCGCGCTCTATTGATACTATTTGGAATGCTATTTACTTTGATGTTTCCTCTAAGATTTTGCTAGTCCCCTCCCCCCGGTTGTTGACACCCCAAGGAACAGGCTCATTGTTGTCTCCTGGGGACTCAACTCCCAACTTCATCCCCCTCTTTGATCCTGCCTTTTGGGATCCTTCTTTGTAATTCAGTTTCCGTCTTTTAATTGATTATTTATTCATCCAAAAAAAAAACAAGAACAAAAAATATGGTTCCCATTATACAAGAGAAAAACAGGGGGGAGTGAAGGGTGAGAAGATAGAGAAGGCAATAATCCTAAAAGAAAGAGTCGTCAGTCATTTCTATCTGTAGTGTTAGCCCATTGTCCCACCCCAAAAAGTAAATGTAATATATAGATGCTGATGATTGAGGGGCACAAAATTGATAAGGCCTCTATAACTGAATAGTAGGATGATAATAAGCAAATCAAGTAAAGAAATTACAATATGATCAAAGGCCAAAAGAGTGGTAATGCATACCCAACCCCAAGAAGCAATATCCCGATGACCAGCTTGGGCGCTTGCCTTCTCGCAAATGTAATGATCCCATGGAAAACTGAAGATAGCGTGAATTCACTACCATCAACTGTGAAAGAAAAGAATGATGCAGGGAAAAAGCGGGAAGATTTCTTCAACCATGATTTGGGAGCAGAAAGAGGTGAATTCTCTTTAGTTAAATCCTTCTGAACTTCTAGCTTCTTTGTCAGACCAAAAGACTTTGATTTTTCAGCTTCAATTTCCACTTCTTTATGAGAATCCAACATTAGTTTCCCATTCTCCTCATCATGCAGATCACCAGAGTATTTTACATCCTCAACACTTTTCCCTGATGCATCACATGGGCAGTCCAATGTAGATTTAACACCCATCAAAGCATCCTCAACTGATCTATCTCTATCTTTTTCCAAATGAACATCACCACTAGCCCTCTGAGTCACCTCATGCACCTGAGCAATACACTCATCATTTCCATTTGACATCTGCCCTTGTGATGATGCTACCAGTGGAAGTGTAGAACAGTCCAACATATCAACATTCGAACTGGGAAAGCCTTTCTCAGCCCTTTGTAAAGCAATTTCTGCATCATTTACACATTGAGTGGCCTCAAGTTCAAAAGCAACAGCCTGCTCAGCAAGAAACATTATATTTGCCACATCCTCCTCCGCTTTCAAAGCATCCCTCTGTAATATCTCTGCCACTTCAGTCAATCTATCTATTTCCTTCTGTAGTTCCTCCTTTTTGCTTTGCAAGCTTCTCAATTCAGCCTCAAAATTTGCTACAGTAGCTCGGCAGTTGCTAATCTCATCCTGTGCCTCTAAAATTGCCTCATCCTCCTCCCTCAGTGCACTCGATGCTTCCATAGCGCTAACACTTTCTGCATCATTCCCTCTACAAGCTTCAGGTGAATCTCCAGTTCCTTCTGCAGTTTCTGAAGACTCTGAAACCAATCGAAGCCTCGCTTCAGCCTTTGAGAGAGACACAGTTGTTTTCTGTATGGCTTCCTTAACTTCAGCCTCTTCAGCATTAATCCCTTGAAGAGTGTCCAGGGTGGTATTGACATGATTCCAAGCATCTGCAGCTTCATCTTTCAGTGCGATCGCAGTTTCTGATATCTTCAGAACCTTTTCCTCAAACATAGTACTGTTCAGGTGAGCAACTTCCAATTCTTTAAGAGCCTTCTGAAGCAATTCCCGCAAATCATCTGTACTAGGTTTCTCAGGTTCTTCATTTTCCAAACAACTTACCTCTACATCAGAAACAGGCTTTTCTTCATTGGAACTTTCCATTAGTTCAACATTTTGACCATTATCAGCAACATATGCTAAACTATCATCGCCTTTACACTGTAAAGGCAAAGCGGCCCTTGATAATTTCAGGATATTGCTCACTTTGCCATCCAAAAATCCCCTTGAATTTGAAGTCCGGTACAAACAATCAAGCTCTCCTCTGTAATGCTTACTTATCATTTTCTTCCTACTCTTCGGTATACGTGTTTTCAAAACACATCGTGGATGGCTAAAAAGATTAAAACCAACATTTCTGTAGGTATACGTCGGACTAGAACTAGAACAACCCAAGGTCCCAGAACTTGAGCCTTCGCTACCAAGAATTACATTTGGCAGCCGAAAATAACACGCAGAATCCATGTATCTTGCCTTTTCTCAAGCAATCTTCTATGACGATGAGGCCGAAATGAATAAACTGAAGTCAGACACCTGGTTCGCACCAGCAATCAAGATTACCAACACCTCAGATATATAGAAGTCCTCATTGATAAAACTAAAGTACACTTAACCAATACGATTTGAAGCAGTGTTGAATCGAATCTGTTTACTTGCTCTGATCGAAGTTTCATTTTGTCATTTTTTTTGGGGGGTAAGATACTCGTTTTGATCGAAGTTTAAGTTGATTATTACAGCTACGAGTCAATACAACAGCTCGCCGCCCTAAAGAAAATAAATCAAGAATTGAATGAAAAGAAAGAAGAGGAAGAGTACTGACCGATCACGAGGAGTGCATTTGAAGCTCGGGTTTCAGATTTCCATGGTGGGATTTTAGAGTATTGGAGGACAGAATATTTTGCTTTGGGAGAACAGAAATGAAAGTTGTCAGTTACGACCAGCGTTTGTTATTATAGTTTCTTCCCACTTGGCCAAACATGAAAATAAATGATTAAAATTAGATCTTATTTTTCGCAATAATCTGGAGAAAATATCTCATTGGCTGAAAGATCTCTAGCTGCCTATTGCCAGCCTCCACCTTAACTCCCGGAACGGTCGCATCTCGTCCGTACCATTTTGATTTCAGGTTTTCACCTACACACGCCAAGAGGCAACCCGCATTCTTGGTAAGTGGGTGGACGCAGCTCTTCGTTTACCCAAGAAAAATGGCATAGCTCTTCTACTGACTTATCTTGCATGTTCAATGTATCACTTCGGCCAATATGTAAGGTACGTATCATCAAAAGGTTCCTCAGTCGATAATGATCAGAATTTCTTAGTAAAGAAGTCATAGTTCCACACTCCTTGCGGCATATATAATAATTTCCTCCCCTTTGTAAAGCTAAAGTTGCCAATTTTCAAAAAATATATATGCAAGGTAGGTGATCAACATCAAATTCAAAATTAGAGTTCTAGCATTAAAATGGTAAATCTGATTGTTCAAGAGTCAAGTTTTGACATTCATGATGCACACACAAAATCAAGAATTAAAGAAGCTTAATTCAAGGTAATAAGTGTTGATCCAATCCATATTAAAGGTAAAATATATACATATATGTGTAAAGTTTTATCTTCACTCATATCGAGACCCATATGGGATCCATTAGAAATCAATATGGTTGCCGTCGACTCTAATATCAGTTGGTGAATCCACCCAATTCGAACTAATTCGTTCAAACAGGGAAGGAATGCACACTAACCATACAAGAGGAGGATTTCCGAAACCTACAATGATGCCTCTCTTAATTAACATGCAACCCAGAATAAATCATCTGATTCAAACCGTTAATAATCTACTTGAATATGATCCAAGTACATTTCGCCTTAAACTTAAGCAACATATCAAATGGTTTTGAATTGATTTGGGCGTAGGCTCCAAATAGCAATGGCATGGATCTCTCTTTCATATGTTTTTAGGAAAATGACTGTATCTGCAACTTACCTGGTCACATTTAAAGGGTTGAGACAACCGATTTTGTGGACTGTTCGCTGCCAACACAGTCTTGTGGGAGAGGCAACTTTGTGTACCGTTAACTGCCAGGTGCTCATGCACGTGGTATCTCGAAAGGTCAACATCAGAAAAAAATTGGAACGTAGGCCACCAGCAAAATTTTCCTGTGCACGTAAAGCGACCTAACCTTTTCTTTATGAAGGCATTTTCAACCACAGATGATTGGGACGGAAGCTTGACTAAAAGCCCCTTTACAACAGACAATACTCCTTCAGGTCTCTTGGGGTGTTCCATGCCATGAGAAACTAGTTTCATTCACATCTTGCAACTATACACCAACAATGCAACAATTGTCAATCGCTTACGAAAATGTCTCCGGCTAAAGGATTTTAATCGCCTCAGGCTCGAGCTCCTTGAGTATAATTGATCCAAGATGCTAATGCATGTCAACTATTTCATGATGTTTCACTTCTTCCCATCCATAAAATTTATGATTACATTTAGTGATATGATTCTTTGGGTTCAAAGATCGCTCAAGCGATTTCCCCAGTGCTACAAAGCAACTGTAATTTAATACATAGAATGATTTCCTGGAATAAGAACTTTCTGTAAATCGGGATGGGAATGAGAATATTAATGCCGCCAAATGGGTGCAAACCCAAGACCTCCCCGTGGGAGGTTGGGCCTTCAACCGCTTTAGTAATCCACCATTAGTAAGCCTGACAATTAAATATGCAATCCACTCTTACTGTTTGAACGTCCTTCCAATCTAACTATGATGTCATTAAAGCAAAATCTGATGACTTTGCAGATCTCAAAAGGCAACCATTAAACCAGTGAGTAACCTCTCCAGTAGAGGCCTTCTTTCATCTGTGTGGGTGGTTTGGGTTGTGGGGTTTTTTTTTTTTTTTTTTTTTTTTTTTTTTTTTTTTGGGGGGGTGGGGGTCTGAGAGATGAAGGGATGGTTGTGGTTTCTCAATTGGTTACACGTAGGATGCATGGGTTATGTCAGCACTTCCAAATCAGCTCTGCTATCTACAACAAAATCAGTAACATACCTGGATGACTGTACAACTGAAGTAGATAGCACAATAGCGTGGAGCGAGCTTTTGGGGTGTTGTAAGGTCAGAATTAGAGGTGTAACACAAAGTACCACAGCAAGAAATTTGCCACAACTCATGAACACGCAACTCCCATTGTGAAGGAAAACCTTTTTGTTGTGCTTCACAGCAAATGGAATATGCATTGTAAAAGGAAACCTTTCTGTTGAGCTTCCCAGCAATGGCATATGCACATGGTACTCAAACCCTCGGCAAACATTTTTAGTTTTCAGGGGCTTGCTCTGCAAAATATAAGAAGGTTGATCAAGTTATGGCAAAAGATCATAATGAGGAGACTTAAAACACAACTTTTTGGTGCACTGGATGAGATGCGATCATCAGTATAAACACAACACTCACAGGTAAAAAGATATCAGCCCAGTGAAACGAATAATATAACAGGAATTTTCAACCACCTTTCAATTTACAACACACGGACCCCCAAATAATAGGTTGGTTACGCGATGTGTTCATAATTAATGGCTGTCACAATCCATAAACCAGCCGTACCAACTGCACGGCTAGTATTTACAGACAAGTGGTTATTTAGGGCTGCAAATTGGAAACTTCATCGTCACGTAAAATTACTCTTTTCATTTGGGAACGGGGTTTGTATGGAGTAAGCATTTTTGGTTATCCTTTTTAACCCAGGATGCAATTTTATCTTGATCGATTTAGAGCACAATGAATTGATTCCAGATCCTACGCAAGTAAATCTTATGCAATTAAAACCACTTACAACTCCCAAGGAAAATAACAGTTTTTACCTGTCTAAAATACTCGAAGCAACTGTTCTTGCACGTTTCAGGGACTGGAAACTATCCTCAGAGGCCACATCAGCTACAGCAGATTTCAATTCAATAAAGAATTTGTGATAAAGATCTGCCAATTCATCCAAGCCCTCCATACCATCCATTGAAGAACAAGCAGGATATCCATCTCTCTTCAAGTAGTAGTCGGATTTGAAATGATTATCGTATGCTACATGTTGTTCACGAACAGATCCCACGTCAAGCAACAACTTATTTGCCAATTGGGTGCTTACCACTTCTTCCAACTTCGCAGCCATTACAGCAGCTCGTGAGATACAAGGATAAGGTAGCTGCAGCAAGATAGCATACAGTAACTATAGGGTGCCACAAAAACCTACTAGCTCTTTGCCAAGTACGGCAGAAAGGAAATGAGAGGACAACTAAACTGCTTAGACAATGAAGATAAATGGAACTTCAGAACAAGATTGTTTTGTGACTGCAGAATTAAGGAAGTGTCAGCTGCCATTTGACCAAGAAGACTGGTTGAACCTTGGAGACATGGACATTGTCTCTCCCCTCCCCCTCCTCTTATTGAAGAAGAAAAACTACTGTGTTAATTAACCACTAAGCAGTTATCTAATACCTAATTCAAGCAAGTAAATTCAGATTCATGACCTAACCACTAGGCAGATGCATAAACATAACAGCAGCATCCATGGACACAGATGATCATACATCTAGCATCATCATATTAACACTTAGGATAACAAATTCAAAATTAAATAATTGATGGAATCATTCCTAGTGCAGAAAATGAAAACTAAACTTTTCCAACCTGGAAACTGGGCTTGCAAAACCATGGATAGAGCATTTATCATGTTGAAGGTGGCTGAAAATCTTAGCCAAATTATGTCTAACAACCCTGATTTGTGGAGTTAACAGACTAGGACTCCATACAAAATAAAGTATCGACGATGAAACTAGACAGTATAGCAGCCTGAACCAGTCCAACTATTCCAGTGCAATAAGAAAGAGATCCTTAATATAGATAATAACTGAATGATTCTATCCCAGGTAAGGCTGGACCTGCAACTAAGGAAAGGGGGGAGAATACTACTCTTGAGTAGGCTAACTAATAACATAAATCACATATTCCTACTGTCTACCAATATGACATTCTTGCCTGTTACAAGGAAAACTTAGACCAAAGGCCAAACATGCAACCAATCAAGTATTATTGCCACTCAAACAAGCACAACTTCTGGGATTAATCTGCATTAGTAGTTCAATGGAACTTAAAGCAGAATACCGGACTGAGAGAAAGGGATAGGTTATGATGCACTAGATAATCAATTTATGATGCTTGCAATATCAAAGATCTCATAAATGTTAACTCTAGATATTTCAGGACAATAATTTCACCGGCATGTTATTGCAGGCAGTGCACAAGTCTTTCAGCTTTTACTTTCCATTTATACTCTAGAAGGGATATTTTAAAAAGGAGAAAATATATAAAATTAATACAAATTATCGACACCCCCTGACATCAAGAGGACTATACGCTGCAATTTCTGTCTTAGGTTTTACTAGACACTCACTATTACAGGATCTACTGCATCCGAGATAAGGAATGAGTTAATAACTCTTCATCTTGTCCTATTCAGTATGATTATCAACAGTTTTCCATGTTTAAGGTACCATGTAAGCCAAGGCACTGACTGCCTTGGAATTGGTCAGGCAAGACCAAGGCAAGTGTTATTGTTCTTCCAATGAAGGATCCAAGTGGAAAATATGTTTGATGCAAACCCAACACCAAAGAGGCCTTTTTGTTTGCAAAAGACCTAGGTTGATACATGCAGGGGGGGCCTTCATTGGATGTGTTTCCCTTGTAATCACCCAACTCAATGGACCTAATATATGGTACACGAATCAAGTACAAAATTTCCATATTTGTATTGCTTGCATCTCTTCCAACTATGTCAACTAAACAACTGGTTCAATTCTGGCTCAATTTAGAATAGTAGTAGATACAATTTAAGGATTAATTAGTCTTTTCCCTTTATTTAGCATGTAATGACGGTTGTTTCCCAGCATCCACACATAGGAGAGCTGTTGTTCTAAGCAGTCACTAGATTTTAGGAGTTGGTTACTTGGTAACTCTTTTTTCCAATTTGCCTCAGAGTTGCTTTCCTATTTCATTTCAAAGTGTAAGTTTCTATTTATTCCCCATCCAGGAAAAGGAAAGTCAGCCAAGTTAATAGTGCATAGAATTGGAGAATAACAGGTCTGATCTGTTCTTCCTCCTTGAGACTGCTAAGCAGTACTCCCTATTGGTTACCAAGTATGTCTTAGACTCCGGCAGAAACTTCACCAAGTCTGGGACCTATCCATCCTCCACAATTGACTGCAGAACAGTTTTCTCTGATTCACCAAGCAGTTCTGGGACCTAGGCAGAGAATTCCCGACCCCAACCCTCCTAAGGTCAGGGACCTTCCTTATTGTCTTCTCTTTTTATTTTTCATTGTACGATTTGAACAGAAACCTCCATAAACCTACACTTCATCTACCCCAGGGTGCTGCTTTGTTAGAAAACCTACTTTACACCATTATAATGGATGGAACTTTAAGGACAGTCTTCTGTTGACAACACCTAGAGCAATTTAGTTTCACAGCCTTTCACCCACCTGAACCATTAAACCTTCCCAAACTTAAAAATGGAACTGATTGGCTCATAACTTTTAATCATCAGAATTTCCTTCTCCTTTTGAGGAAGTCAGCCCTCCCAGTACACCCACACTAGATCCTAATTAAAGCCCTTATTCTCCCTCTAGATTCTTTGACTTCAGACTGCAAGTTTGTCTTAACCAACCCTAGATTTAGGAAACTGATCCACCAACCGGAATAGGGCAAACCTCATATCAGCCCCTCCTAGAGGACTGCATACATCTTGGGATCCCCTTCTCCTTGACAACCGAATTCCTTGTTTTAGATTCTGGTTTACTAAGGTCCTGGCAGCATTGGCTGTTGATTCAACCCTTCAATCCAAGAGTACATCATACATCAGAATATGTGGGCAATGAGGCAAGAAAATAGAGCCAAGAATTAACATGCAAATAAGAGTATAAGACTAACTTTATGAACATAAGTATAAAAATATCTACAGATCTACTAACTCAACCAAAACAACTTTGAAGCAAAATTAAACTCCCTAAACCACACCAAACCAAACCAGACTCAACTTAACTTACTAATTTAAACTCAACTAATATTCTGAATCATTCTAGAAATAATTCCAGAATTTAAAAACAAATAGACGTTCAGCTAGGTTAGGGTGGCTTCTTGGAACCATCCTGGGGGTCCCACTTGAGGATCCGGCCAGGGGGTCCTTGTGTTCACATCAGTCCTCCAAAACTCTGCTGGCTTGACAATTCTGAGTAGTAAAGTATTGAGAGAAAGCATATCCAAGTTGACCAATTAACTGAAATAAACTGCAACATAAGGTCTGTATAACAGTGACTAACCTGAGCAAGCCTGGCAACATTAAGACCAAAACTCTTGTCTGCTGTGCCAGGCACAACCTTATAGAGGAAAGTGAGATTGCCTTCATCAAGATCCTCAATTGTCTGATCTGATTTCAAATCTGCAATTTCCTTCTGTGATGTTAGATATGAAACATGGCATGACCCAACTGACCGTGGAAATTCTTCCTTGATTTCCACGATTTTGGGGTAGTGCGTCACAAATAGAATCATGCATCTTTTCTGTGCCACAAGGTGATGCAATATTGAATAAGCAATTGCAATGCCGTCATGCGTACTCGTGCCTCGCCCAAGTTCATCGATGATCACCAGTGAGTGTGATGTGCAATTGTGGAATATATAAGAAGCCTCACTCAGCTCCTCCAAAAAAGTGCTCCTTCCTTGTTGAATATTGTCAGATGCTCCCATACGGGTGTAAATTCCATCTAACACATGCAACTTTACTGACAATGCTGGTACAAAGGAACCAACCTAGAGGCATCAGATGACACAACTGATCAATTTATAAAGCACAAACCAAAAGAATAGTTAATTTTTTATAAACAGCAACACGAACAAGCAGGGACTTTCTCGACATAATTTAAACACTCAACTTGATAATGAAAAATGAATTATAAGCAGCTTGGTTTGACGATGAAAATGAATCAAAAACAACTTTCAAGCTACCAAAGAAGGGTAAAAAGTCCATTAAGAAGAATGATCTATATGTAATATCACTTCACATTCTCAAAAAATGGTGCGCATCTCCTAAATCTAGATAGAAACTTTTCTTTGGGATAAATTTGCAAATGCTTTCCTAGATGAAACTTCTAAACATGGAACCATGAGCAGCACAAACTACCAAATGGCATGTAGGATAGAGCTGACAATTTGTAGACCCCAAGATCCCCCGGTCATTAGTCAAGGTTCAACCCCCATGAAGTTGGCCAGTGGGAACATCAAGCTTTCAAGATCCAATGGAGAAGTGACACTTATTAAAAGTAATGGTTGTCTGAAAATACAATAGTGCTACACTTGGAAAGGTAAGATTGAATCTGCCAAATTTTACACATGGGAAATCCAGAAGAGAGCCAGATTTTACCTGAGCCATAATAGCTATGAGAGCAACCTGGCGGATGTAACAACTCTTCCCACCCATGTTTGGACCAGTGATAATCTGACAATATTCTTCATCCGCATGCAAATCAGTGTCATTTGGGACAAAATTATCTTGTAGTATTGCCTCCAGGACCTGGAAATTTTTAATATAAATATAAACACAAAAATTGATCAACCCCCTCCCCTCCCCCCAATTAACCAACCATAAAGAATTCACAGTAAATCATGAGCAGTGGTCCATATACCCAAACTTCAGGTGTCCTAATCAGTGGAATAAACTTCACAAAAGTGTGACAGATCCAAACTTTGATTAACTCAAAGCCTAGCAAAGTCAATTCACTTATTTGTCTAGGTATAGAAAAGCTTAGAACATTCTGCTCAAATAAATCTATACCAACCCTTTCATTCCCAACAGAAGGAGAAATAACAACCATTTTATATGCTTACCTGGGGCAGCTTAACGTTGCAATATTATCAGTATCTACATAGAATCTTCCTACTAACAATAAACAAATCAGCCAGTGTTTTGAGAATTTCAATGGGTAGGTTAAAACAGTCCCATAGAGTCAAATTATTGAAAGAGAAATAAGACATTCCATACCCAGAGTTTGACTGGGATCTGATAGTCAGATCAAGAGTCGCACTATGTTCTGGCTTTCAGGTTTATAGCACGGTAGACAAAATCAAACTTTTAAGGATCCAAAGCAGCAATCAACAGAAGAACAAAGCAGTTACAGATCTAAGATTCCAAGTAATAGCAATATAATACCAATCTGGTACCTGAACTGAAACAAAAGATCAGATCGGTAGATTTCAAAAGTTAGACTAATGGGACTCTCAAGGAATCAATGTGGGAAAAAAAATGTGAATAAAGGAACAGATTGATAGGTAAGAAATCAGAATCCAAACCAAGGTTGAAATTTAAATTTTTCAATAAATCTTACTAGAAAGGATTCCTGAAACTGTATCATAGTTGTCACGGCGACGAGGCGATGCAAGGCGGTTTAGGCTAATTGAGGCGATGAGTCGACGAGGCGCCCTCCGAGGCGCTTTTGAGGCGGTTGAGGCGTTTTAAGTGAAATTTTTAATGTACATCTCATTCACTCTAAATCTATCATATCTTATATAATAAAAAAACTAATATCAGACTACCTCAAGTCATCCAACATACTACAAACCACACATAATAGGTCCTAAATAAAAAGTCGCAAGAAAAAAGGAAGAGAAGAAGTTGCTTGTCACTGACCACTGCTTGCCGGAGTGTCGCTGCGGGAATGGAAGAGAAGAAGAGAGGAAGAGAGAAAGAGATTAGGGATTAGAGTGAGAGTGAGAGAGTGTGAGACTTGAGTCAAAAACTTAATCTCTTTCAATTTTGTTTGTTTTTATTTTTATTTTAACATTTGATCACATGTAGCGTCATTATACATATGCATATAGGTTCAAACAATAGATACTTTACAATCGGAATCTAATAAGTATTTCAATATATGCCTTCGATTAGGCATCTTTCTTGTGATTTGAAAAAGAAAGAAAAAAAGCGGACGCCTTATTGCCTAAAAATAAGGCGACGCCAATTTGAGGCGCTCCGAAGGAGCCCAGACGCCAAGGCGACGATTAGGCGACGCCTTGACAACTATGAACTGTATGTAAAGTTGAAAAGTTTCTGGTATGTGTGTCCTGAATTCTTGTACCCATTTCGGAGATTGACCCATTATGGCATCTTTGATGCAGCCTGAATGGGACTTTTTTTTTTTTTTTTTTGGTAATCAGCCTGAATGGGACTTTGATGTGAACAAGGGTCACCCCCTTGCCGAAAGCCTGGTTTGGGCCCCAAGGCCCAACAAGATGGTGCACCTAGGGCTGGCTAAACCCCTGTAGGGGTAATTTGGTCATCTTCCAGCTCTAGTTGGATGATTATTTTATTTTCAGAATTTTTGTTTTTATTTTCTTAGTCCAATTATGTTTTGAATTCTTAGATTGAGTTAGTGGTTTGAGTTATTGTGTCATAAAGTCTTTCTTTTAAATAGGACTCTTTATGGATAATTAGGTCTTTTATTTTAAGTTCTTTTCTTTATGTAGCTGTTATTTGTTAACTTAAAAAGGAAACCCTGGTAGTTAGTTCCCTACTTGAGTCAAGTTAGGTTTCTTTCTTAGAGTCCAAGTCTTTTCCCTCAACTTGTAGGCTATAAATAACCTAGTCTTTATTGTAAGTCTTTAAGTCTGGATTAACAAAGTTATCAAAGAATTGCAGCCAAAAAAGATGCGGCAAGATCCTATTGGGTAGGACCTTGAGGTTATCTAGCTCTCTTGTTTCAAGCCTTCCCTCCAGCAAGAAGTTCCAGTAAGTATCCTTCATGAAATTTCTGCAAACCAGTGAGTAATCCCCTCCCCCAACCCCAGTCCCGCTTCTTCTTCTTCTCTTTTTAACCTACTTGTACAACCCTAGGATTCCCCTCCCCCTTGCTGCTGCACCACTGGCAGCATCTCCCCAGGCCCTTACGACACCCTAAAACCCTCCCCATGCCCCCTACGACACTGCCCAGGCCCTCCCCCACCTCTCCCCTACCCTACGACACGTCGACACTCTCCTCCCCCTTTCCTACCCTTTTGGCCCCCTCTCTTCTCTACTGACTTGTGGCAAGCCAGAAAACAGAAAAAGAAAGAAAAAAAAGAAGGAAAGAGAAAATGAAAGGGAGAGATCCAAGAAAGATTGCCCAAGATCCATTCTCAAATCCTCTTCTATTTTGATTTATTGAAACTCTAAAATTTCCTAAACAATCCTTAAACTCTCTACCCATAGCAATTCCAAAAATCATCCCTGCACCTCCCCATACCCAACAGCAGGCTTCCTAGAATCCTTGATACACCCCATATATCTTTGTTACATTCCATAGTGATTCTGAATATTTCAAAATCACCCCATGGGAAATTGTTAAAACCCTAAACTTTTCCCTATCATCCCATTTAGTTTTATTAAACCAAATCTTACCTAAACCCTACCCATTTAGAATCAAATTATATTTAACAATAATCCTGGGCAAACCCTTAATTTTAGGGAAACCATCCTTGGAACCTTAACCCTAAAATTGGGTTTCCATCAAACTTTTCCAAGAGCTGCAACGGTAGAGTAGGGCTTGGACCTACCAAGCCCATTTTGGGGGGTGGATAGGCGAATACAAGCCATACAATACAAAACCACCTAACTTGTAGGAGTATTAACATACTCCTGTGTCTTGTTGTGCATGAAAGTGAAACAAGAGGTTTTGTGGTTTTTAACTTGGGACTTTTCTGGGTAAAAATGTTCTTCCATGACTTGGTATTCCTGAGAGATATCCGATGTCCCTCTCTTCCCAACTTCAGCATCGCCCGGGGGGGGGGGGGGGGAATAGCACATCATATTTGTGTATAAACCACATTAAATCTGCAAGTCATCATTGCTCTGTTTCATGTTTCCTTCAAGTTTCTTTGGTTTTTGTGGTGACAGTTCCAAATAGTTATTTGAAAGCAGACCCTAAAAATGATAAACAGAACATACATCTGTAGTTTCAGAATTAGAAACTCAATCAGAAGAACAATATGATGAGAAAAGAAATTGAAGGAATGAAAATAAGCATGATATTCCAAAATACTAATCTAAACCCACGCAGAATCAACGAAGAATAAGAACCAGGTATAAGGAGATGTGGTGGACGGTAGGTAGGATGAAACCTAGGTTTGGGCTAAACACATCCTGGACAATATCCCCAAGTAAAGAAAAACCAAAAAATCATCTTATAAGTCAACAGAGAAGTCAACATTCCTAGATGGAAGGTCAAACTATTTATCAGTCATGACAAAGTAGTGAGGTTCCCCATTAGAAGATAATAATGACTTAACTGACTGATTGAATGTAATTAATCAAAATCAAGAACTCAAATTAAAGCAAAATTCTAGAGCTCTTAAGAGGTTCAATCAATCCCCAAATTATAAATTAAAATCAGAGATCCAATTGAAGATAATTTGGAAAACTTAGTTATATTGAAGATGGTTCAGCATATTTGAAATGCAGTTATTTTCTAATTTCTACTAGAAATACATACCGGATGGCGCCCAGATTGAATACGTATTTGGGTAGGTTCGTCATCATCCACAAAAGTTGGACAGACATAATTCTGCACCATATACTTAAAAATGAATTAAAATAAAACCAAACTGTCCAACAAGTAACAAATTGACATGAAAAATAAATATACTCCACTAATAAAGAGATTAGTTATGACGGAATTAACCTTATTTCTCGAAAGGATGGCAAGTGAATGCAGACAATCCAAAGCAGCTAGGGCTTGTACAACAGCTTGAAATTCAGGATAATATTTACAAAAGCCCATTAAGAAACTACCCCATGCAACCCGACAAGCAACAGCAAGTTCCTCTTTGGCAAGTGATAACTGATCTAAAGCTGTCAAAACTTCAGGAGGGTGATAACGAACTGTCTTTTTGGTACTATTGACCTTAATCCAATTTAATGGAACCTTTACATTCGAAGGCAACTGCAGTCAAAGCTGAATCAAGTTAACTTCCAACTAAACACAAAATGATGAATAAATTACCCAGAAATTTTAGAATTACTACAAAACCAGTACTCACTGAAACCATGAGCCTTGCAAAATTACATGAATGGCCTGAAATACTAGGATTGAAACAATGCCATACTAATAGTAATTTTAACTATAAAAAGATATTATTATCCTACATACGTTAAAAATAAAAAAGATAAGTGGATATAATTGACAAACGAAAAGGCAGAACTTCTATTGAACAAAATCACCAACTATCTTCAATGAAAACATTAGGAAGGAATATTAACAAATAAACCAAGAATTCTACCACAATAGGAGTCCAAATCCCCACCCCTGAAACAGTTCCATGAAAATCAGGCATGAAAGGAACAAACATCAACCATCTCCCCAGCATATTAGTCCGATTACCTTAATACCAAGAAATCCACCAAGTACAATTTCAAAAAACACCTTGCAAAATTTAACAGAAGAAACGAAAATCTCAGGTTTTTTAAGATATTAATCAAGGACCATTCACAAGAGGGAGGAGTGTCACCATTGTGAAGTGAGTCGAGTCTTATAGTTAATTTGGTTTATATCTTTTATCATTATATTGTAATAGATGTTAGTAAGGTTCTAACATCAGTTTCACCCAGCCCTGAGACCAAGATAGGCCATCCCCCTCCCCCCACGGGATTTTCTGTGCAGCACTTTTTTGGCCTTTTGAACCCAAACCATGCACTGGTTTTGCAAAAAACAGTCAAAATAGTGATTGCATATTTTACCCAAGTTTGATACCATATATTGTTCTTGGAAATGGTATAAACCAGAATTGAAACATCTTACTCATGAAAAATATCATTTAAATGTTATTCCATTTACTTAAGATATTATTCATAAATAAGCAAATGCATTTAAATCCAATAAAAACAGTTAGATTAAAGTATGAAGAACGGAAAGGTATGTAGTGAATTAAAGCAAAGGCATGCAGACTAGAATTCAGTGCTTTAAAAAAAGTTATGGAGGACAGTAAAATTAAATAAAGTCTGGGTACTGATCCATGAAAACTGACTCCATAGATATTTACTGTCACCCAGTCCGATGTCAATGAAATTACCTCTATATAATTCATCCCCTGCCCCCCCCCCCCTTTCTTCCAACACACACAAAAAGAAGAAGAAGAAGAAATTACCTCTATTAGATGTGAGGATCCTGATACACTCATGAATTCCAAATTGTGCATCCCAAGCTGTTTCCGGTAAAGACCAATTAATAAATCCAACTTCTCCTTTGAGGTTTTAACTGCCGCCTGAGCTCTAGCGACCTAGTTGGGTATCTCAGATAAGCAAAACAAGTTAAGAAGTCACAAAATCAAAGCAGAAAGCATATCAAGGATAGAAACCATCTGACAATTCTGCACACACCTCTGGGAATTGTCCATTAGAAACATTAAATAAGTTCTCCAAATCCCCTTGGTCAGCTGCATCTTTGTTAAGAACAGCAAGAAGTTTAGCAGCATGACCAATAACATTGGATGAAGAGACTGTCAAAATCAACCTTCTCAACAAAGCTGAACGGACAACCTGCTCCTCTACTCTCCCACTGCAGTCTTCTTCAAGATTGAGTTGCTGAAATTGTTTTCCAGCATCTAAAATAGCATGCATGACTGAAACAAACTGTAGCATTTTGGCACAGGAAACGTCAGTGCACAGGAACAAGATGACAAACTGATAGTATTAGGCTATAGCAGTAGCTAAGACAAAAGCAAGGTTCAAATTCTAGGAAACACGCGCAGGACTTCATGAAATGATTGAAGTGAGAAGAAAAGAGGGATGGAGGAGAGAGAAATTATATAAATTTTTTAACAAAAAAGCAAGATGAACTAGCAAACTGCATTTGGCACACATCCAAAGCAGTGCTTGACAGTATTCGACTGACCAGAAAATAGTTTAATGCATTTGATTTACCTAGTTTCAGTCATACAACAGATCTTGTTAGGACACTAAATCAGCATAAGCAGGCAGCAGGCTTATTGCTTCTGAGTGAAGACAAACCATCAAAAAGAAAGTTCTATTTTTATTTTTATTTTTTTTAAGATGAAGGACCCGTTTGATAACTCACCAACTGTTTCTGCTTTGAGAAACACCAGAAACAGTTCTGAGGGTCTCTAGAAACAAAATCACTTTTTTAGGTGTTTGATAAAACTTGCTTCTGGAAGTAGAAACAATACCCATAGGCGTTTGATAAAATCTGTTTCTTGAAACAAATTTGGAAATTGTAATAAACTTTATGAAATTTGCCACTGTTATGTTTAGAGTGCCAAATTCCATAAATACCCCCTTCTCAATATGTTTCACTTAAACCCAACCCGCATCCAGTTTTTGCTTCAAGAAATAGATGCATCGAAAGTGTTTCTCAAAGCAAAAGTAATTTCAATTAATGTTGCAAAAATCATGCGAAACAAAACAGTTTTATCAAACAGTTTTCAGCCGATTTTTCTGCTTCTCGAAGCAAGAAACACCAAAAACTGTTTTTTGGTGGGTCAACGGATCCGAAATTTGCACTAGTACCTAGTTTACACCAAAAACACTCATTGTTAAATTTGGAATTAAGCATCTTAAATAGGCAAGCTATCTATAAGCCTACATAACAGAAAAGGAAAATAAGCAGCTATTAGTGCAGGCCAATACGATCAGAAATGCCTCTTACTCTTTGTTGTTGTCTTCTTCTCCTTCTTCTACAAACTACAGCAAATTGTATTGGCCAATAAAATACAACCGATGGTTAACGATACCAAGAATACAATTCATAAAAGGGTTCAATGATGTGTTAGTACCTATTGGTATGCATGTGTGCATATCAAGATGCATCAACTGCTTGATACATCTGGAAACATACCAATACCATCGAAACAGTTGATATATTACATAAATCCTTTTTGACTCGCAAACTCGATAGAAAAGGAAAATTCACAAACAAGAGTCTAATATCTTGCACTTAATCATGGTTTTTCCACACTAATGGCTGAAAAATGAATCAAGGAGTGCTACAATACCATCCTTTCCAAGTTTCCATCATCCAATACTCTTCATGGTTATATTACAAATGTGAGAAACCTCAACTCCATAACAAGTCTAATTTAATGCACTTGTTTAGTTACAAACTAATCTCCATTTTTAGTGTTTATGCATGACCCTAAATGTATATTGCTTATCTATGTGTTTCTTTTCTTTCTTTTTCTTTTTTTTCCTGAAAGTGTATTTCCATGTGTACCTTGACTTTCTCCATATGCATCCACAGTGTTTTATATGCAAATCCAATATGATATGACTCTTAAAATCACTGAGAGATATGATACATGGTAGTTGATACTTTAAACCTTGCATGTAATATTACAATGTCCTAGGAAAGACTGTATAGTACCTCAGATGCAGTGGCATTCCGATGGAAAATTCTTGTAATTCCACGCTGAATATCAGTTGACCTTCCTAAAGTTGTTAAAACTGAAGAAATTGAAGATATCACTTTACATCGTGCAGTCACACATGAATCTTTCTCATAAACTCCAACAAAACTTTGTGGAGCTCCACACAGTCCAATTGAATCTGCAATCTCAGAAACAGCATCCAGACGTGCACATATTGAACTTCTATCACACAAAGGATGGGTTACCTACACCATGTAGTAAATCTGTGAAGTCAAGTGAAATGCATTCAAAACAAAAGCAGCATGTAAGCAAAACTCATACCCAGTGTCTAAGAAGCCTTGAACCAAATATGGTAAGAGTGTGATTCATTAACTGTAGCAAAGATCCACCCTCAGACCCATCAGAATTATTCTTCAACACCTAAAAGACCAATAACAGACTAATTAAATAACAAACATAGGGGGCAAACACAAAGAAGAACAATTCAACGAAATGAAGAGAATTCATGGACATTGAAATGGTCAAACCACTATAACCCATCAACTATATAACCTGGACAACTGTCCCACAGCCCCCACCCCTTTGACTCAATCCCTTCTGAATATATAAGGGTGCCAGCCTATTTCCTAAAACCATGGTAAAAATCTCTATTCAGCCTTCCATCTGTATTAACATAAAATACCCTAAAAGGTGTAGGTAAAATATTTTACTTTAATATCTTTGAGCATAAAATAGTAGGCCTTCTGATGGAGCTTGACATCATTTCTCCTTCCTATGTAGCAAACTCCATAATTGCAAACTTCACAGTCAGTAAATTCAAGAAGCGCAAAAGACATAGAAACTCACCAAACAAGGGAGCACAAAAACAAGGTGAAAAAAGAAAAAAAGAAAATACACACAATCATCCTCTACTCTTAATGGAAGTTCACATCTGATGAGAACATCTGAGTTGGAAGATCCCGACAAAGGACAACATCTGGTCTTCTTTTTACTTCAGCCAGTTGTACATCAAAGAAAACAGAGCCCTAAGGAAATCAATACATTCCTTCTACAGAAATTTTTTCTTTAAAAAAAATCTATGTAATGCAAAAAGGGAGACAACCTTTCAAAGAAAAGGCAACAAGAAAATTAAATAAATAACTCAGATCCAAGATTACTAAGCAAGAACAGGAAAAGCAAAAATAAAGGGTTCCATTACATGGAAAGAAGTACAGACGATGGTGTAGATAGGTTTGATCTACCTGATTGTGCAATGAACCAAGCTCCAATTAGTATGTTCCAGGCCACTTCAGGTTCAGAAGCATGTTTGGCAGGACTCCTTAACTATAATTTCTAGTCAATTTAAGTGAACAGTTGACCACTGGGAGGTGATACTTTGTAAAGTAGAGAAAAAGTAGGGTTCAACAAGTTATTACCAACATATGGGGAAAGATTTAGAAGTTCAAATGGTACTACCTCTAAAATAAATTTCAAAATAAATCTTTCAACCAGTATGTCATAAGCTTTCTAATGCATCAACTTAAAAGTGCTGCACTTTCTATGTCAATCAACATCCCACCAAGTAACCAAGTAATCGAGCTCGTCTCTGCTGGCAACGGTGGTAATGGTTGCACAAGGTGTTGGTTGTGGAGGTGGTGCTTCTGACTTGTGAGAACATCAAGGGAAGAAGGGTGGTGTTTTATTTTAAACCTTAAATTAATACTTTGCCCATCAGATTAACCATGTCATAACCGAAGAGCAAGAGCGAAAAATGAAACAGATATTCTGAAATAGCTGAACAATTCCTCAGCTGTTTCAAAATCTCTATTTCACTGCAGTAAGCTACAAAAATCAAACCAAACAATTTTTCAATAATAAAAATCCTCCAATGAAATTGATGTAGAAACCATACCAAATCAGCATTAGACCATGAATTCCATCCAATGGTGTTAATGCCACTGCCATCAAAAGATTAATCAAGCAACTGAACTTGCCTTGTTCTGTCTACCAAACTATAGTTTCTAGCTTTGGACAGTGCCCAGAACCAAGTTAGTAGGATCATCGACCAAACTACAGTTGCCACCTCAGGTTACTAGAACAAAGTTAGCATCCTCAATTCTAGACCCACTCGGATATGTAACAGGGAACTGTAATTGAGAAGGAACCATGAATATCCATAACAACTTGTTCACACTACAGGGAAGAGGAATATGTTATGCAGTATTAAAGGATAGCTGAGCCCTACCAACACACCCTCCAAGGAAAAAGAGGAAGAGAGACGATGAAAAAAAAATTCTCATGCTCTCAATAATGGAAATGGAGTAACTTGGAGCTATTCTTAAGATTTTTAAAAAAATTGAAATAAATGGCAAAAAATAAAACTAATTCCATTAGGGATTCAAAATTCACAGTTGTAAATATTTTGAGTCACGAATTAATTGTAAGAAAAAAACTGCTATAAAATTATTCTATTCATTGTCACACATTTAGCTGTCCGACCTACCAGTCATACACTGACTTTGGCAGGCTTGAGATTTTTAACACTTCCAACTCACTACAGATGACTAAAGAACCTTGCAAAAAATAATTAATTAATTAATCTTGACAAAAAGTAAACTCTCATACTGCATCATAGAGAAAACTCCAGCATTACCTCTAGTTGTTGGAGAACATTGGCCGACAGAGACATTTCCATGTTAGTAGAGAAAGGCCGAAATGAAGCACCCAAGCATAGAATCCGTTCTAAACCAAATTGCTTTAGATGACGAATGGTTAAGGCCAATGCTTGGACAGCCAACTCTGGCATTGCAATAATTCCCTAAAAAAGCCAAAAAATTTATTAGGAATAAAAGAAAAATAAATAAATGAAATTTCATTGGACAAGCTAACGAGTAATACAGCAAGACAAGCACTAGATAACCAAATATAAATATTCAAAATTAGTAGCTTAAGCAAATCTGCACTCAAAGAAGGCAATATAATTAACCATACCTCAATCCCTAGCCAAGGCTTTTCCTGTCCTGTGGCGTCTGAATTTCGCTCTTGATGGTAGTCCACCTTAGCACATTCCTCTGTCTTCTCATACAAAGACATGACCTCAGCTAGTGCTCCACCATTATAGAAGCATTTGCATGATGCACGCTCAACTCGAACATTAGACGCAGGCCCAGCATAATCCAACAGCAACTAGAGTTCCACAAACGGCTGATTAGGAAATGGCAAACAAATGAAAACATGTACAAGAATGGCCTAAGATTGAGGACCGGAGGTATGTAACCAGGTTTAGTTTCTGTTGCCAAGGATATTTTAAATCACGACAATAATCTGAACCGTAAAAGCAAACTGGAGTTTACATCCGTGGCATATTATCTCAGGAGCTCTGCTAATAATCTAATAATCAAGTATTTTTGTTTTCACAATTCTGAATTATCTCTTCTAATTCTCCATCCCTTCCCCATAAAAAAATGAAAATAAGGGATTAAAATGAACACCGGTATCAAAAACCACTATCAAGTTCTTCTTTTGGTCATCCCTTTACAGCAGGTGTTGCACTTGCACCACGATTTTATAAACGACATTTCATGGCATTCAATCCCAGTGTTGCCATCCGTAAGTGCTGATACGGAGATGTTATTCTCTCCAATAATCTGGTAATGTTGATTTTTCCCCTTATATGAAATAGTTAAGTAGGCTAGAATTAGTTTTAGTTCCTAAAGTTAAGTCGGACTTCATTGTTGCTCGGAAATACATGTCGAGAGGTACGGTTACCTTCTCTGTCTGTCTGGAAAGAGGATCCCCGATAAGTATTTCCGCAGGAGACAAGCTTAAAATCACAGACTCAAGCCCTGATCTCATGACATTATCGTTGAACTCCCTATGAACAACATCCCCCGTCGAGATTTCCACGGCAATAAGCCCAATTCTGACATCAACACCACTCTCCATACCACAACCATCGTTCCCAACCAAAACACCCTTCTCAACAACGCAAAGCAGATAATTACTACTAGACCCACAACCCTCTTCGACTCCGCCAACATTCTCCGCGGCTTCAATCGTCGCTTTCGTGTACAAAGCTGAAAGCCCACGACAGAAAGGCCCCAACCGATTAGTCCCGTGAGCCTTGATAGCTGCAGTCTCTGTCTGCTTAACTACACCGACTTTATACCCAACACCGACAAGTCTCCTTACGTGAACATGTAGCCGAAACGTGGGAATGCTCGCGGTCAAGAAATTATGATCGACGTGTGCATAAATCCCTAGAACCCTAGCGGCAATCTCAGCATCTTCGCCGAAGAACCTATATTTGTATCCGACTTCAATCAGTAACAGAACATCAGGATACTTAGCTTTAAGATCAACGACTTGCTGCTCCAAAGGAGTGTACTTTGGGTTGGGTGGTGGAGTTTTTACTGTCTGTGGAGACGAAGTGGATGGTTCAAGAAGCTTCTGGATAAATTTTTCATGGAGGGATGGATTAGGGAGAGGAGGAATAGGGTTTTGAGTGTGTGGAGAGAGTTTTGGCTTCTTGGACAGATTCTGTAGTTGAGACTTTGTTAGGTTTTTGGGCGAAGCGATTTCAGATGATCGAATTCGTTTCGAAGTAGAGAAGGAGACTGTTGCAGAGACTTTAGGGGGAGGAGTTGATGGGTTAGGGTTAGTGGAAAGAACAGACTGTGAAGAAGAAGATGGAGAAGCATCAATTTTCGGCTTCGGAGCAAAGAAGCGGGAAATGACCGACTGCTTCTGCTTTCCCATGGTCGTTTCGCTTCTTTTTTCAATTTTAGTTTCGAAGTCCTGGAAAACGGACTCCTGTTTGCTTTATATATACGCTACTGATTTCGCGCCTCTTGAAATTCTTTTCCATTTGTATAATTACCGACAAATTTATGGGCTTTGTATAAAGCCCATTTTGTTTGAAAAATCCAAATAAAAAGAATTACGCGAGGCCCAGCTGGCGCAAATAAACTATTTTATGAAGTCAAAATGCATTTCTATTATAGTGTATTGTAATAGTTCGTCGTAATGCATTTCTAGTGTATCATTATATATTTCTATAGGTTATTTTATAGGAAGATAGTAAAAGGTTGTGTTTGTTTGCAAAGGTTGGGTAGAAAAAAATCATGTGGGTCCCATGTATAATGGGGTGAGGAAAAAAGAAAGAAAATAAAGGGTTTTGTGGAAAAGTGATAATGATGGGTTTCACTTTTTATTTTTCTAAACTTTCACACAAAGTTCTACCATTTGTAAAATGGTTTGGGGTGGGAAAGTTGAGGTGCCACATCACCAGACAAGTTTCCTTCTCTCACTTTCCCACCCCAAATAACCAAACAATTTATAATTTTGAGATTTAAGGGAAAAATAAGAAATCTGCACTTTTTTCAAGAAGTTTCCCACCCCATTTTTCCCATCCCACCTTTATTCCAGCAAACAAATTGAAAAATTTGTCAACTCAATGGATCTAGATTCTTTCTTTTTTTGGGGTCATCTTCAAACTGGTCACAAGGACCGGGGCCACTAGGGTAGGGAATTGATGGGACTCATGAGAATAAAGGTGTAGATGAACAGATTCGACTTCAAAACCTCTTTAGACTTACCGCCTCTACTTATGAAGTTGCCACCCCAATTCCATAAGCACATCCACCCAAAGAATCTAGACCTGATTTTTTTTCTCATTTTATACTGTCTTATGCTACATAGATGACCAATGCCCTATACCATTTAAACCTACATTAATATTGCATTTTTCATTCTAAAGCTTCTCTTGTAGTCGCGTTAGCCAAAGTTGAATGTGAATATCCTTGCAATAATTGAAAGCTTGAAGCAATCTGAAAAACATGAAAAACAAAAAGTTTCTTTTTATATTGCATTCACATGGATTATGTATGAGATACAGTACAACTGATCTTTGCTCGCAAATTCAAACAACTATTCAAAAATATTTAGACAGGATTTCCCAGAGGGAGAGAATAAGATTGAACGAATGAAAAAACAATTTTAGAGAGTTTAATCTCATTCGAGAAGAAACAGTGACTAAAATGAAGGAAACAGAAAACGTAAATTAAACAATGAATCATGGTCAATGACACCCCCTACGATTGTTCTTCCTCTGCTTGTGGTGCCTTTTCTGGTTCTGGTTCTGGTGCTGTTTCTGGTGCCTTTTCTCCATCTTCTGCTGCTGCAGCAGCAAATTTCCTACTTGAGGCAACCTTGATGAGATGGTTGTAGCTTCCCTTCTCCTTAAACAACTGAGCAAAATGGTGCTTACAATACAGAATTCCATCCAATGCAGCATAAGATGAAGTTGTCAGGGAGCAACCACCATGAGAGCATTTGAAACATGACTTGTGGTATGATTCTCCCTCTACAGTCACCTGTGGCAGGGGTCGTTTTGTTGTTAATGATCAATCTATATAATGTAATCATATACCAGGACTAGCCCTGCGCTAGAATCCTTAGAATTTGAAGTATGACCATGGACATCACTGGACTCAACTTGGGAATCCACAGGACTTGCAATATTAGAGAGCTGAAGAAAATCAAAAGGGGTTGGGAGAACAAACCTTCTCCAATGGATACGCCGTTTTTTTACAAGTGGCACATTTGTCTTGAGTCCCAGAGAAAAGGAAGGAGAGCTTGCTAGGAGCCCTGGACTGTATAAGAATACAAAGAAGATTTCAGATTCAGGAAGCCATCAATTTCATGTTTTTTTTTTGTTTTTTTTATCAGACTAGTTGAACGAAAATCAAAGATGAAATAGAGAATCATGGATTACCAGCTCATTTTGCTTCTCAGATTTTCCTGTTAGATACAACATACAATTAGCCCGACAAAGAGATGATAACAGACAGAAACACACAATGAAACAGACGGTGAGAGACCTGCATGGAAGTTCTTGGTAAAGCTGCCAGTCTCCTTGAAAAGTTGCTCAAAGTGAGGCTTGCAGTAAAGGACACCATCCATGGAAGAGTAGTTACTCATCTGCAGCACATACCCAGATCAAAAAATGGTGTATAAATTAAGTTTGTATCAATTAACTCTCTCCAAGGAGGAGTAACAGAAAAGCTTGAATTAAAAGCCAGAAAACTAACCACAAGAGTTCCTTTGCAGTGGCTGCATTTGAAGCAAGACTTATGATAATCAACTCCATCTGCAGACACCAAATCAACTACATAAACAGTCTTATCACAAGCCTTGCATTTCTGCAGAGTCCCACTGAATGCGGCCATGGTTATCTCTTCAACAAGATGGGATTTTGAGAATTGAAAGAAATTTGTCTGAAAGTAGAGAATTCAATGGCAAAGCATGGAAGTTCTATTTCTCTACCCTCAGAAATACGAGATTGAAAAGAACTCCTCTATGCAAACCCAAAAGAATACAGATTTAATATAGCTTTTAACGGATTTACTGTCTTTGCAATGATGCAAGGTAGGCTAAAAGCCAAAAGTGGATGGATCAATGGGTGGAGAAGATGAATCCCACCTGTAGATTATGAACACGTTATCGAAATAGCGATTACTAAGGAAATAACATGGAAATCGACAACTCAATAATAGAATTATATCCAACTAAATTTGGGACGCGACGAATGAGAATGACGAGATTCTGACTCAGTCTCTCAGAGATGTCTGGAGCCATTCCTATTCTTGTGTTGGCAGTTAGGTTCGTTTTTCTGATGGCAATATCTTTGAAACGGATCGATAAAGGTCCAAAAGTGTCTGATAATCCCCGATTCGTATCGGTGATTCGGTATCGCATCAACATTCAGATGCTGATTATACCCGATTTGACACCGTAAACAGAATCCATTAGCTATTTGGAGATTTCTCAAATTGTCTGTTCATTTGTTTTCCGATCCTATTTTATATAATTTTTTCTCAATAAAATATTTTGTTTTTTCATATGAATTTATAATGTTTTATTTTTATGGAATGAAGTTTTCTAATTTCAATTGTTAATTTTTCTCCATTTTTTGTTGTGGTAATTGTATTATAAATTCTACAAAACATAAGAAATGAAATTACAATACAATTGAAATATGAAGATCCTTAGCCAATCCGGATAACTTGAAGTTGCAATCAAACGAACAGCCAATCAATGAGATTGAATCACACATTGAGTATTGTCTTTAGGTAATTGATGCACCTGTACCAAGGGTTCTTCGCACCACCACCTCCAAGATAAAACAACCTTCAACTAAATCTATAAATTCATGTTTTCAACTCAAATAAATAAATGAACTTTGTAAAACAAATAATGTGTGTGTGAGGAGTGTCTCTATTACACACCACATTCAAGGAAGCGTTGGGTTTATATAGGCCTAAATGGCACCTTACAACCCTTAGAATTATCAAGGCAATGAATTGGGTCATTGAATCACAATGACCCACTTCCTCACAAGGGGAAAAATCAATGGACTTGTCCCTCTTCCACTAATGTGAATAAACCCCATTGACCTAACATCCCTACTATTTGGAGAAGTAATTCTCATATTCACTTATTTGGAATGAATTGTATTTAATCCATTCAAATACCTTAACCCCACTCATGGTAAAGGCCATGAATGGTCATGAAGTTGAAATGAGAAATGAAGGTCAAGAGTTAGAATTTGAGTAAAATTCCACCTTTCAAGTAAGCCCACCTCATCACCATGATCAAAACCTTTAAGACCCATTACCAAAGTCATGAAGAGCCTCATAACCAAGGTCATAAAGGGCCTCCTTTACTCATAGTGTCTTATCTCATGGGTCTCACACACTAACAAAATAATTAAAACAAAAGAAATGCAAAAGCTAACTTTGAAACTTAATATAGATTTTAATAAAAAAACCTAACATTTTCTTACAAAAGTCTAGTTCCATTTTCTTAAGGCCTATTTGGTTACACGAGTCTGAAGACTTCAAATATCTAGAGATTTCAAATCTATGAAATAATAATTCATAAAATTAACTGTTTGATTAACTTAAATTTGCGAAAATTTCATTATAAAAAACTAAATAAGTTAAGACAGCTTGAGAGCTTCATCGTTGCTCGGTTCTAATGAACAAAAATGTTTCTTCTTTTTTAAGCAGGGTCGAAATACTCGTTTGCTTTTAGCAAAGAATCAACTATTCATGAAGCAATGGACTTTGATGAACCATAACTTACTGATGAACCATATAGCTTCGTTAATTTTTTTCATGAACTCCAGAGCACAAATAGTCACAGAAACAGATAGGGAAATTGAGCTAAGTCAGGTTCATCCCTTTCGATTATGTTCCCTTTCTCTCTCTTTATATTATGTTTTGAAAATGTTTGAATCTGAATTCAAAATTCCAGTAATTAGAGTTTAGATACTGTTTTTTGAAAAAGTGATATTAAAGGGATCAAGACAACCAATCTGCAGTTTGATTATCATCTATTCCCACATAATTAAAACGAACATGTAGAGATAAATAGACGCAGAATTCCCTCAATTATCTTGCCATACTTTTCCTCACCCTTTCAGATTCTTCTATATTCAAGATTTTAAGTCAACAGTTACCAAAAAGAAAAAAATTGTTAAGTCAACAATTATTTCAACATAAAAAGTCAATAGATTTATTGAAAACCTTCAATTAAACCACGGTCCAACATGTCGTTCCATGTCTCCCGATTTATTGTAGGGGTTCGATGAAAAATCGACTCCCTGTTTCGAAAGGTAGTTTGGGTTCATTTTGACTTGGAATTTGACTTGTAACTTAATTTGAGGTTAATAAACACATTGGTTGTGTTATTTTGACCTAAAACATTACCTAATCTAAAGTTTCTAATTAGCACATGTCCGATTATATGCGGGCAAAACTGGAAGTTCGGAAAATTTATACAAACTGATGTAAATATATAAAGAGAACACAAATACACAACTAGTAAACAGATGTACTAAAGTTTACGATTCATTATACAATTATGTTGAGTATGGCTCATGCTTCACATATTGTTGCCGGTCCCACTCCCCGGTGAGCGAGCGGGGGTCCGGGGAGGCCGCCCCAGTGGGGGTGTGGGAGAAACGCCCCTGGAGCCTGTAGAGGTCCTATGTAACTTTGGCAAAAATCGAACGAAAAATCGGCAAAAAACGAATGAAATACTATTATATATGGCGAGTGTAACGACATATCGCCGACATATAGTAAATATCGTGTCGCTAGGGGAGTCGTGTCCCCCCCAGCGATACGGCAATATATCACCGACATAGTGTACCATGAATTAAATAAAGAAGAAAGAAAAGCATGGCTCAACTTCAAAAGTAGTGAAATTTCAATCAAAATCCTCATTCATGTCTACTGTCACATAAAATCCAGATTACACTTTTACCTGGAAAAAAAAATTAAAATTCAGATTACACGTTTATGCAACTTGTATATAATTTACTATGACTTCATGTATCACTCCTCTCAAGTATGAAAAAATAACAGCAAATTGTTTTATCTTTTTAGCTATTTCGTTACTCAAACTAAAACTGGTTTATCACTATTCTTTCGCTTCTTGTTGGATGTATTGCGACTTCCTTGAGATTCCCACATAGATACCTCCAACTCTATTTCTCAGATTAACGTAATGGGTGGAAGAAATTAATTGAGTGTTCATTAGCGGTGATGAAGCTGATCAATTATCATTTAGAAGATGTATTTATACAAGATGTAAACACTAGATCTAAGTTAGTTACAGAGTATTCGAGAACCATAAACTCAAACAAAGGGCCCCTAATGAAATGAATTTGGATTAGGATTTATGAAAGCGGTATAAACCAAATTTGATAGAAAACAAAAAGCAATATGGTGACAAGGAAATGGTTTGATTGACACGTACCTATAGGTCATATTAAAGAGTTGAGATTAAAATTAAAATCAAAAAATTATATCTTTTTAACTTAACTTCAACAATTTGAAATGACTTGTAGGCACATGTCAATCATTTATAAAGAAATGGATAATCCGTTCCATTGTCATAAATGGATAGGATAATTTCAAATTGCAATGGGCAAGTGGTCTTTGCATTCCAATTGATCATAATTTAAAGTGGCAAATTAAGATGATTAGGGGTGTGTATCAGGTGTCATGGTACCTAAGCAATTTGCTGTCGGAAATTAATGAGTTGGCTAGGCGATTCCTATCGTGTTCTTTTGTCAATCATGTACACGAAGTGACTCAATGTGCAGGTTTACAATCCTCAAAGGAAATTCATTTCAGTTCTATTCTTCGACTAGATTTTTCCAACATTGTTCGGGATGATGCTAACAATAAGAAGTACATTGGTTGTAATCCATACATTTTTTAATTTTAATTAATAAAACTACCTCTCCTCCAACAACAAAAAATATTTAATTTAAAATAAGTTAGTTTTCACGTTTTTCATATGATATTTTTCATGGTTATAACATGAAGAGTTTTTCACACTACAAACTGCTAGCCAAGTGCTCTGTTCATATTAGAAAAAATGAGTGAAAGTTTTAATCTTTGTGAAATCCTGTAGTAGTTGGCACTTATAATATCACACATTAAATAAGATATATTGTGTTTACAACTTGAGATATTGGAGAAAACTAACCAACTATTATTCTGATTTTCCATATGAATTTACTAATGCTTTATTCTTATTGAATGAAGTTTCTCTCAAGATAATTGGCAAAAATATACGGACACCTCAAAATTATGTCAAATGAGCATTGACACTCCAAGATATCTCTTAAATTTGCAAGTTAATACATTCCATTAACAAATTCTCTTAAACCCGGGTTTGAAATTTTATTTTTGTAGTCAAGTGAAAATGTATTTCAAGCTCTCTAGGGTAATAATAGATGCAAAAATAGAAGAGTCTACGAGAAAAAGGCCTAAACTCTAGATAAACTAAATCTCTTTGATCTCCTAGCATTTATGAGTTAAGTAGTTGGGTTTCTTATCACATGTTCATGTTGAAATTTCCCTGTCTCTTTCTCCGTTTTTTGTCTCCCCATTTCTCTCTTTTCGTCTGTCTTTTTTTTTTCCTAACTAGTAGAAGTTTTCAGTTAAAAGAAAATAATAAAAAAAAACTTTGGTTGATGTGAGTTTTGGTGCATCCTACAAATCTGGAAGTTTTACACTAGATTCGGAACTGTCTCCCATGAATCTGGAAGATCTGCTGCGGTGAGCTTCGCTGGTTGTCTCCTATTGTTGCTGATCTCTGCGTTTGCCGCAACAACATATGGCAGTTTAGAACTGAGATCCAGCCCTGTTTACCCTTAATGAACTGTTCATCTTTCGAATCCACCACAATGACAACTTTCTCCGCAGTACGGGTGCCACCACCATGACAACTGAGTCTCCGCCTTTTACAGCGTGTTTGTCTCCGTTTTTGTTGTGTGTCTTTGCTTCTTTGGGCGTTAGTAATGGAGGGTACGTACATCATATCCATTGTGCTTAGTTGTTATTATGATTGTTACTACGCTTATTCTAAGGGTTTAATGAGCTTGACCCATCCATTCTATTGCATGTACGATAATAACTTGGTCAATTTATGCTCCTTGGTTCGGATCGAACATTGTGTTTCATGCATTTTTTTTTTTTTTGTCTGTATTTACTTTTAAGTTTATGAATGAAATCTTTAACTTCTAACTAAAGTTTTTTTTTCCCAATTCAAGACTCTTTTTTGTGTCAATTCTCATTCTCTATTGTGTTTATTTAAAAGAAATAAGTGCAAAAATTCATTATTGGTCGAGAATGAAAAATGATTTGGTGAATTTTGTCAAAAATAAATTATGGAATGAAAAATAAGTTGGGTATGTCAAAATAAAAAATTGTTAGAAAATGATAGTGAACAAGTGAAAAAAATGAAAAAAGAAAAAAATATATGATATTTACTAGGAATGAAATTTCAATGAGAATTCATGTTTCGCAACTTGCCATAACTAGCAAATCAGCGAAATTTCCTCAAATTCGTTTCTCAAATCCCAATAATTAAATATTTAAATCCCAATTCATATTATCACACGCACCCACCTACTTTTAAAATTTAAACTTCAAAATTTCCATTAATTTCCCATCTTGTCACGCTATATCAATCACGCAACCCAATTCCTATTTATCACACGCACCCACCAACTTTCAAAATCCGAACTTAAAAATTTCCCATTAATTCCCCATCTTATTAGGCTTGTCAGTCACGCAACTCAAGGGAAGCTTCTCTCTTCAAGCTTATCTCACACACGCAACCCTTTCTTCTCTCTTCAAACTTCACTGAGATTTTAAATGAACAAAAGAAGAGAAACATTGTGAGACCACCGGCGATTTAGGGTTTCAATCTAGCGTCGATATTCAACAGAATTCTAGAGCAACTCAAGAAGGAGAAGAAGGTTTGTGCATGGAAAGAGTGATAAATAATCCGTATCAACTATCAAGGCATACTATTGTGTTGAAAGTTGAAACTCTCATTTCAGTTCACCATCTACCGAACGGCTGAAATTCGGCAAAATTTCGCCGATAAATTGCACCTTGATTTTTTATAAAAGAATGTGTATTAACTATTTCATCCTCATCTTAACTATAAAATTTTAAGTAAACCTTTGCATAAATTAAGAAAATGAAATTCTTATCGTAATCCATAAAATAGACACAATGTGTATTATAGATTTTGGAGATTTTTTTATTATTTTAAATAAAAACAAGATTGATAATAAATACCAAACAATTTAAAATAATAAAAAAATTCATAATTGAGAATGATAATTGAGACAAAAAGAGCCTAAATTGCAAATGTTATTCATACTTAAATTGTAAAGATTCTCAAAATATAATTTTAAAACTTAAAATATTAGCAAGCCTTGCATTGTTGCAGAGTCCCTGAATGCTGCCATCATTCTCTTTCCAACAAAATGGGATCCTGAAAGTTGAAAGAAAATTATCATAAAAATAGAAAATTCAAATGGCAAAGCATGGAAGTTCTCAATTCCAAGTTCATGCGAGAATCCTCTGTAATCAATAATACGAAAAATGTAGTGAAACTGAGAAGCTGAAACAACAAAACCTCAAACAGAAGTGTCTGAATCTTTTTCTTCCTTTTCTCCCAGCAAGGGTGGCGAAAAAAATGGAGTAGGCTTGTGTGTTGGGGGTTTTGAAGGAACCTGTTGGACTGTTTATAATTTTAAAGGTGGAATAAGCCACAAAAATATCCCACCTGTTTACAACTTCCCCAAGGGACTTGTTAATCATAAACTATCCTACCACAAACAGTCTTGGAGTTGAACTCCAAAGAGTAATGACCTAAATATCATACCCATTCACCAACTCAAACAAAGAGTAATGGCCTAAATATTATACCCATTCACCAACTCAAACAAGATGAATCAGTTTATCGGGAAATGGATGGATATAAGTATTAATAATGACCACTATACTTCCTCAACAGATATAGGTTAACTTCAATTAGTTTCAAAGGCATGCCCATCCGCAAAACCATCCTCACTGAAAACCTAAATAAGTTCTACTCAGCTTCTTCATGCATTGATCATGTTGAACTGGAATCTGGACAGCTGCTGAGGGATGGTAGAGATAACCGGTCCATATCTCTGCAAGAAAAATAAATTAGACATGTAAAGAAGGAAGGTTGAAATTATGTATTAAAATTACAGCCAAAAATTTCCTACACCAGCAATTCTAAAGAGTTTCTCTAGACCAATTTTATAGGTGGGTTGAGAGGAGAAAGGGAAAGCTTCTAGCATATGTATGTCTTGAGGTCACCAAACCTCTACAGTCGCCTAACCCACCACCACTGAAAATTGCAGTTTTGAGTGTTCTACAATACCAAGTATATAATCAAGACAAAAAGTGAAGTAAAATAAAATACCTCTCCAGAGGCAGGAAGAGGGGACAGATTAGCAGTGACACTGCCTGACTTTTCACATATCAAAAAGTGTAAAATCTACTAAGTTTATAATATTTCCATAACGGAAACAATACGGTGGCAGATGAGCATTTTCTGCGTTCACAATGACACCATAGATTCTCCTATGTGAGCATTTGGTCACTATATTATATGATGCACTGCAATCCATCGCTTTGCTAAAGAAAGTCCTATTGTCATTTTTTTATTGCAGATGAACACACCAGAGTCCAGAGTGTTGGTTTTTCTTATAGCTAGGACAAGCATAGGTAACAAAACAAAAGGGGAATGGCAAGGGCTGTATTGTCAATTTACCTGAACATTATCATAGAGTTCAAACAGTGGAACAGCTAGCAGTTTCAAATTTTTTGGAACTGCAAAGTACTCCCTCTCGGACAAGTGAACAAGGAAAAGCTTCTTACATTCCTGTAGCATCCCTTCTAGAGTCAGCACAAATCCAAAACATCACAACATGAGAAACTTCACCTACTTTTTCAGGCTTCAACTTTGCATTACCTTTGGTTTAGTGATATGGGGAGGGCAGTAAGGGTACATTATGGTTTCAAAGTTTGGCCTCCACCAGACAGCAACACACTCCCCAATCTGCAACACAATAGAAGCAATAAATATAAATAGTCTGTTTGAGCTACCTGGTCCATATGAAGACTAATTCTAACAAGATTTGTATTCTAGAATTCATCAAAGATATAGAGTCTACATCCTATGGGATGATAATCTTTTGTTTCTTTCTTTGCCCCTCCTTTTGTTTTGTTTGTTTTTCTTTTATACATCTCAAAAACCAAAGATTCACCAACAAAATCAAGAAGGCAAACAAATGTGCAATTTGGCACCCCCCCCCATTGTTGATTAAAGTAAACGATGATCTAGAACCCTAAAAAAGATTATCAAAAAAATACCTGCCAATCTGGCTGAAGGGTTGAAGAATTGGCAGCAAGTTTGCTTGACAGTTTCCTTTTCAAACCCTCAATTTCTGTGGAGCAATACATGAGCTTCATTAGACAGAGTTACACAAACCCAAAACCAAAAAAGAACAATACAATCAAAATCCCTTCCAAAATGAATGACCGAAAGAGAGTAGCATATTACCATTTTCTCCAGGCTTTAGACGCCCACCAGGAAGCTTACAGAAAGTGTTTCCAATTTGCAGAAGTAGGATATGAGGATGGTTATGCTCCTGTACCTGTAAGAAGTCAGACAGACACAAAAAATGTAATAGGTTCAATGTCTGTTTGCAATTAAATAGCAAAAAATCTGTAAAGTCAGCCCACCTCCAAGAAATCAGAAAATTTATTTTCAAGCAGAACTATAGAAGAAAGAAGTAGCAAAAGTGATAGGAATACTCATCGACATCATCAATACTCATTGGTATGGAAGCCTGGATAAAAATGCCTTTACCCTTGAGATAACAAATCTAGGAAATCCTTTTCCCATTCCCTCAAATAAGAAGCTTCTATAGAATTTGCAGAGAGGTGGATGATGAGGGGAGATCTAAGAACAAATTATGTACAATGATACTCTAAGGTTTTCTCCTCCCTAATTGCCACAATGTCATAGAAGCCAAAAGTTTGAGTGCCAAGTTATATGTCATGTGACGTTATTAAGACATCAATATGCCATGTAAAAATTAATCTTATAATTTATAGTAAACTCAAAAGTGGAGTGTGGGCAACAAAGGCTTGAATCCAGAAACAGCCTCTATGAAAAAGCAGGGGTGAGGCTGCATAATTATGACCTTCCCCAGACCCTGAAGAGGTTGGAACCTTGTGCACTGGTACTCCCTATGGTAGACCCAAACAACGCACTAAAAATTACAAGATTGTTCCCCAAATCTGAAAATATCATGACCTCGACTAGGATCTCACAGCATTCAGTCAAACCATCCTGCACATTCTAAGTCCAGCAATCCTAAATAACTAAGCTGAATGCCTCAACCCAAACTAATATTTTACAAGAATATCTCAATTTCATTCTTTCAGATGCCGAATTTTAGGTTTCAAACACCATCAATGTCTCATCATGGACTTGAAAGAAAGTTTGTCTCAATCTAATATGCTCCAGACACCTTTACTCCAATAATGGCAGCAAGTAACACAATACAAAATTAATACATGTATTCATACAAACAAGGGAAGCAGGGAAATCCTAAATTTTAAGTTCAACCTAACTTTAAAGACTACCACCAGTTCTTAGGTATGCCAAGCCCCAACCCCATAGTTAATGCAATTGTAGAGCATATTTTCCAAGTATAACATAAGCCTTTGTTAGAACAAATACCTCAAAATAGCGAATCGGAAAAGAAACAAAAACACACGGAGATTTAATGTGGTTCATACACCGATGTGGTATGCTACGTCCATGGACAAAGAATCAGAGTTTTTCTACTATGTAGAAGAAGAACAGAAGGAGATTTCACAACCTGTCGCCAAGAACAACGTTACAAAAACTCTCACCCAAAACCCTAATCGAAAATCTCTCAATAATGTGGTAGGTGAACATAAGATACATATATAGACTCCAATCAGGTAAACAAGTCGACCCATCGGGTTGGAGCCCCTGCACCTCCTCCACAAACCGAGATTAGCAATGGGCTCCCCTCCGCTTCCACCACAGATCTCCACAAACGGGTCACCCACCAAAATATTTCAATGCAGGTCCATCTTTGAAATTGGGTACAAAAATTCGGGTCAAAATATAACAAATCTCCACCTTGACTTGAATTCTCTCACAAAGTTGAATAATCTTCATCTTCTCCAAAAGCCCCCTCATGGGCTAAGCACTAATGCAACCAACTCCAATCAAGTCTAAGCAATGCTTGAACTTGCCAGTACATAATGGCTTTATCATCAACTAGATTGTCTTCTGTACCAATCTTCAATTCCTGGATATTGCCTTCAACAACTACCTCTCTAACACAGTGATACCAAACATCAATGTGCTTCGTCCTCTCATGATACATCTGTTCTCTAGTCAAGTGAATAGCTATTTGGTTAGAGGCTTGTTTGGAGAACTCAGCATGGTTCAGGAGGTGACTGTTGTCCATTGTGATAGTATTTGTTATGTTTTGACCCGAATTCTTGTACCCAATTTGGAAGATGGACCCGCACAAAAATATTTTGGTGGGTGACCCGAATCACCCGTTTGCAAAGATCTATGGTGGAAGTAGAGGGGAGCCCACTACTGATCTTGGTTTGTGGAGGTGTGGGGGCGGAGCCCCCGTGGTACGGTATGATCCAACCCGACCCGACCGAATGGGTCAAACTATATATATATATATATATGTTCGCCTACCACATTATTGAGAGATTTGGAATTTTCGATTAGGTTTTGGGTGAGAGTTCTAGTAATGCTGTTCTTGGCGATTGATTGTGAAATCTCCTTCTGTTCTTCTACATAGTGGAAAAACTCTTCTTCCTCATTCGTGGACATAGCATACCACATCGGTGTATGAACCATGTTAAATCTCTGTGTGTTTTTGTTTTTGTTTCTTTTTCGATTTGCTATTTTGTGGTGTTTGTTCTAACAACCTTCTAGGTAACCAGACTATGAAAACCAACTACAACATTATAAAAAAGAAATAGAGTGATAAAAACACAATATCTAGCCCGGTGAGTACAACTGGCACTTCAGAATAAGTGCCCACAAGGAAAATTTTGGATTAAGAATTAAATTTCCTTAGAGGCAGTCATTAGTAATGAGTTAATAAATAAAAAGTTGATGAATTCTAACAGAAAGTGCACTTCAAAGTTAGTACAAAGTAGTTGTTCATCCATTCCAAGCCAGAGCTGCATTTTAATCAAGATGAAAGTGACTGATTTTAAGCAAGGAAGTCTATTTCGGATGGCTTTGAACAATAAAATTGATGAACTGACTTATTAAAACATGAAGTCATTCACACGGATTATATTGATTAATAAATTAAATGCGGGCAATTGGAAACACTTAGGCGGTTACAAATAGGTTATATATTTTAGTAACCACCGCATAGTGAGTAAGTAAGGAGTAATCATCGCACGGCGAACCGAGAAACGGGGCCCATCTCCCCTCTTTGAATCGCAGGCTTAGATTTTCTTCTTTGCTAGTATTTGATCTTCATTCCATTAATCCACGGCATTTGGGTTGTGGATATTATTCCCCGGATTGAGGAACTCGCGGAAACCTTTGGTGGTGGACGAGAACGGGATCTAAACTTCGGGAATACTCAAGTAAGGGAAGCGATCGGTAAGGAATTTTTCCCCATCAATTAATTGAATTGAATTACTTTTGACGAACCAACATTGGCAGAGCCATTGGTTCCCACGTTTATTGTTCCTCCCCATTGTTTAATTTTATGTATGGATCCAATGGGAGGATCAGGGTTAATACGAAACCCATGGGAGAATTGATAGGGTTTTGGAAACCTTTAATTTTGATTCGGATCCGAGTGGGAGGATCGGAATTCTCCTAATGAAGATTTGCAGAATTGATAATTCAGATGATAATTTTGTTAATAATTATTGTTGGATTTTTTCATGTGTTTTTGGATGAATTTTTGTAAGAAAAAAAAAGGATTTCGTTTTTTGAAAAATTCGTCAAAAAAAAAAAATCGTAAATGGGGAATTGACGCGACGAGGAGGACGAGAAGGTGAGCCACCGGATCCGTTGGTCACGAAGGACGGATGGAGAAGGTGAGCCATCCGGAACCGTGGCAGAGCGACGGACTCTCGGATGGGCGCCATCCGGAATCCGTTGGTCACGAAGCGGACGGACCTCGGACGGGCGCCGCCGGAACGCGGCACGAGCGGAAGGACTGCCGCCGGTGAGGGACCGCGGGGCGATGGATTCCGGATGGAGAGCCGCAGAACGAGAGACGGATTGCGACGGGATCGCTCGAACCGCGAATTTTTGTCCAATTTGAATGTGTTTATTTATGGACACAGGCTCCAACATGTGATGTTTGAGCATTAAGGGCCTAATGGGGCCTAGTGGGAGCGAATGAGGTAGAAGTGTGTGTGGAACCACCCATAGCTTTAACATGATTGCATGTTTTATTTTGATAAAACTATTTTTATTTATGGGTCTATCAATCAGTTTCTGCGGAATGAAGTTAGTGTATAAGTCAGTGGGTTTGCATGAGAATTTGATTGAATGTTTTTTAGCATCTCTTTTGGTTTAAGTGCTTATCCCATAGGTTGACTATGCTAGTCTGATTTTTGTTGCATGAGTTGTATTTTATGCTAAATTTATTGAACTCATCTGATGTAATATCTCTAGAAAAATGGCTGCACCAAGAGCATTGTGGACCTCACTAAAGGAGATAAGCTGAATGAGAGGAATTATGACCTTTGGCACCGAAAGGGCAATATCTCCTGGAAGAGCGGGATATGCAGAGACCATAAACGGACAGAACCCACCGAGGAAGGAGCACAAGGCGGAGGGACCTTGATATATACAATGCTTGGAAGAGGAAAGACCGGGTAGCCGGGATTACAATCCGAGCCCATGAGGGATGACTTGATGCTTCGTATGAGAAGCATAGGGACTGCAAAGTCTTTGTGGGAGGCTGTGAAGTTCCGGTGTGGAGGGACTTCCACCACAAGAGGCGCCAGCCGGACTCACTTGACGGTTATAAGATGCGCCAGGGTCACACCACGAGGCGAAGATATAACCATCAGCAAACATGATTAGTGAGTGAGCGCAGTGGGCGCGAAGACCGATGAGGAGCAAGTCTCCAGTCATCGAGTCATGCCAAAGACTGGGAGCATATGAAGATCTTCGACTCATGCCGATGAGGTCAAGACTTTCGATCAAGCCGCCAAGCACCTGAGCTTGATGAGGATCGGATGTTGGCCGATACCCCTCAACCGATGTATTTCTGGTGAAGCTAGCACTAGTAAGGGTGTAGGCTTCAGCGCAAAGAGAGAAAGCTCAACCTCGGCGGTCCAAGCAAAGTAACCGGGGTGGGAACAAAAACAAGAGTGGGCCCAAGCGTTCAAGGGGGACTAGTCTTGGCAAGAAGAAATCAGCTTTGATTTGCTTCAAGTGCCGAAAGCTCTGGTCATTTTGCTCGTGATTGCACCGAGCAAGAGGTATGTCTTGTGTGTTATACCCATCTTGTTATGTAACAAGTTCTACTATGCTTCTGAACTAAATCCTTTGTGGATTGTTGATTCAGTGCGACAGAACACATAACAAGGGAACGCTCGAGCTTCGTGGAATACCGTCGTATTCCAAAAGGAAGCAAAAGGATAACGATGGGGAACAGCTCAGCGTGGAGGTTCATGGCATAGGCACATGCAAATTAGTTTTGCGAGGTGGCGACGCTGTTACTCCATGTGTCTGTATGCTCCGGACATTCGGCGAAATCTTGTTTTTCGTTATTTATCTTTTAAGACATGGTTTTAGAATTGTATTTGAAAACAATTCTTTGGTTTTGTATCTGGGTGATACAGTTTATGGTTATGGTTTTCTTGATAATGGTTTCATTGTATTGGATACAATTGATTATTCATTTAATTCTAGTAATGCTTTTGTTTGCCAAAATACGTGTGTATTGATTCTAATTTGTGGCATGCTAGACTAGGACATATTGGCTTAGATAGGATGAACAGGTTGGCAAGAGAAGATCTCTTAGGCCAAGGTTCACTATCCGATTTGCCAACGTGAGTCATGTCTAGCAGAAAAGCAACTAGAAAACCATTTAAAAAGGCTTTGAGAGCCTCTCTTCCTTTAGAACTTATCCATTCGGATGTGTGTGGACCCATGAATGTGCATACTAGAAAAGGACAGTCATATTTCATCACATTCATAGATGACTATACAAGGTATGGTCACATTTATCTAATTTCTCATAAGTCGAAGCTCTGGAATGTTTTAAGAAATTCATGAGCTTGGTTGAGAATCGTTAGATAAAAGGATTAAAACTCTTAGAACGGATAGAGGTAGAGAGTATCTCTCCGATATGTTCAAAGGGTTATGTGATGAAAAGGGATATCTAGACAACTTACTATTCCAGGGACTCCACAAAGAAATGGGGTTGCTGAGAGGAGGAATAGAACCTTGCTAGACATGGTGAGATCCATGATGGCGCAGCAAATCTACCCATCTCTTATTGGGGAGATGCTTTGTTGATCAGGCCTATATCCTCAACAGAGTTCCAACCAAATCGGTTCCTTCCACACCATATGAGTTGTGGACCGGAAGGAAGCCAGATTTGAGTTACTTGCGCGCATGGGGATGTGCAGCATATGTTCACTCTACTTCTCACCAATATGGAAAGCTTGGACCCGGAGGAAGAAAGTGTATCTTTGTGAGATATTCGAACCCTCAAAGGGCCATGTCTTCATTGGACTAGATGAGAATGAGAGGAAAACGGAACTTGAGTCTAGGGATGCAACATTCTTGAAGAATGATTTTCCATCTCTTTCAGGAGTTAACAAAGAATCATCGGAATTCTTTGAGATACAAGATAGTGGTCTTGTCACTCCAGGGATTCGGATTTCGGATAATGAACCCGGGGTTCATCCGGAAGATCCTAGTGGGAGTGGGAGTGCAGATGTGATAGCTACCTGAGACGGTGAGCAATCGACATGCACTTGCGCCGTAGTAGGCGCGGGCTAGTTCTTCGTCGACGTTTCGACATAGAGGATGAAGCCTACATGGTAACTCCCGAAGAGATTGACTGTGAGATGATTTCAGTCGATGAGCATGAACCAAAGAGCGTGCGGGAAGCCTCTTGCGGGGTCAAGCTCAAAGGAATGGTTAAAAGCAATAAAGGAAGAGTTGGAGTCGATGAAAGTTAATCATGTCTGGGACTTGGTTGACTTGCCGCCGTGCCGAAAGGCGATTGGGAACAAGTGGGTTCTCAAGATCAAAAGAAAGGCGGATGGATCTATCGAGAGATTCAAGGCTCGCTTAGTGGCTAAGGGCTACACCCAACGAGAGGGCGTTGATTATGAGGAAACTTTCCCCCGTGGTTAGTTTGCCTCAATTCGCCTCATACTAGCCATTGTTGCTCGTTGGACTTGGAGCTTTATTAGATGGATGTAAAACCGCTTTCTCAATGGAGAACTTGAGGAAGAGATCTATATGGATCAACCTCAAGGCTTTGAAGCACATGGACTGAGCGCAAAGTGTGCAAGCTAAGAAGTCCAATATGGCTTAAAGCAAGCATCTAGACAGTGGAATGTGCGCTTCCACCAAACTATGATGGAAAATGGTTTTCCATGCTGAGGAAGACCACCGTGTTTACACCAAGAGATCGATAATAATTATGTCATTCGACACCGTACGTAGATGACATACTTATGGCTAGCAATAGCAAGGAGCTATTGGAAACCATTCAGAAATGGTTGTCCTCCGTATTTGATATGAAGGACATGGGTGAAGCAAGCTATGTGCTTGGTGTCAAGATTGTCGAAATAGGCAAAAGAGATTACCGGGTTTATCTCAAGAGACCTATATTGACAATGTCTGACGAGATACCAAATGCACAACCGCAAACCAATTGATACCCAGTGGAGAAGGGTTTGCATTTGAGCCTGATATGGGTCCTAAGACTCAGAGGAGAAAACCAAGATGGAAAGAGTTCCATATTCCGGGCGGTGGGTAGCCTTATGTACGCTATGATGTGTACTAGGCCGGATATTTGTTATGCGGTGGGTTTGGTTAGTCGGTACCAATTAAACCCAGGCATAGAGCACCGGAAAGCGACCAAGAGGATATTGAGATATCTCGGAGGAACGAGTAACTACATGTTGTGTTACCAAGGATCGGATTTGCGGTTAGTTGGCTATAGTGATGCCGACTGGGCTGGAGACATCGATGAGCGCAAATCAACCTCTGGATATGCTTTCGCTGAATGGCGGGGCCATTTCGTGGTGTAGCAAGAAGAAGCAGGCTTGTATATCCTCTCGACCATGGAAGCCGAGTATGTGGCATGCTCACGCGGCTCAAGAGGCTGTTTGGTTAAGGAGATTCCTTCGACATACGGGATTGTGATGACATCCAAAGAGGCTGCCCTTGTCTCATGTGATAGTACGGCAGCTCTTAGCTATGTCAAGGACCCCAAGTATCATGGGAAAACCAAACATATACAATTGAGATATCACTTTGTTAGAGACATTACATCAAGAAAGAAAGTTGTACTTAAGCACATATCTACTAGTTTGATGGTAGTGACCCTCTTACCAAACCTATAGCCAAGGATGTTTTATTTCTCATGTAAAATCCTTGGGCTTATGAGATTGTGACTTATTTTTTGTCGAGACTTTCTTATTAATGAGTAATATGAGTTCATTCCAAGATTTATTCTTATTCACTTTCGTGTGATTGTGTTTCTTCTAGCATAAAACAACATATGTCAATAGGCAAGAGAATGACTCACTCACACGAGCATTCGCCTCCGGCACCTTGAGGCGAGCAGAGATGAGACGGATTGTGAATGACTTTGTGTAGGTCAATTCATAATCATGATGTCGCCTTGATTTGGAATCAAGATGAGTTTCTCTATTGTGAAGAGAATCGACATGAATGTTCCCACTATTCATGTTGCCTATAGAGCAGTGAGTACTTTATGTGGCGCTAGGGTGGCGACAATAAAGTAACTCGGGTTAAAGCAAGGGGTTGCGACGGACTAAGACCGTATGGTGTTGAGATGGACATACGTTCTATTGTATATAGAATGCTCCACCATAGCACATATATCATACTATGTGTGCTTAGCGATCATTGGAAATGAGAGGATGGATCCCGCTCCTCTCATGTGTGAGTCCTGGACCTTATGGTCCATTAGTGTTCTTAGTGACTTTCGACGACATCATGAAACGAAGGGTTGATGTGGCTACTTTGGGGTGTTACCTATGGTCATGATAGATTCGACCTAAAGGGGCACTACGGAAAGGAGTCAATCCCGAGTGTAGTGATGGTCTGGCGAAAAGGAAAGGTTTGATTCAACCGCACCTAAAAAGTGTTTGGCGCCAACCGTATGTGTTACAAGTAGTAAACATTTTAAGGACAAGAAGGTGATCTCTCGAGGGATCGAGATACCTTTAGTCCGGTGAGTTTGAATAAACCTAGGACACCGTGTTATACTAATGCTTATTTGATTTGTTTCTATGAGTGATGTGCCATTCCGCCTTCCCGGGAAGGTTTCTAGTTTGGGGCTCACGCGTGGCATATCACCGGTCGCACAACCCATTTTGCCGATGACTTATGGATATTAGTGTCCGGGACACGGGTGGTCTATGTATCGGGATACATAGTGAAGAGATCAATATATATGTATATCGGGATATGCATGTGTGTCCGGGACACAAGAGGTCTATGTATACGGGATACATAGCAGAGAGATTGAATGTGTATATCGGGATATACAAGTGTGTCGGGACACATTGAAGATTAACACTTGCCCTTGTGCAAGTGGGAGCTGTTGGAATTTATTAATTTGATTAATAAATTAAATGCCCAAGGGCAATATTGGAAACTCACTATTAGGGCGGTTACAAAATAGGTTATATATTTTAGTAACCACCGCATTAGTGAGTAAGTAACGGAGTAATTCATTCGCACGAGCGAATCTCTGAGAAACGGCGGCTCCATCTCTCTCTCCCTCTCTCTTAGAATCGCAGGCTTAGATTTTCTTCTTTGCTAGTATTTGATCTTCATTCCATTAATCCACGGCATTTGGGTTGTGGATATTATTCCCTTTCCCTGTGATTGAGGAATCTCGCCGGTAAACCTTTGGTGGTGGAACGAGAACGTGGATCTAAACTTCCGCTGTGAATACTTCAAGTAAGGGAAAGCGAATTCAGGTAAGGAATTTTTTCCCCATCAATTAATTGAATTGAATTACTTTTGACGTATTACCAACAATCACGATCATGATGAAAATTCATAAGAGAAATATGAACATGAGGAAATAGAAAGGGAGAAAGAAAAGAACTCCAACTACAAGATACACAACACGTTCCATAAATTTGGTAGAGATGTAAGGTACTGACCAGTAGAATTGCTTCGACACTTGTCCTCATGCCTTCTTTCATGTAGCTGTTAGCCCAGCAAGAAGCAAGTCTAGTAAATAACTAATCAAACCACAATATCTTTATACAAGTCATGTTACTGTCAGGTCAATTACACTGCAATGACTGTATGATTAGATCTAACCCCATATACAATGCTTTCATATCCTTTTGGAATCAGTGTAAAATGGAAGTAAATCACATGTAAGTCCTCAGCAGGCACACAGAAAGATTATCCGGACTTATGCCAATATTGCAAAAATGAAATCTTCACTGTAACATTTACGTCTAAGCCAACATAAAGGAACACTACCGAGTTCAAATTATCAACTACGGAAGCCAATGAAAACCATGGACATATGACTACCAGATGCAAGATATTCTAAGTTGGTTTTTTTTCCGCATGATTTCAGATTTCTTAAACCCTAAAGATTTTGATCTTGATTTGATACATAAACAACCAAACAAACCCCCAGGCAGAAGCAAATACAGAAAGACAAAACCCTACAAAGGAAGTGAAATCTACGGATTCCAGTGTTCCATTACAGCATAATTGCCGTAAAGGGAGTGTTAGGGTTTTTCACTTTCTTACTCGTGAAATCTTCTTTATACAAAATTTCCAGTTATTCACGAAGCAAGAAACTTACTTGACTTTCATTCGAGCAAGACGATCAGCAACTGAAGTATCTTTCTCCATCTTTGGTTCTTTCGTTCCGAAAGTATAACTCGAGAGAGGGTATGTATTCACCAAGGGCGTAATACTCGAAACCATCTTTCTTGCTGTCTCGACTCTCGACTCTCTTCTTCCGTGCCGCTGCTTCTACCAGTTCCAGAGCTCCTTCCACCTCGTGCTGGGTTCTCTAGAATTCGCTTCCCGCAAGAAAACTGCTTAAGAAATTTAGATTGTAAAACCGAGACGATCCGTTGAATCGGTATCTTCCCTCTTCTTTTATCCTTTACAGACGTTCAATGGGAATCTCTGTCGCATGGGTTCACGCCCAGTCCCTAGAATGTTCAGTTAATATAAGATCGTTTGAATTGAATTTCTGTGCGTTTAAGCAAATCTTTGTTGGGCTTTGTCAAATTGGGCCTCATTTTCTAGCTGTGGAAGAAGCCCATTTTAAAGATGAGCCGGAATAACTTAGCCCGAATAATTAGGCGGACTTGTTTCTGCTATATTGGTGGGCCTTTAGAAATGGTGTATAGGGTTGTAGGTTGTGAAGAAATTAAACCAAATGGGCCTTAGCGCATATTAAATTTCAATAAATAAAAAACTGTTCACAAAATATAATCGAATGGTTGTTTAGTTGGTAATAACCGGCACCTCTTAGTGAAGATGTTACGGATTTGACACTCCCTGTGGTATATGTAATAATCCTCAACCTCTAGTATAAAACTACCAATTCTCATAAATAAAAAAATCATAAATTTGACTAAGATTTGAAAATGATCCATTTAAATAATGATTCTTAAAAAAAATGATAGCAAAATATAAAAGAAATTACAAACACAAGTTAAGTTTGATGGTTGAATAAGTGACTGTGAAATTCGACATGTGATAAAAGAAATTTTTCTCTCTAGTTTTATGGTTGAATAGGTGACGGTGAAATTCGACATGTGACAAAAGCTTTTTTTCTCCATACTGGCATAATTTGAGTTATAATAAAATTTTGAATTTATGTGTAATAATTGAAATTGTCACATCATCCTTTTGCGTGCTAAAAGTTGTTCTCAACACAAATAATAAATCATAGACTCGTGAATATCAAGTAAATGAGTATACTATACATACATATGTAGTGATCAATCAAGACCTTTTTTTCTTATTTTCTTTTAGATATTAGTGTATCTACAATTGTCACATCATGCTTTCGAAGCTAGAATTTATTGTCGGTCCAAAGAAAATACTTGACATGCTAGTGTAGACTAAAGGAGTAGATTTTATAGGTGGAGACCAATCATGCTATTTTCTAGATATTAGTACACATTAATAAAACTTAATGTCGATTTAAACATAACACTTCAAACAAGTGATATAATAAGGGAATAGTGTTTATGAAAGAGCTTGTCCATAAAGTATCTATAAATGATTCACGGCCTACTTATTTATGCTTCATTAGAAGCTCCAGTGAGGAACGAAAGTTTTATAAGAAAGTCATTGTAAAGTTCATCAGTCCATATGTTTGTTTTAACACAATAAAACCACCCTAAAAAAAAAAAATCACATATTTATAACTAGCAATAACTTCCATACAAATATTCTTGTATTTTTTTGGTGATATAAAAACTTCCACTTGCAAAGTTGCTTAAATTTGTTGACAAGTAAAGGAAGTCATAAATTGTTTCAATAACTGATCTCTTTGGTAGAAACTTCCTACTCTATACAGAATCCATAAGGCTAGTTCACCAACACCTAGAGAATAATCCTAATTAATCTGACCTGTTAAACAGAAGCCATATCCATTTCATCTAATAACTAAAACTTAAAATAAACTGTATTGATTGTCTAAGTATGTCGTTTACTCCATTATTTATAGGGCATAAATAGTAATCTTCAATAGTCTTGTTCAGCATCTCTACCCTAAAAAAAATTGTCTTGTTCAGCAAAAAAGATAGGGTGACCTCAGAATTTTGTCTTCGAAACAGCTACTTGGACCCGTTAAAGTAGCCTAACAACTCAATATTATGATATTACAATGATATGTTGCAAATCTTTTAATAATCTCTCAAGTTGTTTTCAATAAGGTTCTTTCTTTATTTTTTCTAAGTAAATAACTTGGAGAAGTAAGCGTTTGTCAAGAATGTAATTAATTTTAAAACATAATTCTGTCTCTATCTCTCTCATTATTTGCATTGTTTTTGTTTGTTAGGTAGGGAGTTATTGTTGTTAAAAAGGCGTTCAGTACTATAAAGATCTTCAAAGTAAGAGAGCATGCATTGAACACGAAATGTTGGGGGAAAAAAATTCATTATTTTCTTATCAATATGATAGAAGTTTCAAGTCTCAATATTTTTCTGGGAATGTTAATAAACCACATGAACCATGTGAAGGCAAGGCAGTGTAATCTTTTCTGGGTAGGCACCAGAATCCATTGTTTATACTGTTTACACCCACAGAGACCAGAAGGAAAAAAAGGAAGGTTGTTATTTGTTAATGAAGGTCCGAAGAAAGAGTATTTGCATTAGAATAGAAATTAGTTAGTATTTTGAAGACTTTGGATTATTTTATGTGTTTTCAACCAGACTTGTAAACTTCATTTCTTGTAGAAACACGCTATGAAAGCCTATTTGAAGTGTGTTTAATGGCTTCAATGAAACCCAAATTGGACTTTTATCTTAAGCCGACTGATCAACCTAACTGTAACGTAGAAAACAAATCTGCTTAGTGTTGTTACCCTAATCAAATGTTTGATTAATTTAAATCTTGGGTTTAGTAAATCGTTTATTGCTCCATACATGCATGGTTTAAAATGTTGCTTTATCCAGATTGATTTATATAAACCCTATTGATATGATAACGTATGCATCTAGCTAATGGGCTCCTCTCCAAAGACCGCTTCTTCCCACTTGATTTTCTTGTAATTATGTTAACTGCAATTGGAGGTTTGAGCTCTTCTTGATTATACTTGTTGATGCTTATCTTAAACCACCAACCATGGACCATTCTATCATAATTAATGACCCAATTACTCATGAGAGTGGTTAGGTCTCGAGTTATTGTGTTAATCAAAATTTCATCAAAGTTTCATTGAGTATAGATTATTTGTAGAACATTGCCGACACTGATGGCTAGAATTATCACACTTAACTTGATTCATGTAATGAAAAATGGATACCGATAAAGATTTTTGTAGTTATTGATTAGTGCAAGGGGAATCAAAAGGGTGGCCATGAGAATCATTTGTTGTTTTCTTAGAATTATTGGTCTTCTAAGGCTGGTTGTAGGGTTCCCTAATAAGAAAAAACAATCCTAATTAAACAAATTAATGTATATATACTTTCATATGCACCAACCTCAATTCTCACATGATGGTTTCATGCACTGTTTCACCATGAAATGATACAAGCATCTAAGGCTTTTGCTTCACCGACACCATAGAAATGTGTATTGTACAGTTGTTCCAGTATATGTGTTCCAAGCACAGTAGACACTCAATCTGTAAAGAATTATTAGATTTAATTATATTTTAATTTTTAATTAATGGTCTAAATAATTACATCACCAGCTAACGTGGCAGAATAGATGCCTTGTAATACAAACAAATTAAATTACCTAATCCTTCAACTTGTGGCTGCACCTGCTGATCTATTATTCTTTTTCCTTGTCAAAGACGAAATACATTAGAAGATGTAGACTGAGAGACAAAGTCTAGATTCTAGAACCAATTGGTTAGGAATTATTTTTTTTTTCCCACAAAAAATGCTATTTTCTCTTTGTACCATATTAATAAAATAATAAAAATAGAGAGGGAGACTTATACTGGTTAGGTGGCAGGCACAGACTTGTTTTTGTAAAAACTTATTTTGTTGTGCACACAGTAGTGCACATATATACTAAATGGTTGGCTGAGAAAACAAAACAAATGCAAGATTATTGACACGTAATTTTATTTAACACTTGGCAGAATGTAATTGAACTCAAGCACATCACGTGGTCATTTTTCAGGAAATACAAATCACCACGTGTCAATTTTGGATGGTATGGTTTCACGTGTATTACATATACACCTCATTCCTTTCTTTTCAGTTATCACTGTTTGAGGTCGTAGTTTAATATTTGTTTAAATTCCTACCAAAAAAACAAATTTATTTTCTAATAAAACACAAAAAAGTTAATAGAATATGCAATATGTCCCCATTTATAATTCAAACAATATTTTATTATATTTGAATATATTATCTCGGGGTTTCTAATTGACCAAACAAGCCTTTGAGAAGAAGCCTTTATTTTGATTGGAAGACTTTCAATTTTCCTCTACCGAACCCCTTTCTCCCCCTCGAATGAAAATAATAACAAGCATATGATTGAAGTTACTCTACACATAATAGTTTATTATTTTAGGAATTTTAATACTGATATTGGTCTATTTTACAGAATAATCAATATTTATTTTGGTTTCCCTTCACTCACTTTTGCTTATTATAACAGTAAAAATTAAGATTTCTTTTCCTAAGAGATGGCGGAATGTGTGAAGTGATGAATGTTCGAATTCGAATTTAATACATTTTTAGTTTTACTATCTCTATATCGAAAGGTGTCAGTACTATGCCAGAAGCACATTCATAGATGTTGAATGTTCGTTAAGACCATCTAGTGGTTCATTTAAATTATTTCTATCATCATCTAAAGTAAGGGCAGAGCCACCCTAGGGCTAGTGGAATTGTTTCCCTCGAACCCTCTTTTCATGTGTGAAATAATAATACTTGCCTCCCCCCTCCTCCCAAGTTGAATAAATTTTTTAAGAATAAAGACAACAGGTTGAAAAGTCATTGTGTTTTGTGTGAAAGCCAGTATTTCTCCCACCATCACCTCCCCAACCTCAAAACTGGAGAAAATTTATAATCATAAAAACAATGGATAGAAAAGTCATAATGTTTTTTATATGAAATATCTGTACTTACACTCCCAAAAAAGAAAAAATGGACAAATATTTTTACGATAACGACAATGGATAAAAAAACGATGTGTTTCGTATGAAATCTCAGTAGTTAGCTCCCTTGATGTTAAATCTTGACTTCGACCTACTCCAAAGAGGAGCAAGAAAAAAGAGGAGGGGGGGGGGGGAATTCCTTTCACATTAATGTAGAAGAAGTATAAGCATACTAGTGTTAATCACTCCTTGGTATTCACTATCACATTCCACATAGACATTTAACCTGTTTTGATTACAACAAGTAACATAATTAATGGATTATTACCAACTACGAAAGGATCTAATGCATATTGAGTAATAAGAATACATTTGGTAATGTTTATGAAAGGAGCTTAAATTTTAAATATATCATAACTGTAAGTCACATCATCTGGTCCAATCTACTCATGGGAAATTTTGCATTTTATATACTATCTACTAGTGACTAGATATCATTTTCAATTTCAATAGATTTTATAATTTAATTGTTATGTAGTATTCATTTTGGTAGAAATTATTGTATAGTATTAATGGTTTATACCTATCAAGCTCTTTGAATTCGCTTTATTTTATCAAATATGTCTCTTCCCATTGAATCTATATTGAGAATGGGAAGTCAATATTTAGGAATTTTCCGTTAAATTTTGGGTATGTCAACATTTTAAGATTTGGTAACATTCATTGTATTTTATATTTTCTTAATTTTTTTTTCCTTAAATTCTTCATTTCAGATAGAATATTGTTTTACTTTATTTTAAAGCTTAGCTTCTGTTAGATGACAAAACAACATTAAATTCATAAATTCATAACATTTGGCATGTACATCAAAATATTTGAGTTTTACAATTTAAAACTTAGAATTTGGTATAAGATTGATCTTCATCAAATTGATTTGCTTTTTATCCTAATCATTTTGGTGTAGGTTTTTGTAGAATGAGCATAATAAAGATCAATATAGACGATCAAATTAATAAAGATCAGTATCTAAGTTTGTTAAGGGCATTATGTGTTTTAGCTTGTATTATACTTTATGTATAGTAATGTATAGTGTCAGTACATTTTAGTTGTTATACCTTGTAGCTATTCTTGGTATCCTATGTGAACAAACTATAATCTCGGTCAATGGTTTACAATAATGTCTCACCTGGTATTACAAAATTAAGTCAGATCTCATTTCGATCTCTCTTCTTACGGCATCTAATTTTTCTAGTACTAATCGGCACTCTTCCTTTCAAGGATATTCTTTTTTTCTCAAACATTCGCCATTTTTCTCCATTAATCTCTCCTCCTACGAATTCACTTTCCTATTAGTCTATGCTTTGTTCTCATATTCTTCTGTTCACCTAAAGTGGACTAAGTAAGAAAACCAAAAGCCCTCACAATTTATTATTATATTTTTTACTTATTTATTTGTTAAAGAATCAAATAAAAATAATTAATGAAGGATAATGTATGTTATTGTCATTTTCAAAGATGAAGACTAAGACTTTTCTTTTATGCAGTACTTGCCTTTTTAGATATTTCAAGTTAAATAATTGTTTGAGTTGGTGACAAATATAATACATTAAAAGGTTTAACAAGGTTTGGAACTTTTTTAACTCGTTCAAACTCTTACTTACCAATTATAAACCCACTCGTGCATCTTTCATTCAAAAAGTTGAAAAGATTACCAATAAATTTAGAATTTTACTAACTAAGAACGCACTCGTGCATCTATCATTCAACATAGTTAACAATAGAAATTAAGAGTTACATCAATTAAAAATTTTATTTTCCAATCAGGAAACTTGAACACACTTGTGTATCTATCATTCAACCCAGTTAATAATAGAGATTAAAAGTTAAACTATCGATCGAAGTGTTTGGCACACTTTTGAATTCCGTTTCATTAACTTACGTAGACAATGACTTAGAGAAAACGAAATCAAGATTGACAAAAATATCATACATGACATCAATAGATAACTTATTTTTGTAAAAAATGAAAAGAGGGATGATGAGTACCATGGTTATTTTTTAAGAAACATGTCAGCTATATGAGACAGCTTCTAAGAGATAAATAAAAATTAAAAATACCAAATCATCAGCTTTGTCTTGTTTGCAATTTTTTCAGTTCTTTGAAGGTCAAGTTCCCTCATCTATGACGCTACCTTTAATATTTCATTTTGGTTCATCTTGCCGATGAGGCCTTTCCAATTTTATTTTTTTAAATTTTTTTTCTCAGTCCTTTTATATTTTTCAAAAAAATAAAATAAAATAGAAGATTGTATCATCTTTCAAGTAATATCACCAGTTATTTTTTCCTTTAAATATTAAATAATTATTCTATAAGGTATGAGATAAACCTAATATGAATCCGATCAAAACTAGAGCAACTAATTGAAAACTCTCCTCATTGTCTTTCAAAGAATGAATTAAGTTTTCCTACATTATCCAAAATAGAGAAAGTTTTTTCTTCTTGGTGTAATCATATGATTGAACTAATGAGTAGATTATATTACGGAGTTGAGTTTACCTTTTAATCAGTTCTACTGAAACCGTTTTAACCTGAACTTACAATATAAGATTATATAAACCATGTAAAAATGTTTTGATATTTAACTAGGTTGATACACTGACAAAAAAAACTATGTCACATAATGACCAAATTAACAATTTAAAAGAGAACAACAATTGAAATCAAGATTGACAATGCTAATTTCAAATCATGTAATCTACTTGTTCCGATATAATTCTTTCTGTTTTTTTTCCCGATAAACAGTCCGATATGATTCTTCAAATCTATACATCGTATACATACCGACCCAATTTTTTTGGGTTCCCAAAAATATATGGTGCATGATGATGGTCACTCATTGTTCCTAATTAACTACTTGAGAGTGTGTGGGATGCTTCCAAGGCGGCTAGATGAAGCCAATCTTATGTAAGGATTTATTTAATCTTAATTATTATTATTACTAATGAGGCTTCATTAAGCACGAGACTTAAGGGAAAAAATAAAAGAGAAAAAGGAAAAAAACACAGAAAGGAATAATGGTGATGTCACAAGGCAAGGGAGATGAATATTTGAGTCTAGCGTCTCCAGCCATCTTACCACTCGAAGAAACTAACTGAAAACGAATATAAATTAAAAATAGGATTAGCTGATAAGTTTGTTTATTAATTTAATATTGCAAACCTTGTTTGCCTTTTTTTTTATCTATTAACTCAATCTTTATATCAAATCTTCTTTTGATGGGACGGAAAGCACGCTACAGTTTTTTTTATGAGTTATTCTTTATTTATATTATTCTAAGTTCATTTACCCAAAAAAATATTATTTTGATTTCACACCCTTTTTTTAAATTGTAATTGATATTATAAATAGAGGCAAAAATATTTCAAATTCGACAGCAAGGACTTTCAGTGTCCAAGTGGGGGCGGTTCTTATGTGATCCATTTGTCATGTAGTGTCTCTGCTTTGTCACTTGGCAAAAATCATTTAGATTAAACTTTGATATGTGAATAAGGATTTTGAAGTCTGTTATTTACGAAAATACCATGTCGCAGAAATTAAAATTATATGAAAAACCTCCTCTAGATGGGTCATTTAGAGAAATAAACATCCTTAAAAGTTAATTACGTGTAGAATGGAAGAACAATTAAAATGATTAATTGGTGATGTATGCTCTTTGTCACTGTCAAGAAAAGGAGAATAAGGGTTTATAAGTTAGGTAGTTTGCAGAGTCAAATTCAGCCACCCTAAGGGGGAGCAAGGGAAAATAATCGAAACTAGATCTTCTCCGCCTTGACAGACCGTTGTATCTACCCATTTCTTTGGATAGGTACGACATGACTTGACCGTGATTCATGGACAGACCAACCCAGAGGGGCGAGGCGGGGTGGGGAATGGATGAATGCCCTAGCTATCTAGGCGGAGAAGATGTCAACTCAAAATGATTCGAGTCGACCGTAGAGTATAGGGCAGGGCCCAGTCTTAGGTGTAAAATCATGCCCCATGTATGACTTGGATTTACCCCCACCCCAAAGTGGATCGTAGCTGGCTTGCATCTTCACCAACTCTTGTCTAATTGAAGTTAAACATTTTAGTAATGTGTTTTATGAATGAGACTGAGAAAAAAGAACATGATTTTTTTTTACTGTGGTCATTAATCACTCTCACCTTTTAATTTGCTCAATTAAAGCATTTGATTGTAACTTATGCTATTGGATGTGGGTGTATTAGTCATGTAATTCCTCATGTTTCATAAAATAAAATGCTTTTTTCGCGTAATAGATTTAGATACTTCGAGGTACTAATGTTAATAGAATCAATTTGACGAGAAAAAAATTGCTAATAGAATCAAGACTGCGACGTATATCTTTTAAATCTAAAATTGATCATACTTTAAAACAGATGTTTTATTCTTTGAAAGCTGCTGACATTTCAATCATATTTTAATTTTTAAACCTAATGTCAGCTCAGATAACGGATATAATACAGACAAAAATTTTCTTACGAGGTCAATATACTGAAGTCATTTTACGTGCACTTTTATGACTTTTTCTCTCCTATCGTACCACGTGAATTTCATGTATGCTTGGTGTGGAAAATTTCTTCTCGTCTGTTCACTAGCATCATAGAGTGTCTCATTTTCAATTCCCATATCACCTAATTAATCACCTATAGTATGTTCTTTAAGAAATGACTGATGACTAGGGTATCATACTTCCAACTCACTATGAGCTTTGATGAAGAAAATTTTAGGTTAATTTTGCCTTTCGGCCTCATGGTTAGGTTTTACCAGTCAGATCTTACCTAACACGAAACATAAAAAAAAGGTCTCTAATTTGTGAAAAACTAGTTGCTTGAGAGATAGAAGTGTCAAACACTTAATTGATGAAAACCTACCCTAATTTCTTCACTTTCCTTCTTAATATAACGTTAATTATGGAGTTAAAATTTTCTAATTAACAAAGCCATTTGTTCACTTCTCAAATGGCTATGATCTTCGTTCTTGTCAAATCGATTAACCACTTCATTGAGAATCAAGATATATTAAATGAATCTAACCATCCTAACAGTAGACTTTTCATTTTTAATCTCATTTCTTATAAGAGATTCTAACAACGATGGAAGGACCCACGTCACTCTCTATTATCCATGGTGATTATCATACAAAACCCATCATTAGATTGAGATTAATCAACATTTTTATGAATTAAACCTAAATAACATATGGTCCTCCATCGATATATAACTCTTCTCTTAAGCTTACCAATTATGACCTAATGAGGGTTTGGAGCTTCATTATTAAGGTCCCTAAGACTTATCAAAAACCGTATAACAAAGAAGACTCTAGTTTTATAGTTGCTGGTATTAAAGAAGACTTTACTTGTAATCTTAATTAATTAGTCTTAAGTGAGGTGGAGTATTGTACGTCATGAGTAATTCTTGAAATTATTATTTACATTTATATTCTTTATTTTGTTTTTGTTTGTCCTTGGGGACCGTGGGGTTCTCTTTTTAAAATTTATATTTCGTGTAGAAAATAATAATTGGCAATTATCAAAAATATAATAAAAATATGTTAAATGATGAAATAATTTAATACAGAAAACCTCAACTAATCCTTCTTAAATACCAAACTTCCATTGTCGGGAATTTCATAGCTTCCTCCCAGAAGAACAGTTCCAAGTTCCAAGTTCCAACCTTGACAGCCTCATCAGCTCTCACTCAGAGAAGAAAAAAGAGAAAATCTTCTAAGTTTCAGAAACAGAAAAATGGGGTGCAAATCATGTGAGAAGCCAAAGCAGAGACACAGAAAAGGGTTGTGGTCACCTGAAGAAGACGATAAGCTCAGAAATTATATCATCCAATTCGGCCATGGCTGCTGGAGCTCCGTTCCTGTCAAAGCCGGTGAGTATTTCATTCACAGTTTGCATTAGCATGTAATGCATTTCATATATAATCATGCTTCATTCATCACTTGCTACCATGAACTGGGAGCACAGATTTGATCAGAGTGTATATAATTATCCTCCAGAAGCTTCATAATCCAGGCTTCTGGTGGTCATAGTTAGAGTTTTTCATTAGAGTCAGAGTTGTTCTGTGATGAGATTAGCGCATTGTGCACCATGCTTAGGTAGAAAAGTAGAATTAAAAATTAGAGAAGTCTTGTATAAGACAATTTCTTCTGCATAAACAAATGCAAGCAAAGCTGGCGAGTAGGAGAATTAGAGTGAAATGACTATAATACCCTCGAATTTGACATTTGGGTTTGTTACTTTTATTGCTTCAGGTTTGCAAAGGAGCGGCAAGAGTTGCAGACTAAGGTGGATTAACTACTTGAGGCCTGGTTTGAAGCGTGGGGTTTTCACTGCTCAAGAGGAAGAAACAATATTAGCTCTCCATCACATGTTAGGCAACAAGTAAGTCATTTCATTCATTTTTTTTTTCATGTCTGTGTTGAAGCATTTCTCTTGAACTCATATTCTTTTCATTTCATGAATTCTTGGAAAACATGGTGTTTATCTTATCAGTAATTTGGTTTGATTCAGGTGGTCTCAGATCGCGCAGCATTTACCTGGAAGGACTGATAATGAGATCAAGAACTATTGGAATTCCTATCTGAAGAAGAAGGTGGTGAAAGCTGAAGCTTTTGGAACTCAAAGTAGCAATTCTCAATCTCTCATGGAGTCTACATTGACACAAACGTATCCCACCACACAAATCACTGGTTTAGATTCTTTCAAACTCATGAAAGATTCTCCGCCTACTTCAGATCAATCTGTCCCTCAAATTTACGACTTTCGCCAGCCTCAAGCAACTCAGAGTTCTCTCCCGAAGCTTTTCTTCGCTGAGTGGTTCTCATTAGATCAAACTCATGGCGTTAGCAGTAGCAGCTTCGTCAGCCCAAGTGAAACGGTGGTTCCAAGAGAGAATTCTAATGATTTAAACATTGATGATGATGCATTTTGCCCAAACATGTTGCAATTTGATGGGCCTTTTAGTGTTGATGATGATTTCCAAAACGTGTTCAGCAACAGCAGCAACTCTGCTGCAGCCGCCACCTGCGACGGCGATAAATTCATTCCTCAGTTCGAATCCATGGCTGCCGGAAATGGGTTCTCTGAATTTGTTTCTGTTGGGCAGAGTTGCATTAACGATTTCAGCCTGGTTCATGATTTACTGTATTGATGGGAGGATATCGAGTAGAAGTTTTATTAAACTGTTAGCTTTTGATTACAATTATGATCAATTGTTGATGATGATGTTCATGTTTCATACGAGGTTCGTCATTAAAAGATGTGAAAACTGTGAATACGAAAATGAATTTGGTTTTGAGTCAACTTTTCTTGTGATTATGATGTAAACTTCTATTTTTCTTTAAAGTAGACTCGACTCGAGGTTGGTGTGGATTGAATTAGGTTAAAATATAAGTGTGGCATGATATATATGAAGAAGCAAAATTAAGCGGTGATTCCTAAGTGGATGGCAAGGTACGTTGGATATTTGTCAAGGACACTTGTCATTTTCAGACACTTGTCAGCTGATAGAAGCCACCAATGGCATTCTTGAACTGCTCCTCTCAGGTCTTATCATATTGGTCATTGTCAATTACAGCTTTCATTAATTTTACATAATTTTTCAAGTCAAAGAGATTGATTTTTTTTATTGGAAAAAACTGAAAGAGAGTGATGGGATCTTCCATGGGTGACACCGGGAGATAACTAGGTTTCAACATTTTAACCCTAAAAGAAGGTTTTATGTAGGGGAAAGGGAGGCTTCTTTGTGAAAATTTTAATTCTATTGATGTTTTTGTGTGTTTATATTGGCTCTCACAGTTTCACTTTTTAAGTTGTATTGAAAATAGATTATTCTTTAAATATGATTTCTTATTCTATATCAATGGATGAGATTCAACGATTAATTTCATTAGTGGTGTTTTAAAAATAGATTCTCAGAGAGTAAACACATCCAGTGTGGCGTGGAAACTATTCACATTCTTATGTTAAAATTAGGATTTGAGAAAGAGAAGAGAAAGATGACATAGAACATAGAAGTAGAGTGGTTGACTTGCAATGGGCAACCTACATCCATTGTTGATCAATAAGCTCTCTCAGTTGTTTATTGATTGAAGTAGTTTACCTCTTATAGAAGTTTTACAAGTTTTAGATTGAACATTCTCTAGATTTAAGGTCTGTCTGAATTCGAATTTACTGAACCCTTATTACAACAAGATGACACAATTAGTACAAACTCTTTTGGATTTGAAGTTCAAACCAATTCTTGTTCTTATATATCACATTTTGAATCCTGTTGGTGCAAAATTCTTGAGAAATTCAAATTCAAATTACTGATTCGATTATTAAGAAGCCTATGTGCAATTGATACTCTAACAGCTTATTCGAAAAATAAGGCATCTGGAGTATAAGGTCCTACATTATCTTTCAGAATAATTTGATAAATCATTGTAAAAACAAGGGTATGGAATACACTTATATTTAACAACACATTTCTCATTTCTTCTGCATAAAACTAAATAATGACAAAGTCTTACTGTAGCAGTTAGCAAACAATTTCTTCACAAATGAATTTAAAGAAAAGAGAGTAACCTAAAAGAAATAAGAAATAATTTTAGATCCTAATAATTACATACAGATTTTCCATAGCTATGGTGTCGGCACCAACCCTCTGGAATGCCTTCTGCAATCTTCAATACCACGCTTAAAAGTTAAGTTAGAATAAATAAATTTTGAAAATGGTGTCTTTAACACTAAGATGAATCTTAAATCATTGAACTTTGTATTCTTTTAATTTTTTTTCTCTCTTTTTCTTTGAATGAATTAAAACAATATATATATTAGTGTAAACATGAAAAACACCTTAGGTTTAGAGAATCTTTCTCCACAAGTTCTTCTTTAAATGAACATTATTAATTACCAACAAATATGAACATAAGAAATCACTTATGAGAGAGTACGGACCACACTATACAACATGATGCACCCTTGTACATATGAAATATAGTATCTCCATTGCATTTTATTGTCTTTATCTTTTTTTTATATTATATATTTTGATTATTGAAACTAATTAATTACATATAAAAATTAATTTCCTAAAATAAAAAAATGTGCTCATAGAGCTATCAAGTTGTCAACCATTGTCTATTATATTATAATTCAAATATCAAATGTATCTCTTCATACTTATTTGGATGCTAATTAAGTTTTATAGGGCCGACATAGTTGGAGAGACATATTATTGTTAGTTTCAAATCACTATTAATACTCTTCTTCATATAATTTGGCATATGATTGATATCTTATGAGATAATAAAGGAGGAAAAAGAATCATATGGTGCTATCAGTCAATAATTAATGACTAGAGCTACATCTGGTTGACGTTTCTTCTTATTTGTATCCATACATGCAAAGGCTTTAGTGTCGGTTTAATCTTCAAGTCATACAATAATTTGACACATGATTGATCTCTTATGAGATAATAAAGGAGGAAAAAGAATCATATGGTGCTATCAAGCAATAATTAATGACTAGAGTTACATCTAGTTGACGTTTCTTCTTATTTGTATCTATACATGCAAAGGCTTTTTAGTGTCGGTTTAATCTTCAAATCATACAATTCTCTACGAGACAATGACACTATAATTTTTCTTCTAAAGAAATTTGTCAAGTTTGTTTCATATTGTTTTTGCTTTTAAAGTATCCAATATCTTTTTCAATTTCTCAAATTTTTTATTTTTAGTTCATTTTGTCAAAAGACATCGAAGCAAAGCGCGAAAGACGAGTCTACCATCACAATCTAAAACTTACAAGATTCCATATTTTATCACACATCATAGTGCTATCAAGCAATTATTTATATGCAAAATTTTCTTATATGTTGATTTAATTGCCAAAAGACTAACACTATCTATCATATTTCTCTCTAGTATACTTAAGGATATTATTTATTTCGTTCACATTACATATTTTTCCAAAAAAAATTCTCTCAAATATTTCAAACTTTCTATTTTAGCCATTACTTTAAAAAAAATTTGCCCAGTCGGAGACTATATGTTGATGCTCATGATTGCTTACTATATCTCATCAAATGAGACACAAGTATGTTAGCGCTTTTCCAGTAGCGGATTCAAGGGTCAAGCCAGGTAGAGAGGCGGGGAGACAAAAAAGAAGCTCACATAGTTTGTTGTTCACTCTTTTTTCTCGATATAAACATAAAAATATACAACTTGAAAATCGATAAGAATAAGAATCTTACTATCAACTCGATCTTCTTAGCTCTAGGAAGACCCCACCTTATGGGGAATCTATAGAAATCTTACTATCACTCTAAATCTAGGGTTGGTAAGTGAATACAACTTCTCAACTATATGAAATCTGGGCATAAGACTTGGATATTCATAAAACTCTCTCACACTCTATTGCTCAAGCAAAGTTCGGTAGATGAATCAAAGGGCACCAAATAATTGAGAAAACAACTCAAAAAATACAGGTTACTCCCTCTCACATCATACTCAAACAAGAACAAAATAAAGACACAAGGAATAAAAATCATCTAAGCATTAAAACCTATCATATGAGACAATCATGTGATCTAGCTAGGTTTTATTTCATAAATGCAAATGAGAATATGATTTCAAAGATTTACAACTCTACTTTCATTAAAAGAAAAGAAAAATACACTTTAGAGAGAAAATCATATGATAAGTTATTCCAAGGCATCTAGAAAGCATGTATGCCTTGGAATAACTTATTTCCCAAGTTTATGCTTAAGAAATATGAAGGGATTAATGCTGTTTTAAGGACCCAAAACGCTATAGGATAAGAAGCTGGCCTAACTTTTTAATATTTAGCTAAGGTCGAAAAGGGGAAGAATCATGATTCGCTACAGTCCTGATGACATTGGTCAAAGTATCAAAAGTAGACACTTATCTTGTCTCTTTCACTTCAAGCCTTTGTCAGAGAAACCAAAGCTAGTGGCGCTTGATTTTGAGAAGCCACAGATTGATCTAAAGAAACAGATTATTGCAGTCAGCTGCTTTGAGATCTTGCAAGTTATTTTGTGCTTTCATCTTACAAATCAAATTTACTGTTGAGGTCCAGAATGAATTGTCATAGTGGGCACAGAAGGAAAGTGGCTACTGAATGTACTAAACAGCCAAAGAGATGATGTTACTTGACTTACTTCCCAGTCACTGCATCTTCTAGGTACCACGCAATTTATGGTTAAAAAAGATCAGCAGATTTGTCCTGAGGTTTGTTGATCAATAAGAAACTTGACTTCACTGAAGTTTCAACTAGTCCACTTGGCAAAAAGGATGTCCCTGGGCAAGATTATAGTGCATTGATGATCTTTTGTAATTGGAGGCTATCAGAGACATCCTCCATGTTGCGATAACCTTTGGTATCATTGTATCAAGAACATGAATTATTTTCAGATTGTCAAGATGCGGTTGCAGTCCCCAATGGAAGACCAAATTGTTTAGATTGGATTTGTTGTAGTATATCTGAAACTATTAGAGACTTGTTTGTAATGTTTGATTTTGTGGAGTTTTTTTTTTTTTTTTGTCTAGATTAGAAAACTCTAAAGCTGATTTGATTGCTAAGGGCTCCAGTTTGTTAGAAATTTCGAAGGGTTTGGTGGTTGAATCCTTATCCACCTGTTTGTTGGGAACAAAATGTTGCTGTATTGTTTGCAAAACCTTCTCCATACTGGTTTATTTAAATGAACAGAAATGTCTCTGTTTGATTGTATTATTTAAAAAAAAAGGTTCCTTTGTAATTGATGTTATCAAACTAGGCTTCAGTCAAGAAACATATGACCAATTAGCCTGTTGATTTCATCAGGGGGAAGGGAAACAGAAAACAACTGCTAAAGTGTGTAAGTGGGCTATGTACAGGATTTTACCAACTGACATTCCACAGTCTAATGTGATGATGATTCCAATCAAGTCCTTAAAATTAGTGAAAAAAAGCTCCAAAAACTAAGAACCACGCACAATTATATAGCCTTCTGTAATAATCAAGCAGAAATTTATTACATCACACTGAAGAAGTCGAGATTGAAACCACCAACCAAATCCAGGTCTGATCTTGGACCAGAATTTGATCAAAGGGAACTGATCACTGTATTGGAACACCAGGATTTCCCACATAGTCGATAGTTATATATGGAGATAGATCTATCTGTGGTTGCAACAAAGGAGCAAAAAAAAGAGGCAAAACACAACTGAGATTTGACTGCAGTTACCCAAGCAGAATACCAGATGTTTGACTTCCTCAATATATAATGATAGGTGACTCTTAACTTCAACAGAACATCAACAGCAGGTAGACAACCAAAACAGTGATCAACACTCAGGAACAACAGCAGATAAAATCTAAGTTCCATGTGGAAAAACAATAATACATATTGGATAGAAAAAACAGCAGAATGGAGTACAATCCTGCTGAGAGTGCCTGTAACCAGCAGCAGATAAACCCAACTTATCCATAGTCCTTCCAATGAGGCTTAAGAGAAACAATGCAGCATTGATTGCTGCAAACCCAAGGAAATTTCTGAAAGGTGCTCTCGAAAAAAGACCTTAGTGGTTACAAGGACTGACCAAACCTGCTCTGGTACCATGTTATGGGAGCAGACTGTTTAGAGACAGTACCTTTTAAGTAAAAGAATGAACGGAAAAAGAAAAGAAATAGGGGAAAAAACCAGTTTAATGTTGTATAAATGTATCTACCACTGTAAGCCGGGAATATATATTAAGCATAAAATGATCCATGACAAATTGCAAATTAAAAGAGATTAAGTAATAGCAATGGGATTTCCAGTTCAGAAACAGAAAAATAGAGAAATCCACCCACAAGATAAGACTCACAGGATATGTTCAGTGGAGACGCACCAAAACAGAAAAGGTTAAAAGGTTTGATCTGGATTGAAGGATTTAAAGAGCTAGGGGGCAGAGTTGCAATTACCATAGGAGAAATAGGGAGGAAAGAACCACATAGTTTCGGCCTGGTTTTAAGTATTACTTTGAATAAAGCTGATTGGAGGTAATAATGCCTGTATCCAGCTACATGTTCTGAGTTTTTGCCGACAATGTGATGTAATCCCAGATTGAAAAAGGATCAATTCGGGGCCAAAGGAACCAAGATCATCTATGAAGTAGTGAAGATCAAGTTGCTCAAAACTGGATGTGGGGCCACTAGAGGTTGGTGTTTGGTGATATGGCTATGATGAATGGGTTCATGGAAAAGGTTTTGAATGCTGAAGTTGAAATTTTGGCTAATTAGTGTTTCGTTTCTGGGTTTTGAAAGAGGAGGAAATTGGTGATTTAGGGTTTGAGAACAAATCTATTGTCATAGATAAATTACTCCTGAAAGCTTAAAAACTGGCGAACGAGAGTTATTCAGGAGGGTGTACCGTAAAGTGTAAACACAACGTGAAGCCCTCTGACATTCATGATTCAACAATGATTGCTAGTATCGAGTCAGGGATCAAGAGCTTCAAGAGGGACCTTGCAAAATGCTAAAGGGTTGTCAAGTTCTATCATTGATGAAGCAGTTAAGAAGCCCAAGCAAGATTTGGATCAGGAAATAACTGATGCTTTCATTCGATTGGTTTGTGACAAAAGGTACAAGCCCTGAAATTCTCATGCATCAGAAAATATTCCCCATAAGCCTCTTAAACCCTGCTTCAGAGAGAAGGTGCACAAACAGATGCTGAACTATATTTTTTTTTGGTGAAGGATGCTGAACTATACCATAACTTAATTTCAACCTGGAGTATACCTTTCATTAATGGAGAAGCTTGCCAAGCTTAACAGACTTGTTACAAAAAAAGGAGGGACTGAGAAATCGAAGACTCAAATTATCAGAAACTCAATGCCAATGTGAAGGTGAAAGATGAACTGAAGAAGCTGAGAAATGCACAATGAAGATTAATGAAGGTAACCCATTGGATAACTGTCAGGGGAAGTAGAAAACGCAAATAAAGAGCATCAGGTGGTACTTAAGTTGGTAATTTGGAAATTGTATATGTAGGTTAAGAGAAAGATATCAAATTCCTCAGTCTTTTGGAAGGGAATAATTTGATGAGTACAACTGCAGATACTGCTAATGTAGTAAATATGCAACAAATGCAGCAGGGTTGAGGTAATGAAAACTAAGGTGGAGGAGTTGAGGGAGAGATTATTAAGGGCTCAATTCCAGATAGAGTAGACAAGTTGGAATCCAAAAATCAAGAGGGGGGCGGGAGGACCCTTAATATGGATTTGACAACACTGATGAGTAAGATTGAAAATCTGACAGTAGCACTAGAAAAAACCAGATACAGTTGGAGAAGCTTGGAAACAGTTCTTAAGGACAGAAGCCCATAGTGATAGAGAATAAGAGAACTAGGGCCTGTTTACCAGGTTACCCTTCCCTCCCTTCCCCCCCCCCTCCCCCAACTCTTTCTTTTCTGATTCCAGTAGTTTCTCAGGACTCCTAGGGATGTTGATCATGTTGTTCTTGAAGGTGCAATACTTTAGCTGTAAAATCAGTGCTGTTATTTAAACAAAGAAGAGCATAAATAATTTTTTTTTCTTTCTTAAGTCCATGCAGAGGACAATGTCTTCCATGTGTCCTCATCCAGACAAATTGATTAATGCAAAAAAAAAAAGATGATTTTTATCAATTGACTATGAAATTTAGTTGTGAAATAATACACTTCTTACAAATCAGTTGACCTCATGTATCTCTCCAATTTGTTACATGGATTTAGGGGTTTCATCTCACATCTTCCAAGTTTCTTCCCAAACACAAAGTTTATCTTTCAGTACCTTATCTTTGTACAAAAATTTAACACCCCCAACACTTCCTCTGATTGGGAGTTACAATGAACTAAAAGACAACATAATCTGAAAGGATAACATAGCTCCACAAGAGGACACTGGAAGCAACAAAAATGATGGTTATGGGTGTCCACTTCAAGGCAATCACCTGTGAATGAAAACAATTCAATTTAGCATAGAGAAGGAAAAGAATTTCTTTGGAGTTTCTGCTGTTATCTATATTTTCTTAGGAAAATAGATTGCTGCCTGGGTCTCTGGAGCCTGCTCATGCATGGTGGCCAATGAAACGCACATGTGAGCATTGTCCTGGATAGAATTTTTATCTTTCCATGGGGGCAACATAATACTTCTATTCACATTGCATAAGCCATGCAGTGTTCTTTCCCTATCCTTTTTATTGGGGAAAAGAACTCTGCCCAGCAGTGCCCGCTGCACCCTCACACAGGGCCACACCGCCACAGGGGACAGTGAATTACTACCTCACCCCGTTGGTCCTTGGATGCCCATATGTGTGCTCCCACCCGTGCAGCAAACCAAAATCCTTTGCTTATTTCTTTAATTTGGAGTAATGCAAGGCAAATCTTGGTCATGATTCACTACAATCCTACTGGGCACATGGTCCACTGACAAATTAAGCTTTTCTTTTTCTCTTTGACATGCTAAAATTTGGTTCATTCATTTGTATGGTACAGGAGAACAATTTAAAATGTAGATGACACCTACCTCAAGACAAGGAGAACACCAAATCGATGATACATTACCAGAGCTCGACAACACCTCAATAGTCTCTGACACTACAGGAAATTACATCTTGTTAGATTAAAACCTCGTAAGTCTGACTTGCAAAGGAGCAAGGTCTCTGAAAAGAAATCTACCTGAATTTATTCTATTTTCAATTATATCGGATATGTCTGCTGTCATGATAACTAGTTCCTGCCGACGATTAGCATTTAGCTTAGAGAGATTTGCTGGTGTTCTTGTGTCTAAGTATCGTTTCCTAATATTCTCCATCACATTTTCTGCGCATCCATGGTAGAGTACACCAAAGACAACTATGTTTAAACATTTAGCAAGATATTCAAGATGTAAATATCGATACACCAAAGACTACTATGTTAAAACCTTAATAGCAAGATATTCAAGATGTAAATATCGATACACCAAAGACTACTATGTTAAAACCTTTCTAGCAAGATATTCAAGATGTAAATATCGATCTCAGATGACCCATGTTTCAATCCGAAACTTATAAGCTACAGCTTGGTTCAATATTGGTAATTTCCTGGGTCATCTTGGGTTCAAATTGCAAAAACATTGCTAACCCCACCACAGGTAAACACGGCTAAGGGGATTTTGCGGCACATGAAAAGCATCAGTGCCATTGACCGTCTCACATTTAGAAGAAGAACCAGATTCTGTGCAAGAAAAATGGTAATCTCAGACATTCTTACCAAATCTAAAGAAACTGTAAGCACTGGTAATTGCCTCTATGGTCCTTGGTTCCACCTTCTCGAACTCTCTCTGCAAATCCTGTAGATAATGAAAAACTAATTTTCTTGGGTATGATGTTTCGCACAACGTGCCATAGCAAAATCCATTTGCGACCAAGAAGCTTTAGCATCAAGAATTTAAGGAAAATGCGGTGGAAAAAAAGTGCTATGGAATACATAAATGTTGTTTTACGGCAAATTTGAGAGAGGATACTAGAAGCAATGGTGGTCGATGCGAATAGACATCTTTGAAGGTAAGAGGGCTCCCCTTGAAATTTCTCTGAGTATGAACTCTCCCTGTTGCTTGTAGAAAAACATATTATCATTCTCGTCATTCAAGAAACGAGGCCATTGGGCAAAAGGTAACCCATCACGCACTCTCCCGATTATGGTTAGTTTAACCATTCCACCACAGAGAATGACAGTTCCTTCTGGTGTATATTGCAAAGTCGTTCAGAGAATCAGAATGTTTTGAGATATGACAGGAGAAACAGCTTATAAAGAACGAAATCAGAGACGAAAGTGAGACAACTTCGTAACCAAGATATCCCTTGGCTCTTCAAAGGGAAATCAATAATGGTGGAGAAACGATGGAGAAGCCAACGCGGGGACTCATGGTTTGAAGCATCGAGGGAATCTTCATTTCCCCGCTTCCTTTGATCTTTCAATTTAACAAATTACATATGCATCTCCTCGATTTGCATATTATCGTGTTTATATCCCTCATAATTTATTATATTACACAAATCTCTTATACCTAACACCGTTAGTTTTAAAATCTGAAGAGACCTCTTATCTTTACTGATTCTTATTATAAGTGAAATAAATTAAAAAATAAATAATCAGTCATAGTGGCTCATCACCCTCTCCTCTTCTTTCCTCTTCCTTTTTTTGGGTTTGAGGATAAAGGAGGGAAGCTTTGGAATTATGAAAATTTAAACGAGTTGAGTCTACCACTTAACATTATTATCCATAGTGAGAATGTATTTGATATACAATTTAAAACATAAAGATGTAAACATAATTGAATAACTTTCAAGGAATATAAACATGTATATATATAATTTGTTGCTTAATTTATGTAAAGGGAATTTTTATTCATACCACCTTTTGGGGGAAACGTGTTTAAGTTTCTTCTTCCTTCTATGATTGGAATTGGAATTTGGTTTTAAAAAAATAAGTACTTAAATATACACCCCTTCTTGGTTGTACACTTGTACTATGAGGTATTCAAGGTACATACAACATAAATACTTTATATTATGGGAACGCTAAGCTCGACAAATTCGGCTCGACGGGATACCT